>NW_008237878.1:2583285-2595475 GCF_000691975.1 Corvus brachyrhynchos
TCAGTCCCTAGAGATGAACCAGATGAGGACTTTTGCTCCAAACGGGAAAGGAGAAAACCTCAGTCCGTAGAGATGAACCAGATGAGTACTTTTGCTCCAAATGGGAAAGGAGAAACCCTCAGTCCCTAGAGATGAACCAGATGAGGACTTTTGCTCCAAATGGGAAAGGAGAAACCTCAGTCCCTAGAGATGCTCCCAGAGATAGTCCTAAAGATGAAGATGATGAAGACCCTTTGCTCCCAGGGAAGGAGAAGGGCCTCTGTTTTTGTTTCTGAATGGCTCAACCTAAAATTGTACCCCAAAAATCTTCAAGAGTGGACCCTCGAAAGCAGTTGCGGGAAAAGCTGCAAATCGGGGGAAAGGACTCACATGCAGGCAGAGAGACTCCTCTTCCTAAATGGACTGAACAATATTTGGAAGTGGGCAGCTGTCTCGTTGTGATAATGTTTTCATAGCATGAGCAAGAAGAGACTTCTCTTTCTAAATGGACTGAACAAGGTTATTATGGAAGTGGTAAACAGACTGAACATCTTAAGGGTTGTCTTTTCACATCGTCAGTGGGAGAAGGGAGGAAGGTGGGAGGAGGAGGAGAGTTCTGAAGGTGGTATAATTTTTTTTTCTTCTTTTAGGTCTGTTAATAAACTTCTTTATATTCTTTCGAGTTTGGTGCCTGCTTTGCATTTCTCCTAATTCTTATCTCACAGCAGATAAACAGTAATGAGTATTTTGGACCAAACCACTACAAAGAGCTTGAACTCAATTTGCTTCTCATGCTCTAGTCATCATTGCTGCTTCTTTATGGGGAGCATCCCTAAAGGCTTGCTACAATAAAGCACAAACTACAAATGAGAAAGATTTGAGTAGCCAAGAGAAGACAGGCCCTGGGATAACCTTTCAGTATCCATATGGTTTCAGGTATGGCAGCATGGAACTGGAATGTCTCAGGATGTTGTCTCCAGCACCATCCTCCCTCATCTTGCAGCTGATCTCTCCCCGCTCCCAAACAGGAGACAACCCTGGGAAAGGTGTGTGTCAGCATATCTAATCCCCACACCAACTGTAGGGATTAGATATGCACTGCAAGCAGGAAGCAGCGAGTTACCTACCCAGGTACAGCAGGGATCTATTAGAGAAATTAATGTAATGTGATCCTGCCTGGGGCTCAGAGGCCGTCCCAGAAGGATACACAGAGCAAGTAACCAGAGCAGGACACGGTAAGAAGCTCTCTCAAACAGCCTGATGGCTCAGAGAGTTCCAGTGACAATAATGCAAGTCTGGTAACTAGGTCACAGTTATGATCCTTAATTAATCCTGAAGAGACCCCATCTGCCATGGGGAACATGACTGATAAGGTGGCTCATTAAGCACAGAAGCAGGCCGGGGTAATGCCAGGCCCCAGCCAAGCAGCAGCTACTTTGTCCAGCCTGCTCCCTGCCAAGCTTTTAGCCAGCAGAGATACCAGGCTCTCCTCATCTCCCCTGAGGAAGCCACAGCAGCCCAGAGCCTGTTCACAAGCCCCTGCCCAAACCACACTGACACAATCCATGACACAGGAGAGAGATTGAAAACAGACCAGGGCAGGCAGACATGAGGCTTCAGCAGAGGAGCTGTACCAAATCCTGATGGACAGCTGAACCCTGGCTCCCTGGGCTGTGCTTCACCTGCAGCCCTGCTTTTCTCCCCTGTGTGTCCCTGTGCTGGATGGGGTGTGGGATCCCAAGCCACTTCTTCCCACCATTCCTCTGGGAGGAGCTAAGAGGTACCAGCTTCTCTGCTTGCGCTGCCTCAGCTGGCACAGAGGCAGTCACAGCCCTGGGAGCTGCAAAGGGGCATCAAGGCCAGTGGAGAAAAGGGCCTGACACTGCAGCTGGTGCTAGCAGAGGTCACATGCTGGCAAAGCCAGGTTGTTCACTTGGCAGAAAGGGCTGGCCCTGACCATGACAGTGGAGAGCCCATCTGCCAGCAGGGAGCAGAGACTGACTGAGGGCGAGGGCATGGACGGCTGGCACTTGGGACAGCAGTCTAGGTAAATGTCATCTGCCCTGGCCTCTACAGCTGGTTGTGTTTTGCTTCTACACATGATCCATATAAATGTCTTGATCTGCTTAAATCCACTGGTGACAGCGAGATAAGCCAAGATAATGCTGATTGAGTTTTCAAGGCCTGCTGCTGCTACCTGAGCAATTAGAAAGCAGCCACTGTCAGCAAAACCAGCAACACCTAACAGGGCTTCTGAGGACTCAGCACAGAGCAGGAGCATTAAAAATAGTTGTTTCAAAGGAGAGATGGGTGACTAATAAGCCCCACACTGACAACTGTTGGGAGATGGGGACAGCTTAGTATTAAAGCCATGTCTACAAGGACCCTTATTAAGGTGTCACTTTACTCACTGCCACCCCCAAAGGCATTGTATTCCCCAACATGCACAACTGACAGCACACCAGGGAACAGACACAATTAAACCAGGGCAAGTAGAAAGGAGAAATGCTGACAAGTAAATATAAAACAGTATTTTTACCCAAGGAAACTTTGAAAAGCAGAGCAATCAAATTCACAGTATATGCACCATCACTGTAGACATGCACTGTTCTCCCTCATCCAAGTGCAGCTGGGTGAGGGACTGCACTACTGTGAGATCAATCCATGAAAACTGGGTCACTGGCTATCAAACCCAAGAGACAGAGCCAGGACTTTGGGAAGGATGCACTGAAACCACTTCTTCCAATTAAAATATGAGCTTAGGAAGCATCTCTAGTTTATTTGCTCTTGTAATTAGAGCTTTAAATTTCAATTACTTGCTCAAAATCTCATTGTTCTTCATGGTAAATAACCCTGACAGGGTTTTTACTGTGGAGGAGACAGGCAGTTTTGGGAACAAAGCTGAAATAAATGCAGGAAAGATTAGCACCTTTCCAAGACAGAAGTACAGAGAGCACAGGCCTCACAGAGCAATCCATGGTCTCAAAGGCTCACAAGTAAACTCAGAGCCTGACCCCATCACTCACCCCCCAAACAACAGCACAGCTGTTTGCTGTGCCAAGCACCAGCCTCGTCTCTCCCTCTTCCAATCAAAGTGCAAGGCCAGGTGCTACACAAACCCTGAAGATCCTTCTGGATTTCAGCACTAGAGAGCACAACGATCCAGACGGTTTGCACATCTTCACTTGTTAGAGTTGTTGGCTCCTGTTTTGTGGTTGAAATGCTGGCGGAGAGGATGAACAACTGCTCCATATCAGAGCCTGGCCTAGTAAGTGTCCATTGCCCAGCATGGCATCTCTCCCCAAAATTACTTCTTCCAAGATATTGTTGCCTCACAAAATTCAGCTTGGCAAAAAACCCCTACCTCACACCCACCTGGACACAGATATTGCTCAACACACTCCATCAGAGGCAGAAGAATTAACCTTTAAGTAGTGAATGGTCTGTGGAAAAACATTGCAAACCAACCACCCCTCTACTTGTTTAACACCGCAGTAATACATTACCTGTGCTGTACTGGCAGACTTCAAAGTGCCAAAGAACAGAAATACAAACTGCCATCAGGGCTTTTGGGGAAACAGTTCAGGCACTGCCAGCAAGAGCCTTGTGCAGTGGAGCTAATTGGAAAGTTTGCTGGTGCTGCTGATGGCTGGAGAGCCAGTTATGCTTTGCCCCGAGTTCCCTCTCCACACAGAGCCACCACACCTCACTCACAGGGCTCAGTACTTCCTCCCTGTGTGATCAGTCATCCTTACCAGTGCCTAGAGGGGGTGTCTCATAACAGGCCACCTGGAGTAACAGCGAATTATTTTTAGTTTGTATTAATTAATGCATTACTAAATTTCACAGTGAAAACACAATGCATCTTTTTGAGAGCATGAATTCTGAATTGCTTTTTTAAGTTAAACTTTGAAGCAGACACTTCTCAAGACTAGAGGTCTTTAAAAAAAAGGATAAGGAAGTACAAAACTAAATCATCACAACTACACTCCAGTTTTCCTAAAAGCTTGTGGGATGTCTGCAGGAATTTTTGGGCTGCAAGTCTGAAGAGACTAGATTATCTAATGTATATAAAAGCTCCATAAGATTATCAGAGCTCTCTATAAAACCACAGCACACAGGTTAATCACATGGTCCATCACTAGTGCTAAGCCAGCAACAGCCCTCCACTCTCCCTTGGTCTGCTCTTACAGTCAGTGTGACATGAGAAACCAGGCACAGAAGTATAGAGAATGACTTAACCTCAGGTTTGTATTTTTGCCATTTCAGTCTTAATGTCTCAGCTGATCCCTCTCAACCTTTTTTTTGTGTTATGTAACGTTTGCACTTCCACCTCTTTCTAGGACATTCCCTAGAATCAGTTTTGATCTTCTTTGCCCAGGGCTGGGACAAGATGCATTTCCAAGAGAGAGCACATGCGTCTCCCCTGATTCAGCAGAAAGATTCCTGAAAAGAAGAACTTAAAAGCTCTGAGTTCTTTACCACATCTCCTAGAGACACAAGAGCAACATATTTTCCCACCATTACCATCACCCCAAACCAACACGACACAACTAGGTTTGCTCAGCACACCAAGCCAGAGACAGCTCACTCCTTTGAGTCCTCTAGTCCCATAGATCTCAGCTAGAATGATGTTCAAAGCAGCTGCAAAACCATCAGGTCTAATAAACCAATGCATACAAGGCTGCCAGCAAGGTCACAGTACCCCAAGAAATCTCCCAGTCCAGCTGTCCTGGCATCCTCACTCGCACTCCTCCTGGTACTGCCTGTGCTGCTTGGCAGGCAGAGTGGCCCAGGAGCCTTGGAAGTAGAGCCCAGAGCTTTGCATGACTGAGGCTGTTTGTAAGACAGTGCACACAGAGCACTTGGCAGCTTTTGGGAGAGTTCACTACAAAAGCAAACAAGGAATGGAAGCCTTGTATACTCCAATAATCTCAATAAGTCCCAGCGTTTCTCTGATCTGCAGCTTTCAAGTTCAGATTTGGAGATACGATGTGCTAATTTCCTCCCTTAATATTTCAGCACAAGGCCCCTTCTTCCCTAGAGCTGACACTCTTCTCATTTTAATACCTTATCACTGCCCTCTAGCTTTATCTGTAATCTTCAGTGCACAAGGAGGAATAGTATGTCTTGCGCCTCACAGGTTAAGCAACAAGAGCTATTGCAAAACAGCACAGCAAACCCCCTGGGCAGAATGCACACTGGGAGGTGGAAGCGTTTGGAGTTGGACCCCAAGAAGGCTGTAAGCTCATCCTTCCACCTTTCTGGTATGCACACAGGCTGTGGTATTACACAGACTCTTCCACTCACAGGAGAGGGTTTGGCTCTGTGAGGTATTATATCCCCTGTCACCACACTATTTTCATGTCTGGAACACCTCTACTTAAATGTGAGGCACCTTTCTGCTCTACTGCTTGGCCACTTCATCTCAACCCTTTGGATTACTTCCTTCAAGGAGCTAATTCTGACTGTACAACTATAGCATCTAGTATTAACTATAACAACTAATTATAAAACTATAAAGTTTCCCTGGCCACTGATAAAACAATCAAAACTGCTTTACACTTTACTCTGTTACTGCTTGCTTTCTCCAAGATAGTTCTTAAAACTGTCTCACAACCAGCAATATCTAATGCTATGGAATAACTGGAAAAGGAGGAAAGCCACCCAGGTAAGAGAGTTCTGTTGCCTCACTGGGTACTCATTCATGGGATAACACCTACACAGAAACACCCAGCTTGGCTCTAGTCAGGAGCAGGATTTTTCCCCCTTCTCATGTCATCAGCAGGATTTCATTCTGAAATGCTACTCCTTACTTCACTGAATTTCACTGATCTTTGCAGAAGAAATTACATTACCAGATGTATAAAAGAAGAACAAGCCTTTGCTGAAACAAACCACAACAACGAGCCTTACTAGTAGGTGTACTATGACTATTAGGACTTCACTGGATGCCTTTATCCCTTCTCCCAGGCTGAAAAGGCAATCTTACTTGTATTGCTACACCTGCTACAGGCTGCAGGGAATAGTACTGATTAAAAACTGCCTAGTGAGGGAATCTTCATTTTGACAAACAAAACAACATCCATTTATACAAAGGATTTAACTTACTGTATCAAACTGAGCCTGTGGTGACTGGGGAGAAGTGAGGGCACTTTTATTATGCTACTGCCTTCTCAGGTGTCCATGGCAGGCCCGTGGGACAGGTAGACAAGTCAGAGACAGGATTTTTGGTTGTGATTTAACCCCAGTAAACACCAAATCCCCACACAGCCCCTACTCAGTCACCCCTTTTTGTCAGACGGGGGAGCTAATCAGAAGGGTGAAAGTGTAAAATCTTGTGGGTTGAGATAAAGTCAGTTCAATAACTAAAAAAGAGGACAAAAGCAACAGTGAGAAAACAAATGATGCAAAAGAAAACAATTGCTTACCACCAACTGACTGATGTCTTGCCAGTCCCTGAGCTATGACAGTCCCAGCCAACCTCCACCCTCCCAGTTTAACTGCTGAGTTTGATGTCATATGGTGTGGAATATCCCTCTGCTCAATTGGGGTTGTCCCCTTCCAATTTCTTGTGCACCCCCAGCCTACTTGCTGGCAGGGCAGTGTAAGAGACAGAAAAGCCCTTGACACTGCACAAGCACTGTCCAGCAATGACTAAAACATCCCTCTGTTATCATTGCTGTTTTCATCAGAAACCCAAAGCACAGACTATATAAACTGCTCTAAAGAAAACTAACTCTACCCCAGCCAAACCCAGCACATTTTTAGAGGACAAGAGGGAGAGAACAAGGTATGCTCCTTGATTTCTAGCAATCTTCTGCCTGACAGAAAACTCCTCACATTGACATTGCTTTAAGGGAGAGAGCCCATAGGCTCCAGCACAGCATTTTTCACTGCTGTAGGTCGATTTCTTGTTTTCAAGGACTTGGAAAATCCCCCTTCCGCTTTGACTTCCACCTTCCTGCCAAAGCCCACAGTATGAGCAGCACTAGGGGCTCTCACTAGAGATACCTGGTGTAGCGAAGATGCTTTACTGCATGAGCATGCCTTGAGCATCTTTATGAACCTAAAGCATTTAAATTCAAAGAGGAGACACAAACTTCTCTCTTCTGACAGCTGTCCTTCCTATACAGAGAGGAGCAGACTACCTACATAAATCCTTTCTGGAAACCCCAGTTCCAGATTGCTATAGAGAGCCCTGACTAAAGAGCTAAGTCTTTTCTCCACCCTCTCACACCTTCAATACAAGAAGCACTCGAATTCACATTTTCTAAGGTATTTCTGCTCTCTGTTGAGTAGACTTCAAGCTCCTAAACTGAATGTAGAAGGTGCTGTCTCTACCTGAGTACCTAATGAGGAGAAATGAGGGCTGAGATATGCAAGAAAAATGACAGGCTGAATAACTTCAATAACCATAACTAAAAATATACTGGTTGGGGTCCACTGGTTCTTTCTAAGAGAAGGAGGAAAACTGTGTGAGAGAGGAGGAAATGAGGGTGTGGAGGCAAGTCATGGCAAGTGCAGCAAAGCTCACAGTAGCTGGAAGGATTAGTGTATCATTTCCTGCTGTGTGTTGCACAAAGCAAGACAAACTCAACAATGCAAGATGGAAAAAAATACTATTGTGTGATTTTCCACATCTGAAGCAACTGGAGAGACATCAAGGAGATATTCTGGACTTAGGATAAGCCACTGCTGGATGTGTCAGTCAGCTGGGCTATAGACTGCAGCAGCACTGTGGGGTGGTGCCCTTCAGTGGGACAGCAAGGTACCTTGTATGAGGGTGGCAACAGCTTCTGCTGTCCGGACTCATGAGCCTGACTCATGCCCCTGTGATGGGACTTTGTCAGGAAACCAAACTCCTCTGCATCAGTGGGCAGCTCCTGGGGCCTGGCAGACAGGAGAAGTGTCCTGACTCAACAGCCTTGTGAGAGCCCACCCACAGTCCATGAATTTTAAGAGATCCGTTACAGTAGGGAACACAACAACTCACACTTGTTTGTACGAGATGGGTACGGATCCATGTAGCCCATGTCAGTGAGACAGGGCTGCTGCTCAGTCACTCTGCAACACGAGCCTCAGCGTCCAGCAGCTCCTCCAGCTTGCTCAAATTCTCTGCTTCTTAGAGGGTCCTAGAAAGAAATGAGATTTCCTGTTCGGTCATGTAAAGAAGACACTGGCTCCAAATCAGGAAACATGTTAAAGAAATTGAGCATGGGAAGAACTGTCACTATGCAGCTGCTATCACAAGCCTCCAATTTTGCCTTAAAAGGTAAATAAACTAAATCTTCTCTAAGAACTGCTGGTCTCAGGACCGGAGGTGGAAGTTCCCAGATCTAAGCCTGGAATCTGAGTCTGGACTAAATCCAGATGTCAGGATCACACCCACTCCCTTGGAAAATTCAGGTCTCAATATAGACAGGGGTTTGTGTGTGGGGAGGGGGAATTGTTTTTCTGTCTTGCCCTCTCTGACACTGACTGGATGGGAAAAAATTAGGAATATGCACAGCCCTGACTTCAGAAGTGGGCAAAAGGGATTAGATGTTGCTAATTATGGCGTTGTTACAGGCTTTCATTTGAACGGGCCGGATGCAGAGGGGCTCTGACCCTTGCTTTTCTGCTGAGTGTCTAAATGCTTTCTTCAAAGCATGAAATTCATGAAAATCCTATGAAAGGAGCTACCTGCAGACAAATGCAAGGGCAGATGAATGCTACAAACCTGTGAATCAAGTTTTGTTTCCAGGAATATTGGGCTTGAAAGAAGAGGGATGGAAATATTCAAGGTAACTTACACTTGACCCTGCATGGTAAACCAGTAACACGGAAAGAGAGCATCTTCACCAGCAACTCTTCATTGACATCAGCAGACATCAACTTGATCTTGTGGCAGGGAATTTTTCCCCATTTTAATTTCTATATGGAAAGCACATTCTGTGGCTTCTCACCCACCTCCCAAACTGCTGGAATTTAACCTTGTTTTCCATTAACCTTTATTTAGCTAAGAAACTGATGAATCATCAGAACAGAATGGGCTTTAGCAAACTAAAATCAGCAGAGGCTCTCAGGATAGCGGAGAGTCTTCCCTTCTCTTCCTCTGCCACTGCAACACACAGGCCTTTCAGGCAGATTGAGCTTCCTCTGCTGAATCCATCTGGTCTCAGGGACCAGCTCCAAAGGCTGCTCCAATACACAGGTACACCAAGGAACTACCCACTTTCTGACCTAAATTTTGTCAGGGCCAGCTGAATTTGTTCTCACACCAGTGCTATTCCCTGTGCTTAAACCCTTTTCCTCCTTTATTCCATGTTACTCTGCCCCTTCCGTACTCTCAAGCAGCCATTCCTTCTCCCCTGCCCTGTGCACCTGCTGCCTCTCTCCAGTCTAAGCCTGCTTTTTCTCTCAGGATGGGCTTCCTGTTCCCTCCGGAATGGCCACTGGCCCTGCTGCACTGTCCTCCTCCTGCACTGTGGCAAAAAGCATTTGTGTGGCACCTCACATCAGTTTCTCCTGAGCCCTGTAGGAAGGCAGTAATACATTGCCACAATTAACATCCTTAAACACCGTTTAATTAATCCACTGAAGCCCTAAGAAATTTTAATTAACGGCAGCTTTATTAGTATTTACTTCACCTTCAACACGTAAGCTCTGGCAGCATTTCCCAAGGGAGGGCACGGGCAGAGCAGTTGACAAAGACACCCTTTTCCCGACTTTTCCCTGCTCTGTTGCTCCCAGGGCTCACAGCCAGCTCTGTGCACTGACAAGGACACGTTCCTTCAGCAGCCCTACAAGATGAGGGTCAAGTTAATGTCGTTCTGTTGCTCTGCGCAATTCCTGTCATGCACAAGGTTAAACAAATTCACCCAAACCAAGCTTTAAAAGAAGTGTTATTGCAGTGTTTGATTAACAGCACAGATTGGAGGGGAGTCTGACAGGAAAGCGGAGAGTTCTGCTCCATTCAGAGATCTCCAGATCATAGCCAAGGTCACCATGTCTCAGCTGCCAGCCTTGAATGATGTTTGTGTAAAAAGCAGATGCTCTTCAGGCTTCACATGCGCTTCTGAATACAAACCCATAGTCTCTGAATTCCAGCAACCAAGCAGACTCCTGTACTTCAATCCCTCAGCCCTACAAAATGGCAAGATGCTGCTGTTCAGATTACCAGGATAAAGAAGGATTATGAGATTTCTGAGGGATCTAACCTGCTGTGGCAGGTGTCCAGGCAGACGAGCTCTGCAGCCTCTTGCAGCACATTTGTGCTCATTTGCACAACACCTTTCTCTGGTGTCTCTTACAACAAAACACATGTTCACTCTGGGCTAAGTATCATGGACAATTAATAAGGCAAAAATAGGAGGAGAAAGAAAAATACTCTCAACATACTATAAATCAAGCATATGGGACTTGATTTCTGTTGCTAAAACTGCAATTAACCCCAGGAGCACAGGAGTGATCCCTTAGGCCCAGACACATTAACTGTGCTCTAAGGACACTTGTCAGGTATCCACGTTAGAATGCTGTGATGCTCCCTCAATTTTTAGAGTAACTGATGTGATACAAAACTTCAGGGTAGGGAGTCAAATGCTGATGTTCCAGGGAACAGGCACAGCAGTAATCTGAAACACAGATCAGGTGTCTTTAAACTTCAAGTACTAATTAACTATTATTTTGATAAATACTTGAGGTATGTAACACTAGCCAAAACCCAGTTATGGGGGAAAATAATTCGAAACACTATCCTGGTACTACCAAATGACCAGGATTCCTGCTATCTTAACTGCTAGAGAGGCTGAGGTCAAATACCACTGCCCTACTTTAATCATTTATCTACAGAACATGTACCTGGTTTAATGATGCTAATGATGCATTACACTGACAAATACTGAGTTAAGATCTTAGCACTGAGATTTCTTACATGATACTGTGTTCAATTTCTAATAAGCAAGAAGTGAACTGTGCTTAAAACACACCTACTAAAGCCTACTAAAACCCAGATCCCACACCCTGCCTTGTAAAGCTCCAGCTAACTTCTTCAGGGCTTTGTAAGTAGTACATGAGGGCAGAACTCTGTCCCATTTCCTACCTCAGAGCTTAGTAACACACTGGAGCTGACATCAAATCTGACATTTGCCTATAAGGTTTTCCTTCTGATCAACTTACTCAGATCCTGAAGTTTACATACTGCATGCAGCATCCTCAAAGCAAGTCAGTGCTGAATACAGGAGGGTCAAGCAAATACCTTTCTGGTTTGTCCCCCTGCCCTCTGAAAGAGCATTTGTCTAAAGATTAATTTGCAGCATCTAAATACTATCCAACAATTTTAGAAGTGTTTTTTACAGCCAAACTTTTGTTCAGCAGCCACAGTCCTACACAGGCTTTGTATTTCTCTAATCACTCTACATGAGCACCTTCTAGTAACTACACAATGTGACTGCACGCAAAGCAACAGTCAAGTAACTGTTACAAAAGCTCTCCTCCAAGCTCCACACCTGTTACAAAGCCCACTTCTGCCCCAAAGTGCCCAAAACGGCTCTTGGCTCTCTACCCAAATCCTGCCTTCCGTGAAATTGTTTCACAAGATGAGGGAAAAAATGTGTTGTCATTTTTACTTCTCCATTCTTTCCATACTTGAGCAGTCAGTGCTTACAGGAAGTCGCGCTACCGTGGTTTGAATGGCCACACACATTAGGAGAACTCCTTTTACCATTACCACCCCCCCCACACCGCAAAATACTCTTATCAGCAAATAAGCTTTAATGTCCATTGCAAACCAGAGGGTGAAGGGTTCGATTTTACTTCTTGCTGTTGTTCTTTCCTTCAAAACCTGGCAAAGAATGCCATGGTGGAAGTCTGAGCATCACCGACAGAGAAGCTGTTAGATTCATATCAGCTGTAGGAAAAGTGAGAGGAGTTCAGGATCCCACCACCACCTCCTGAGCCCCCGGGCAGGAGCTCTGCAGGGAGTCAGAGGTGCATTTAGGAAGACGACACCAGACGCGTCCGAGCAGCGCTGGATTTCCCCCACGCAGCTGACTCAGAGCTCGCCTCTTCCCACGAACAGGCGCGCTGGCGTGATCCCCAATCTCCTGTCCTGGAGGCAAGGGACTCCAAAACTTCTGGGAAGCATGCACTGCACAGCCTGGGGCTCTGGGGACACCCAGAGCAGCACTTCCCGTGCGGACCATGCCCACACAGCCCCCGCTCAGAGCCG
>NW_008237878.1:2596189-2622758 GCF_000691975.1 Corvus brachyrhynchos
GCGAGCCGAGGGTCACACGCGGCCCCCCGAAGGGGAAAAAAATAGCACAGACATGGGATGTCACAGGAGGAAACTTCTGGAATAGGCAGCGCTGAGGCAGGGGTTGCTTAATCCTTGAAATGTCCGCGGTAATGAAATTTGTGACCGTGGCACGAATCAGGGACCGGCCTGTTGGGGCGTCCAGCGGCGAGCCCCGGGTGGGGATCCGGGATCCTGGAGCTCGGAGTGGTGTTTCTCGTGGTGCAGTGGCCCCTTCACGCCACTCGGGAACATTCCTTGGGAATTGTTCCCCAGGCACTCAGGGGAAGGAGCTGAGGCTTGCAGCAGAGGAAGCTGCATGGCTGAAAAATCTCTGAACTCGAAAAATAAAAAATCACAAGATCACAGCTAGGTTAAGAAAGATCTCTGAGGTCGAGTCCAACCTATGACTGAACGCCACCATGTCAAATAAACCATGGCAGTTAGCGCCACATCCAGTCCTTTCTTAAATATTCCCTTGGGAGTGAAAGAGAGATATTTTTACCCCTCAGAGGGTACAGTGCTAGATCTAGCATTTTAAATCAGATGTCCCTTGGGTGTTACTGAGATTTTGTGCTTGTATAATTAAAATGTGACTGCTCAGTTAAATAGTTCTGAATGGATCCTGCTAAATTAATTGCAAAAGTAGTGGATTGAAGAGTTTAAGTCAGTGTATTAAAATGATGAAGCTGAAATGTTTTCCCTTCACTGCCCCCATTTCAGAGGCCAAAAATGTCAAAGAGGTGGCCCAGCAGCATGCAGATGGAACCCAGCCTCCTGCTGGCCACTCACCTGCCAGCACTAGCCAGAGTACAGCTACCAAATGCCCATTCCTGGCAGCTCAGATGAATCACAAGAACAGCAACGTTTTCTGCAAAGCCAGCCTGGAACTGCAGGAGGATGTGCAGGAAATGCAGGCGGACAGGAAAGGTATGTTCTGTGTGCACTGAGGCAGTGATTCCTCCTGAGAGCTTCTGGTGCCTGACTTGGCTCTGGAGTGTGCCAGGCCTGACATGCTCAGGGCCTGCACCACTGAAATGATGCAGCTGGGATTATGGGAGACTGCAGGGAAAAGCTGCTGGAGAATGTAGGTGTTAATGACATACCTGTGACATTGTGCAGGGTTTCCCTGGGTGATCTTGAAGTGGGAATACCGTGAGCTGTATTTTGATGTGCTGGCTGGCTCTAGATGTGTGAGTCAAGCTGTTACACTTGCACCCAAGCAGATGCTTGGATCTGAAGAGAGCTTTGCCAGCGTGCTGGTTTAGACTAAGGTTTTATACCCAAAGATGGAGAAAAGTGTCGAGACACCAGGCAAGTACCAGCACAAATCCAAGCTTGAAAGCAGGCAAATGGTTTTGGGGTGGGTTTTTTGTGTTTATGGAACTAAAGGGTGTTGGCTGGCTCGCAGTGGTAGTGCGGAAGGGCTGTCCTTCAAAGGAAGGAACTTTTCAGCAGTATCAGTAAAGCCCTGCTGCCTGTCTCAGGAGGCTTATTTTACTTTTCTGTTTGCCTTCTGTGGCATAGTTTTTAAAAAAATAAACCTGTGCTAACAGAACAAAAAGGAAGCAGCTGACTAGAACTCTGCCTTCAGTTAGGCGTGTACCAGTCCTTTCAGATAAATGCTGTAGCTGTATAGTGTGGTTCTCTGAGTCATTATGAACCAAATATGTTGTCAGGAAATTGCCTGTTGTATTGTGATTGATTAGCAAGACTAATCCTTCTGTCTTGTCCAATGCAAATTTGTAAGCAAATAAAACAGTTGATCCTAGCAGGATCAACATGGGGTTTTGGGCATGTCCTTCCTAAAGATTGAAGTGTTGGTTTAACTTAAAATGTTTGCTCTCCTGAATTCAACTTACTTCACTTTGTTTTAAACCAAACAAACTCACTGGAATTTATTACAATGTCTGTAGGTACAGAATTTGCCAAAATACCAACTACTTCCACAGTGAGAAAGATTGAGACTGAGGGACAAGAGCAGAGTGACCTGCTCAAGAAGTTTAAGGATATTATGCTGAAGCAAAGACCGGAAAGTGTCTCTCATCTGCTTCAGGATAACTTGCCAAAATGTAAGAATGTCTGGCAAAACCCCCCCAGGCCTGGTCTGTTGAGATTATTTCCTGTGCGCTGAAGTCTGTCTCCTTTCAGCTGTATCCACCTTCCAGTATGATCAGTTCTTTGAGAAAAAGATAGATGAGAAGAAGAAGGATCACACCTACCGAGTGTTCAAGACCGTGAACCGGAAGGCGCAGATCTTCCCCATGGCAGACGACTACACTGATTCCCTGATCACCAAGAAGGAGGTGTCTGTCTGGTGCAGCAATGACTACCTGGGCATGAGCCGGCACCCTCGTGTCTGTGGAGCAGTTATGTGAGTAGTGCCATGTTCTTAGGAGGTGTTTTCAAGCTGTATTTTGTGGGAAGGCTTCTGAAGAATCGATTTCTGTGCTGTGGTACATAAGTTGCTTCTGATGTGATTCTTGGTGTGCAGTTAAGATTACACTCATCTCTTGAGCTGAGGTGGGTCGCTTAGTGTTGAGATCCAGGGCTGCACCGTATGCATTGGTCACTGATTGTGCTCCTTGGACCTTCCTTAGAAGCCCCCAGATGTTACCAGATAAACTGGATATTATATTGCAGCTGTACTTGGTCACTGATTTCTGACCTCACTGGACTCCTGAGTGTGCAGGTGGCTCAAAGATCCAACAGCTGCTGACTGTTCTTTTTTAGAACAGTCCTGATTATGTACTAGAATGTTTTCAGCAACGATCCTTTATTCTTCTATGCTAATGCCTCTCTTGGGCCCTCTTTAGGGAAACACTGAAACAACATGGTGCTGGAGCAGGAGGCACAAGAAACATATCAGGAACAAGTAAATTTCATGTCGACTTGGAAAAAGAACTAGCTGATCTTCATGGAAAAGATGCAGCACTGTTGTTCTCATCTTGCTTTGTAGCCAATGACTCCACTCTCTTCACTCTAGCTAAAATGCTGCCAGGTGAGATGTCAAACTGCCCCTCTGTTGCCACAAAAACACAGCCTTGCCCCAAGCTGTTGGGAGTATGTTTTGCGAATAGCTGTCCAAAGTGAGGATTCATCCTAATCCATCAGCAGAGTATGGTTAGATACTTTTAATATAATATTCAAGTTATGTTCAACACAAATCACACTATCAGCCTACTGAGATTGAGATCTATGAGCCAGGAACTGCTGGAGGAATTAGACAAGCAGAGTCTTCTGTTCTTGCATTTAAACTCTACCTGGAAATGAGACAGTGGATCTTCACTGTCCTCCCCCTGGAGGGGGTGAACTTCTCTCTCGCTTCAGAAGTTAGGGGAGTTAGATAACTATTTTCTCAGCCTCTCACTTGTGTTAGTTTGAACGCCTAAAATAAACCTTAAATAGTATTCTTGCTTCATGATCTGTAACTTGCTCTTCTGATCAAGAGCAAGCATTACTTTCAAGAACAAGCTACCCTTGTTTCCCGAACTCTTCCTATACATAATGCAATGCTAGGAATCAGTTAATGCTTTCTATACTTAAAACGTAACTGGGCTGTTTCCTCAGGTTGTGAGATCTACTCCGATTCTGGAAACCATGCCTCCATGATCCAGGGGATCCGTAACAGTAGGGTGCCAAAACACATATTTCGCCATAATGATGTCAACCATCTTCGAGAGCTATTGAAAAAGTCCGATCCATCCACCCCTAAAATTGTTGCATTTGAAACTGTTCACTCAATGGATGGTAAGTGAACATCAAAGCCTCCTCTCTGCTTCTAGTGCAGTTAGTCCTCAAATCATCTGGTTTAGGTCTCAATGTGTACAGTGCTATAAGGGTTGTTATGGGGTACTTCTGGGGTTTATCCAGTCATGCAGAAAATCCTAAACTGCCAGTCACTGCTTTGGTTCCCAGGTGCCGTTTGTCCTCTGGAAGAGCTGTGTGACGTGGCCCATGAGCACGGGGCCATCACCTTTGTGGATGAAGTGCATGCTGTGGGGCTGTATGGAGCCCGAGGAGGTGGGATAGGAGACCGGGATGGGATCATGCACAAGATGGACATCATCTCTGGAACGCTTGGTATGCACAGCCTGGCACTTCTGCAGGAGCTGAGGCAGCAAAGCTGCTGAGCAGCCAAATTAAATGGGTTAGCTCAAAAGCAGTCTAGTCAAATGAACTTGTTAAGGGCTGCTGGGGCCTAGGATTTTTCAAAAAGCCCAAGGGATTTAAGTGTGCCCCACAGTTTGAAAAGCTTCTGTTAAGCTACTTACACTGCCTTACAAATAGTTAAGGTAGCTTTGTTTGGGGTTTTTCTTTAAGCAAGCTAGCAAAAAGTCCTCCAGTAGCATGTTATACAACTCAAGAAGAAATTCAGGTGAGAATGCTAGTAGAGCAGTTCTCTATATTTAGTAGTACTTAGTTCCTTTATGTGAAATGGAGTGCTCCTAATCTAGAAACCTGAGATGGGGAGTTATGTAAAGAGATTTGGCAAGTACTGAAGCAACTGCTATTATCTGAGTAGAATGCAGGCTCAGGAGTAAGTTTACTGCTGCAAACTGGAAGGTTGTTTAAACAGCTTTCAAAACATAAATAAAACTGACTAGGAAAGTTCGTGCCTTTGGAACTTAAAGTCTTGGGTTACAGCCTAATAGGAGCAGAAGCATTCACCAGACACCCTAGTTCTGTCTGTGGCTATGTTCTGCACTCTGAACATTTGGAAAGGAGGGCTGGTATCAACTGCACAATTACACTAACAGCCTTCTGTGCTCCTTAGGAGCATGGGCTATTTCTAGCATCTCTGAAACAGATTATTTTAAATCTGCTGAGAGACTTAGTGTTGATCACTTGGGGTCACTATTGAAGTCCCTGCTTGATGACTGGGCTTGTAAGGTCTTCCCCAAAATCAAAACTTGAGTATTTGAGAGAGGCATAAACCGTGCTTGCTGTGCAGTAACTAGATCCATGTTACCAAGATTGGCTTAAAAACAAAGCTGTCCCATGTGCTGAGTAAATACAAGATTATGGGGGGGGGGGTTGTTACATGCCATGACCACATTAAGTGTGCAGCCAAAATAACCCATTCCTCCCAGTGAAAAGCCCCAATACTTCACGCCATTCCAATAGGTGGAAAGAACCAGCCCAGTTACCTTTTTCTTTTTTTTTTCTTTTTTTTTTTTTTCCTTCAGGCAAAGCATTTGGCTGTGTGGGAGGCTACATCTCCAGCACCAGTTCTCTGATTGACACGGTTCGCTCGTACGCTGCCGGGTTCATTTTCACCACGTCCCTGCCCCCCATGCTGCTGGCGGGGGCCCTGGAGTCCGTGCGGACGCTGAAGAGCGCCGAGGGGCAGCTGCTGAGGCGCCAGCACCAGCGCAACGTCAAGCTCATGAGGCAGATGCTGATGGATGCGGGGCTGCCCGTGGGGCACTGCCCCAGCCACATCATTCCCATAAGGGTGAGCACTTAGGGTGCTGTTAGCACAGGGCTGTGGTGCTCATTTTACTGTCCATGAGCACATTGCACCGTCAGGTATTAGTTGCTGCCTTCACAAAGTTCAGACTCATCCTGTTGTTCAGCAGCGATGTGCCTGGAGTCTGGCTGAAGCCTGGTGTAAATATAAAATAGAGAGAGAAAGCGTGTGAAACCCACAGTCTAACAGTGTACAGAGAATAAGGAAACTGCTGACAAGCTAGTAAAAAGATTTGGGGTATAAACAGCTACCTGCCTAGGCTGCAGCAGTGATCTTGTGCCCAGAATACTCTGCAATGCATACTTTTAACCTTTCTTTCTGACATACATGTTACCAGCCCCACTGGATTCCTATGGCTTGCTAAGTTGGGCTGACAGTTTTACCAACTCTCATCTTTTGGTTGATCTTGTAACTTAAGATTTTGAACTTCAGGTTGCAGATGCTGCTAAGAATACAGAGATCTGTGACAAGCTGATGAGCCAGCACAGCATCTATGTCCAAGCCATCAACTACCCGACGGTTCCCCGTGGAGAGGAGCTGCTCCGAATCGCCCCTACACCTCACCACACCCCTCAGATGATGAGTTATTTTATTGGTGAGTGGACCCCTGCATCAGTGCAGTGAAGATACTGCCTGTCTGTGCAGTCTTTGTACTGAAGATGAGACTGGGAAGCACTTAAGTTTTAGATGTCATGAGCTGGACAGTGTCTTTCCACTGCTGCAGCACATCCCGCACGCTTCCCTGCTTGGAATGTGACAGGTGAAGGGCAGTGCACTGTGATGTGGAACAGAGGGTGCAAGGCCAGTGCAGACCTACACCCAGCCAGGGCTCTGCTCATGCATTGTCCAAACCAATCTTCACATGTTATGTGGATCCCAAAGAACTCTGCTGTCCTCAGCTGAGCTGTTAGCTTACCTTAAACATGGATCTGTCCAGAGAAGGTAGATCCTTCTTGATCCTGTCAGGAGAGGTGGTAGGAGGATAGCTACGACTTAGTTGCAGCCATTGTTTCAAGAGGTAGATTGTGTCAGAGTGAAATCCTATTATCCCTGCTCACTTGTTAGGAGAATAAATATGCTGACACTTCTGCTTCTCTAAAGCAATCCAGTCTTAAGCTTTGATCTTGATAAACTTTTCTTAACAGAAAAACTCCTGGCTACATGGAATGATGTTGGTCTGGAGCTGAAACCACACTCCTCAGCCGAATGCAACTTCTGTAGACGACCGCTGCATTTTGAAGTGATGAGTGAACGAGAACGAGCCTACTTCAGTGGCATGAGCAAACTAGTATCTGTCAGTGCATGAGAGTAACAGTGTTAGGTGTTGTCTAGCTCTAGTATCCAGTCAGTAGCATTTTTTAATTGCTCAAGTATTTTAATTGTAGCTGAAACACTATGCTCTGAAAATAAATTTCTAGAGCCATGATGCCCAGTTGTGTTTGTGTGCTTCTCTGTGTCCCATCCATAACTGGAACTGAAGTGTCAGGGGCTGGGAGGGCATTTGCTGGAATAAAACTGCTCTACAGCTTAATGTCCTTCAGCTGAACTACTACCTGTCCAATGACTATACCCAAAGAACTTCTGTAGTGCTTCCTGCATGGGATTTATTTATTATGAAAAGAGAAAATAGCTTCTGTGGGGCATCTCCCTGAAAGCCTTTGAAAACATGCACATGTAGTACTACATGCCCACTAAAACTTAAGCCCCTTAAAAACGTTGTATAAGCAACTTGCCTCCATGTTGTGGGAGGCAGGCATTTAAATGGGTTGTGCTGGATGTTCCTCCTTTGTAGTTTTGTGCACAAGCATTCCCCTTCTGGCATTTGCTACTCTGAGGGAGAAGGTGGTAATGGGGTTAATTAAGTGGAATTTTCTGACTACCTGACAGAAAAGCAAGGTGGTGGTGTGGCAGGGCTGGAGAAGGAAGGTGTGTTCACCACTCCAGGTGGTCAATGCAGGTTGGCTCTAGCTGCCTCTGTCTCTGCAGGTCTGTATGAGCTGCTGTTCAGTGCACTCAGACCTAGATTGGTGTAAAAACGGTCAGCAAGCAATTTAATAGTTCAGGTCTCTGAGAAGTCATTGTAGGAGAGCATCACTACTCCCTTTGCAGCCCTTCTGAAACCGTAGGCCTGTTAACACCCAATTGCCATCTTATTTCATGTTTTGGTGAAAATAGCAAAGGCCTGCTTTGAACAAGGGGAGGTTATTCTGTGGGTAAGCACAGGGACTTGGAGGTCAGTATTGGTGTGAAGTCAAGCAGAGCACTGAGCTGCTCCTTGCATGTGCAGGCAAGTCCAAGAATGGCTCCAGTGGCTTCCACAAGCCCCTGAATAGCCACTCTGTCCCAGGGACTCTTGTTTTCTGGCTGTAAGGAGCCACACTGGCACTTCCCCCTGCTGTCACACTCACATGTGTGCTGTGAGGCTCCCTCCCACTAGGGATCCATTATATCACAAATAGCCACGTGTTGGGGAGATAGAATCCCAAATTAAAGCAAAATCATCAGCTCCATCAGCTGGAAGTCACCAGTTGCTTAAGCATTTACTGAAGCACCCTGCTATTCTCAGAAGAGTTCTTATAAAACATTTGGCTTCCCAAGCAGTCAAGCTACTTTTAAAAAGCCCTCGTCCAGCCCACTAAGGGGCTGCTGCTGCTTCTGCCACCTGCAGGTGTTCTGGAGAAGGGAGGATGTGACACATCTGTCCTTGCCATGAACAATTTGTGGCCCAAGACTCAATGAATATGCATCTGTCACAGAGCTCTTCTCATTATCTTTTAGGTTATATTACTACATTAACTGGAGACATGAAGTAAAAAGCCACAGCTCCTCCATCAGCCTCTCCCTAGGACCTTGTCCCCAGCACCACAACGTGCCAACAATGTCATGGCACACTCTGGCAACAATCAGTAAACAGCTGTAAGCAATCAGTGTGTGGGGGAGATAACACAACATGTTGACTCACATATGGCCATGTTCTGACAGTACCAGGTCACTTGCATTTCTGGGGTTTTTTTCACTGAAAACTTTCAGAATTGGCCCAGTCCATTTTACAAACCAGTTAATAAACCCAGTTTTTCTTCCTAGTTTTTATAAAAGCAACTCAACACTTTGTACTACCAAGAAGAAATAAGACATAGAAAGGTACCAGGTATCAGAAATCTCCAAAGTTCCTCCTCCAAATCAATCACAGGAGAGAACCAAACCCCAGGATTCAAACCTGGCAACCTCTGAAATGACAGGAACACGAATAACCTCAGCACGTGGCAGTCAGTACCTCCACACCTCTTAACTTCAGCTGTGACAAATTACGTTTAGCAGTGGTGTTGGCAAGCAAGGGTGTGAAAGGAGAACCAGGGCACAGCAAGGGGCCAGCAGATGTCCATCACTTAACTGCAAAAGAAAGATTAATCCAATGGCACATTGAAAGGATAAATTCTCCTCAATGAAAAAGACAAAGAAATAAAAAATAAACACATATTGTTTCCCAGCAAATAAAAATTGAATGGGGTGTTGCATAACTAGGGATACGTTATGTAAACTTTAGTTTGGTTCCTGGAAAAAAATAATAGAGGAAGTAATCAGTAAAATATATTTAAAGCCAGACAATGGCAGTGACAGAGTGAGGAAGCAAGAATTCAGCCATAAAGCCATGGCTAACATTTGTCTGGGGCAAAATAATTCATCTAGTTAAACGTTGCATAGCCCTAAACTCATACCCTCCTCCATTTCCCAACCTATTTACACAACGGAGAAACCCCAGGTTGCTACAGGAGCAGCAAAACCATCCCAAGTGCAAGCAGGAGCACGTGTTCCCCATTGCTGGGAGGAGGCTGCAGGGGGGTCCTCTTCCCACCACGGCCAGGGGCATTATTAACACCACCAAATTCACCACTCTGGTGTCCCATTTTGCACCCATTTATTTTGGGACACATCCCTTGCACTGCACCCTGGCCTGCTGCCAGCAGCTGGGATGGGGGATGTGTGTGTGGGCTCACCCCAAACCACTGTTGTTGGGGCACACACTGGCTCAAGGCACCAAAAGCCTAATGCAAGGCAGCCCCTGGCCCAGAGCTGCTAGCACAGCACCAGCACGGCTGGACTTCTGGTTATTTAGGATGTTCTGTGCCCCAGCCACCCTCCAGCTTGATCCCAAACCCTCATCATCCCCAGGTTAGGTTAGGCACCCTCCTCTCCACCCAGACCCCCAGTCTTGCACAGTCCCAAGGGAGCTGATCCCAGATATCCTCACCCCCACAGGTAAATAGCCTTACACTCCCTGCTACTCCTACCTGCTTCCTGCCATTCCCCAAGGGTTGTGGGCAGGGCACAGAGCTCTTGAGAGGACAAGGGCTCATCTCCCTTTCCCACAGACACCTGAGGCTTCACAGCCCAGGTGCCAGCTGACTCTCAATTCAAACATTCAGCTTACAAACAGGTGTAGATCTTTTGCAGCCCCTCTGCTTCAGCTCTCACACGAGTGGAAGCCAAAGGAGTTAGCTCCTCTGAGATTTTGACTTTTCCCACCTGGGAACCCCATAAGGAAAACCATCATGGTCCTGTCATTTACCCTGCAGCTCATTTGCTGTGGAGTCCATGAACCTTTGAGTCTTAAAAAGCCTGAGCACTCGGGCTGGCTGTGTGGGTGTTCAGACACAGCCCCCTGCAGCTGCCCCCTTTCTATTTGAAGCAGGTGCCCTGCCCTGCCCAGCCAGGCAAGTGCCATGTGCCCTGCGGTGGCACAAATCACTGCTGACCAAATGTGGGTTTCCCAAGCATTGCCTCAAAGCCCAGATGCCCAGCGATGCAGCAGCCGAGACTTTTAGCTCAAACCTTAAAGAGAAGCTGGGACAGGAAAGGAGGGCAGGAGATGGAAAGAGATGGGGGACATGAGATAGGATGTGAGGGGACAGGTGACAACAGAATAGGAAGGGATGGAAGATGGAGAATGGGCTGGAGGACAGGATAGGACACTGAATGGGATGGGATGGGACAGCAGACAGGATGAGATAGGATGAGAAGAAAAGGGTGCCCAGCCTCTGGGCTGCTCCTGGCCATCTGTCTCATGACCATGCATCATGGTCCTTTGGCACAGGGGCTGTCACCTGGAATGGCTGCACTGGCAGGGAGTGGGACAGGTGGGAAAAGGGGCACAGCCCTCACTCCCCCTCAATACTTGGGCAAGTTAAAAATTACCGAGCACCGAAGGGGAGCAAGATCCGGAGGAGAAGGGTGACTCAGCTCGTCAAATGACTCTGGTGGCGTCAGCCTGGCTTATTAGCATTTATATACAGAGGGAGCTCTCCTGCGCTGAGGCTGCTTCCCGCACAGCGGCATCTTCCCCCCTTCTCCTCCTCCATGTCAAAGGGAAGATGATTCAGGGTTGGTTTATTTGCATTAAACTTTTTTTTTTAAAAACGTTTTACAGCCGGCTTCGCAGATCTTCTATCTCATCCTGGGCACAGAGGGTAAAGCTGAGACACAGCAATGCCCTGACCTGGATGAGGAGTGGGAGGATTGGGAGCCTGGGATGCAGGCAGACCCCATTGCGTTCCTGATTCTCCTCTTGGCTCTGCATCCTTCTGCTTTCCCATCCCATGGCCAGGCAGGAATTCACTCCAGGCAAGAGAACAGCCCCAGAAGCAGCTTTGCAACCTTGCAAAATCGTCACCAGCAATTAAAACAAGGAAAGCTGGGCTGAGCAGGGATGCTGCCTCCTGCAGCCAGCTCTAGCTCTGGGCATTGCTGGAGTGCAAAAATCTCTGCCAGGCATTAAACGGTTGTGCCAGACCCCTGGATTGCAGTGTGGATGTCCTTCAAGGTGGTGAGGGCTGGACTGAGCCAGGGCAGGTGGGCTGTGAGAGTTGCTGGCTCCTGGCTCACCATGTCCAAGCAATTTGCTTTGCAGCTCTGGAATCCACAGCTGCTAAATGCCCAAACACGGGGAACCCAGGGGGTCTCCAAAGAGCATCAGACTGTTTTAAAAATACTTTATTCTTTAGAAAATACAGCGTTCAGTACAGTGTGCTCTGCTCCCCCCAGCTTCAACCCCCTGACTCCGCCGAGGCCAAGGCAACATCGGCACGTTCACCGCCACAGCTGGACAGCAGAGGGCAGTTTCACTGACCCCTTTTCCATCCTCTCAGGGAGGCAGGTGGCTCTCGAGCCCTCGCTGGTACCCAGCAGCAAGGTGCTCTCCCCCCAAGCCCCCAGTGCAGCCCAAATCACAGTGCCAAGCTCAGACCATGGAGCTGACGATGGTCCTTGGTGGCTGGGGACATCCCCGGGGGCACACAGGGGCTGTCATGCTCCCCCACACAAGGATTTAGGGTAGCCCATGTGATTATTGAGACATGGGGCTGCCCCAGACCAGAGACTCAGCTGAGAACCTGGGGGGTAAGGTAATGGTGGGGGGCTGGGGAATGGGGAGTTGGGGACCAGGGCTCAGGAACCCCTCAGCTCCCATCCTGAACAGGGATAGGGCTGAGTCAGGGCTGTAACAGCTCTTTTTGAGGGGGAAAACCTTACTGGGGCAGTTCAAAAAGGGGATGCAAACATCACCCAAAGGCAGAGTGACCTTTCTCCAGGTCCAGGCTGAGCTCAGGACTCAGTGGGGAACTTCCACCTCCTGCTGCCTGGCTCTCCACAGGGAGAAACTCCCATCCCACAGGAAGCAAAGCCCACCCCACAGGGGGTCCTGCCCACACCCTGAAGGGGTGCGGGATCGCTCCAGGCCTGGGGCAGAGGGGCTGTGCACACCAAGAGCGGGACAGGGGAACAAAGTCTGGAGGCTGGGGGAGCAGGGGAAGAAACTTTTTCTCTTTTCAAACAGGATTCCCCAACGCTACCCCCTTCCCTTTGCATAGAGCAGCTTTCAGGTGAGCGTGTCCTTCAGTCACCCAGGGGACACCGAGAGCAGTGGCTGTGACCCTGAGGGGGACAGGAGCAAGGCTGGGGCCATGGCTCTGCTGCTCCCATCCTCCTCCTGCAGCCCCGGGGCTTGCACAAGGACACAGGAAAAGAAACACCAACAACCCTGAACCCTCCCCATCGCTCTGCCCCCAGGTGCAACAAGCCATCCAGATGTTTAAAAAAAAGGAATGAAATAGGAAAAAAAAAGGAAAAAAAAAAAAAAAGGCTGAGATGGAGGGAAAGATCCCCAGGTCAGCGGAGAGGAGGGCGGGAAGCGCCGCAGGGATGGTGTCCGTTCGCCGCCGGCCCTGCGGGATCTAACTGTCCTCGCCATTCTCGCCCGGCCCCTTGATCAGCCGCTTCTGTCCCCGCTTGCCCACGGGCCCCTTGGGCTTGGCGAAGGCCTGCTTGAAGGCGTGCTGCTTGGGGTGCACCTCCTCGTACAGGAACTCGGCCGTCAGCTCCGCTCCGTCGTCGATCTCGATCTGCGCCCAGCAACGGGGAACGGGGGCTCAGCGGCTCCCTTGGGATTTGACACCCACCTTTGGGCACCCAACTTCCCCCAAGCTCACCAGAGGGGCTGTACCAAGGCTGCAGCACAGTCCTTTGGCAATGCCCAGCTCCATCACCTCTGGGGGGGGTCACACTCACCTTCTTGGCTATCTCCAGGCAAAACTCCTGCTCCACAGTGTCCAGCAACCGGCTCTTGCAGCTGGAGTAGAGCATGCGCTCCTTGATGCTGCACTTGTACCCAGGCATGGAGTAGATAAAGACTGCAAGAAGAGAGCAGGGCTTGCCCAGGCCCATGGCCAGGGAGCACCAGCTGCATCCCACCCTGCTCCCGACTTTTCCAGCCCCAAGAATCCCAGATAACATCCAGCAACAGAGGGTGAGCCATGCCATCCATCACCGCTCCCAAGTCTCCCATGGTACTCCTGCAACACCAGAGGAAACCAAACTGCCCACACAAATCCTCTGTGGCAGCACCCAGAGACCTGCACTGCACATGGCACCCAAGGGCTTGCCAGCACCCACCACGGGAGGGAACTGACTCAAGGCTCCCTGATGCACCATCCCTATCCCCATCCCTGCTTGCTCCCCATGAGACCAGTGGTCCAGGGAAAACAGGGATTGGCACAGGCTTGAACCAGCCTTTCCCAGTGCCGAGGCTCTCACCAACAGACTCCAGGTAGTCTCCCTCATGTGAGTGCTTGTACAGGAAGAAGTGGTAGCGAGCAGAGTCCTGGGGGATCCTCTTGGGCAGGTCAGCGATCTCCGTGGGGCTCGTGTGCACCAGATCGATGGTCTCCCGCTCTAGATCCAGCTTCTGATGGACACAGGGGACAGAGAGCAGATGGGAGTGAGAGACAGCAGCAGGAGGTGGGGAGTGGGGCACACAGAAGCCATGTGAGGGACCTACCAGCTGGATGTAGTTGATTTTCTTCTGCTTGAGAGCCTGGATGGCTTGCTGGGCATCCAGCTGCAGGGGGAAGGCCAGGCCCTGCAGCGTCTGGTGCTTGCTCTCCACGCTGATCTCCGTCTTCACCTGGGGATGGAGACCACCTCGAGCGTCAGGACACAGTGGCAAAGGGTGGGGAAGGGAGAAACAGGAAATCCAGCTGGTTCTGCAGCTAAAGGCTTCTCATCCAAGGAGCTGTCTGTCTCCTGTCTCACAGGGACCACAGCATTAAACCACCGAGAGTCAGCCAGCCTCAGGATGGTGGTGCTTGTCACCATCCCACCTCTCCAGGACATCACCCAGCCCCAGCCATGCACCCCCACACCCCCTGCTTCACTCTCAGCAAAGACCAGCTTGAAACATTTCCCAGCGAGTCACTGGCAGGGATGCTGTGACCAACGCTGGCACGTGTCCTCACCGATCATCTCCAACTGCAACCTGTGGGGGACGGGAAGCCCTGAAATCACAGCACTCAGCTGGGCACCCCACCCTCCTCAGTGGGTTTAACTGCAGCAGACAGGCATTCCCTCCAGTGCTGGAGTTGGGGATTGGAGATCCACACCTCTGAAAGATCCCAGCTGCTCTTTTCCCCACAACCCCTACAAGGCAGAGGCCACCGGCTGTATCTCGAGCAAACCCCCTAGTCCAGGAGACTGAACCCCACTTCAAAGAGGGGAGAGAAAGAGATGGCAGAGACATCACATCGCTCCAGGTGCCTCCATCCAGCCGCAGCGGGGGTCCCTGATGGGACTGGGGGGAAGGGGCAGCACGCGGCGGGCACACCATACCTCCTCGGGGTCGGGGTACTCTACCAGCGATGGGCAGCAGCAACAGCCCCCCACCATCTGCCACAGAATACAGGGAGACGGTGTCACCCCGATGGCAGAGGAGCCCCTCCCACCTCAAGACCCCCTCCCAGGGAAACACTCCAGCAACACTATCCCAGGTGCTCTGCAACGAGCGTGGGTTCCTTTCCTTTGGGATCAGTTTTGGGATTTTGGATAGAGGCCAACCTTTACGGTTTTTTTACTTTCTTCACTTCCCTCCCCCTGACAGAGAAAAGGAAGAGAAGTCAAGGCATGCCAAGAGAAACACAAGAGTTGGAGCTGACATCTCAAAACCACTCGGCAGCACCAAAGTGGGTCTCGTTACAGGCTGCCCTTTGTTACAGCAGCCCCACGCAGCACCCACACTCTGGGGGGATGATGGAGCCAGATGCCCGGAGCAGCGCATGCAGGAAAACACTGCCAGAAGAAGGAAAAACCGGGCATCAAGCGGGCAGAGCAGCCTACCATCTCAGTGCTCGAGTCTTGGGAACAGGAATCCTGCGAGCGTGGGGAGAGGAGACACACTGTCAATGGCACCCGGCGCAGGGACAGCAGGGTCTCGTGTGACAGGAGAAGGGGTTGGGGACACACAGATATGCCAGGAGGAGGGAGCTGTGCCACCTCTCTGCTGGAGGACAGGGGAGGCTGATCCCAGTGATGTGGGCAGGGAGAGCAGCAAAAAGCAACACAGGAGATGCCAGTGCTGGGGAGGAGCAGGAGGGAGAGCCTGGGCAGCCCCGAGCCCGGGCATGCAGGGTCTCCACCAACATCCCTGTGCAGAGCCCATCCCTGCCCCATCTCCTCCTGGCTCCCCAGCCAGGGTGGCCCCAACCCAGGGTCTGGAGGAGTTCCAGCACTCGCAGCAATAGCTTTTGGACTATCCTCCACCAAAGAGCATATACAGAAGGTGTGGGAGGAAAAATATGCCCAAGCTTCTATCCATGCTAAGCATCCTGGAGGATGAGCAGGGTGTTAATGTGCAGCTCTTGGGAAAGGGAAATATTGCTCAGGTGCGCACAAAGTCCAGCTGACCTCCAGCTCTGCTGTCCTACCATCCCCCAGGGTGCCGAGGCACCAGCAAGGAACTGAGGGCAAGCACCCAGGGATTCAGGACACACACAGGATCACCTGGTCCCAACCTGTGGAGAGGTGCAGCACAAGGACATTACCACAGCCAACACCTCCAGAGCCCCAGCTTTCTCTCCCATAAAGGCAAGGAGACCAGCAGAGTTACGTAGAGACCTTAGCTCTGACACAAAGCACACTGAAGTCCAAAAACACCAAGAGATGGGAATTTGTCCCTTATACCTCTGTATTTTCTACTCCTTGCCTTTTCAAAAGCATTAAAAACCAGCTGTCTGAAACACTCCCCAGGGCACAGCCTGGGAGCAGTGCCTGGGACAGCTGAGCATGTGCTACATCCCAGCCTCCCAACCTTGCCAGCAGCAGGCTTCCCTGGGAGGTTATTTTATCTCCTTTTCTTTAGGTTAGGTTTTCTCCCCCTCTTTTTCCCTCCTGGCATGGTGCTGACCCTGCCTAAGGAGCATTTCTCTGTCTCACAGCAAAATCCTCATGGGAGGGTTCTGGGGAGGCCTCTGCTCTACCCACCAACACTGCGGGGCAGCTGTGAAGGACACCCCCACCTTTGGCTCCTCTCAGTTCTCCTGCTTCCTCCCCCAGCTCCAAGGCTGCCTTCCTCTTCCCCAAGGGCCCTCCAGTGGGATATGCCCAGCTCCCCCCTGCCCGTGTTTCTGAACCTGCAACGCTTCTACAAAGACTCCCCAGTCGTGGGTGTTGAGCTCAATGCCAAATTCAAAGCTGTTTCTTAGCCCACGGTCTGCTGACAACTATCAGCTCAGTAAAGCTGGCATTTTCCAGCTATTAAAAAAATATATATACATAAAGCAGGTGGCAAATTTCGGTGAGCTCCCACCCAGCTATCAAAAAGGGGGTTGACTCACAACATCACCTCTGTCCATCCAATCCTCAAACCACAGGGAAAGCTTGCCTCATGCAGCCTAAAACCAAAAGGCTGGGCAGCTCCCTGGGGGATGTGCAAACCTGAGTCCTTCCTTGCTCAGTGGCAAAGGCTGTTCTGCTGGCCCTGAAGCTGCTGCCCTGCAGTTCTCACCTGTCCCTTTGGGCCATGTTGCTGCCCTTCTCTTCCCATCCCCTCTCTGCACTCATCTGGTGGCTGGGGAGGATCCCAGGCAGCTTCTGCCTGACCAGAAACACAGCCATGTGTGGGGTTGAAGGCTACAAATCTGTAGTAGATTCCAAGACAAATGGTGTCTTGGAAGGTTGTGAGTCAACAGCATGAGAGGGGAGGGGAGTGGGCCCCAGCAGCAGCTCCAGGCGAGGGGCACAGCAAAACACTTGTGGGACAGTGGCTTTTAAAGAAACCATGTCCCTTGTGTCACCTCTGAAACCCTAAGGGATTGGCTGAACACAGGGGGATGCACATGGTCCTGGACCTTGCAGGGGCCTGGGCAGACACACAGCAGTGCTGAGGTCAGGGCTTGCCCCAGGGCCGATTCCCAGGTCACTGCTGGCCCTCACCACTTGTTCCCATGCACTGGATCTGCTCCCCCAAACCCATCTGTCATGTGCAAGCACATTGCAGGCCCCCCCAGCCTGTGCAAGGGACCCTGCAAGCTGCAGGCAATGAACAAGGCTGGAGGCATCACTGTACTGAGCAGGGTGCCACAGGTTGTGAGCTGCTCCCACACACCCTCCTTGATCACAGCCCTCTGCTTTGTGGGGCTCCAGAAACTCTCTCAAAACTGCATTTAATGGAAGTCCTGAGATTTCCTACGCTGGGGAGGCCAGAACAGCACCAAGCACCCAAATCATAGCTCCCACTGCCTCCTGCTCCATGTCCAAGGCTGAGCAGCTGCAACACCAACACAGAGACCCCTTAGCACACCCAGCACTTGGCTGCTTCCCACCTTTAAATCCACAGGAAAAAATATATCCATCTTCATCTCTTTCTAAATGTCAGTGACTCTTCCCTCTGGCCTGGGCTGACACAGGGGACCATGTACCCTTAAAATAACCCCCAACAAACCAGACAGCAGCAGCACCTCCAGCCAGCTGCTGCATCTCACAAAGGCGAGGGTGGGAGGGAAGCAGAACGGGGCAGATCAACAAGTATCACAAGCACCACTTACCTGGGCCACACGACCCTGTAAGACACCCTAAAAGCCCCCCAAAACCACTTAATCCTGCAGCACTGGCCAGACAAGGTGATGGTGGCACAGATCACAGAATCAGCTGAGTCAAAAGGGACCCTCAAGGATCATCGAGTCCAGATGTCCCAAGGTGCCAAACAAGCCACAGAACCACCATCAGCACCTCTCTCTTCTCCAAGCATGGGCATCTCCTTGGATCCACCAGAACAAATTCTGCCCAGGCCCTCCAGGCTGGGAGCTGGGATAACTCCACTAAGACCCATCTGGTGGAGACCACCCCTTGGTGGCATCTCCCAAATGTCCCTCAACTTTTCCACCTGCAGACCTGCTTTGACAGGTAGAAACCTCCTGCCTCATCTGTGCCATTAATTAATGCCACGAGGCTGATTGGCTTCACATCTCCCACACATATCCTGATCCATCCATGAGCACCACAGCCTCAGCACAGGTGGAAAAGAGAGATGCTCCTCTAGAGAGGAAGGTGTTCCATGCATCTAAGGGAAATCCCCCCATCCCAAAAAAATACTGCTTCCAGGTGGTCTTCCCACACAGTGAGCCCACCCCCTTTTCTGCCTCAGTGTGTCACACCACCACAGAGGCTGGCATGAGTGCTGTGAAAGGCCACCAGGGAACAAGGGTGTCACAGCCTTGTGTGCCCCCAGCCCTACCCTGTGTCACTTCAACATCCTTTCCAGCACATAAGCCCCCAAATTTAGGCTAAGATCTGTATTTCTTGGGACAGCATCCCTCATATTTATAGCCATAAAGGAAGTGTATGGGAGAGGATGCTGCTGCACCCCAAAGATAAGCCTGAATTCTTCCTGCCTTCCATATCTTCAAACTCAGCTCTGGCTTTTGCTCCAATACCCACAGGTCAGAGACCTGCCTTCAGCCCCAAACCATCTTCTGACTGTCTGCAGAACGCAGTCCTGAGCTCATGTCCAAACAAGGGGAAAAAAAGAGAATAGTGTAAATGTCCTAATTTGACTGTGAGGGTGCTCATCCACCTTGAGAAGTGCAGGAATAGTTTAAATGGCAGAGAGCGAAGTAAAAATGAGCTATCCCTTTCAGCTGAATGCTCACTCCCTGCGTTCTTCATCTCTTTGTGCCCAGAGGGTCTCAAGCTCCTCTCCCAGGGCTGCTGGACACCCACCTCTGCTGGACACCCACCTCTGCTGGACACCCACCTCGTTGATGCGGATCTGCTGGAGCTCCTGCTCAGCTGCGGTCAGCGGGGCCGGGGCAGAGCAGGAGGACACGTGCTTCTGGTAACCACTCAGGGACACGTCCTCCTGCAGACAGAGGCACAGGGCGAGTGTCACAGGTGGCCATCACTGCAGGGCTGGATGTACCCCCAGCCTTGAGGTCAGCCTGAGCAACCCAGTGAGTCTCGGGCACTCTCCTGACCAGGAGGATCAACCTCAAGGCTCTTGGATGCCTCCATGCAAATCCCACGCTCGGTTTGTCTGTTCTGACCACCCTGCCCCTCCCCAGTCACCCATGGCTGCGGCAGTGGGCTCCTCTGGCTGTTTCATGAAGCACACGAGCATGGAAGTAAGAGGGAAAGGCAGAGCCCATAGCCCAGGAGCAGCAGAGGAACCCTGGAGAAGAGCAAGAATGCTCCCTGGCTTCCACCAGCACCATCAGTCCCAGCAGGACTGATGTCCAGGAGGCCCTGGCTGTGCAGCTCCCTCTGCCCATGGAAGAGAAGGAGAAACCTCCATCCAAGGCAGGGATAACCCCGGCGTGGAGGTAGCTCTCGCTGCTGGAGTGACACTGCCACCACCTGGCACTTCTCCCACTCAGAGTAAAACTCCACATCTTACAGCCTTCCTCCCACCTCTTCCACGCTCTCTCAGCGTGGAAGTCACAGACCGCAGCCACGCAGGCAGGAGAAAGTGGCCACCCAGGGAGCAGTGTGGAGGACCAACACCCTGCTGTTCCTCCACCAAACACCAGCATCCCACATCCCACCACCCCCATGCTGAGCTCCAGGCAGGCTGCTGAAGCTCAGGGTCAGACCCAAAAGGCTGCCCAGGACCCACCACTGTACCTTCACTGTGCCAAACATCTCGTCCTTTATGTGCCCCCCGCCAAACTCCTTCTTCACAGTGGCTCTGGTGGCAGCGTACAGCATCTTCAGCCGGACCTGCCAGGACAGGGGTGGCAGTGCTGTCACGGGTGCTCAGTCTCACAGTCACCATCCCACCACAGGCTCTACACACCTCAGCCTCTCCTGGGAGCACCCACCTAGTTTCTAGCTCACTGATTTCTAATGGCAGCATCCCTAGGTAGGGAGCAGCTGGGAAAACCCACCAGCACTATTTCCGGGGCTGCAGCCTTGCCAAGTGCTGCCCACAATCCAACAGTTTATTCCATGCTTTGCTTCCAATCCCTGAGCTCCAGAGCACCATTTCCCACCCACACCTGGGTTAGAGGAGGCACAAATACCACCAGAGCCACCTAAAAGTGACTTTTGCCTTTGGCACTTCTATTGCATCATTCTGCAAAATGCAGGGAAAAGCTTTGGCAAGTGCTCCTGGGCACACTGTGCTCCTGCAGTGAGAGCCTCTGTGGTTTGTTGAAAGATATACATATTTAAAATAGATATTATTATACATCCATGTGCATATGTACATGTACACATGCACAAATATATACATGCATATAAAACTACATATGTATCACCTGTATACATATTTTTATATATGTGACCAGTGCATGTATTAACGTGGCAGTAAATCTATCTAGCCTATAGATCATACAAAATATATACCAAATATATATAGAATTATATATATATACACCTATACATACACACACATGTATGTACATATATATACACACATAAATATGTATATAGAAGACAAGCACATGGGTTAATATATCAGTAAATCTCAGGCCTGTTACAGTGACATGCTCAACAGGATGGCATTTTCCAAGCTGTGCCACTGACATCCTCTAAACCTGCTTCCCATCCAGCCAGCCCTTTTGTGCCCACTCTCCAACAGCTGATTTAGGAGCCAGGCCTGGAGAAGGGCTGGCAGCCACTCTGCATCAGCCTCAAGCAGAGCAGGGCCAGGCTGGAGCCAAATCAGTCAGTGCCAGCTCTTCTTCCAAGCAATGGTCAGAGCCATGGTGGGATGTCTCCATCCTGGTCCCATGGTCCACACCATTCCCCGCTCTACATCCCAGCCCCCCCACCTCCTCACTGCAGCACTGCAAAGAGGACAGAGACATAGTCCCAGTGTATCTCTCTGTGTCTTAAAATTCCCCATCCCCACAGCAGTCTCCATTTCTCAACCCAGGCACAGTGACCGAGGCTCACACCGAGGGTGTGAATGCTGCTGCCCAGCCCCAGAGCAAAGTCCCCTTGGCCAGTACCTCCTCCCCCCTGCATGTCCCTGTGCCCAGGCTGGGTGCCAGGGGCAGGAGCTCACCGGGGAGCTGTCAGGGGACCAGGAGATGAAGAGCCACTCGTAGCCCTGGGCGTTCTGGCTGTCCAGGCGGTACAGGACGTAGCAGGGCTGCTGCTCGTCCAGCAAGGGCAGCACCAAGGCGTCGTAGTCGGCGTCCCAGCGCCGGGACAGCTCTTTGTGGGCTCCCAGCACGAGCTGCTCTGCAAGGAGAAGACAGGAAAGGTGGGGTTAGACAAAGGCAAGGCTCACCTTGCAGGACCAGGTGGCAGCTCACTAAGGGTTCACTGCAGCTCCAGCACCAACAACGATGCTGTATTGCAGAAGAACAAATTATGACCTCGAATCACATGCAGGAGTGTACACCCCCAGGGATGGCCCCCCAGGAGAGGCTGTGGGGCTGTGGCTGCTGTGGAGGGCTGGTTTTCTGCCAGCCTCCTGTTAACCATCTCCTCCCCTCCTGTGTTCCTCACCAGCAAGGTCTCCTCCCTCGTGACCACCCAAGGCCTCCTTCCACTCTGCTCCCTCCAGCTCTGCAGTCCCCAACCATCCCTCTTTGCTCACAGGGGAACACAAGACCTCCTCCATCCCACCTGGACAAGCTCTAGGGGCACTAGAACACCTCACCAGGGACATGAACAACCACCAACATTTTGGGTGCTGAGAAAGTAATGGTCTCAGCAAAATCCAGGATGATGAGCCAAAGCTGCTCTCACTGGGTTCCCTGTAACCTCACAGGGGTCAAAATCAGAGCTGATACCCAGAGCCTGTGTCTGTGGGCACCAGAGATGTCCCACAGTCCCCAGCCTGGAGGAGGACCATGCTGCCAGGAGAGCTGCAGCCTCTGGAAGCAACCTGTGTATTTCACACACATCTCAAGGTATTATTTTCAGCTGCTACACAAGGGGCAGTGGGACTGGGAGCCCTGTGAGCTGGGCACTGCTCAGCTGGGATTTAAACACTGGTGCAGGCATCCTACAGACATGAATCCACACCCTGGCAAAGGGTCATGCCAAGCTTTGGGATGGCTGGGTGGAAAAGTGGTGGTGCTGGCAATACCAGCATAGGTTGCTGGAAAACAGCCTGTATTTTTATTCTATTTGTAGATGCAGAAAGGTCTGGGGGGAGAATACGGGACTCACAACAAGATGTAGGAAAATCTGGAGGTGCCAAAGCAAAAGGTGCTGGGGCCTTGGACAATTGGCACTTGAGGGCATGCTTGGCCTGGCACGTGCCCTGCCAGGACCTCTGCCCACAGCCCTGCTGCCCACTGGGAGCCAGAGAGCCCCTTGGCTGGAGCACAGCTCTCTCCCTCCCAACCCATTCATGTCAGCAGCTCCAAATCCCAAGGCAGGAAAGCTTTTAAAGAAAACAGTTGAGGAATGAAGGGTTTGGGAGGAATTGCTCTCACCCCTTGTTCTGACCCAGGCAGGACATTCCCTGTGACAGCAGCGTAGCCCTCCCCTGCCCAGCGCTGCCCTGGCATCTGCCACCACTACTGAATCCAGTCATTTGTGCACGGGTGGCACAAGTTGCTGGTTCAGTAACAAGGACAGCAGAGAACAAGGTGCTGGAAATACTTTACCTTTGGCAAAACTACCTGTTTCGAGAAAGAGAAGCTAAAGACCTCAATGTACCCCTAAAACAAACACAAAGCCCTGTGAATGGATTTGTGCATCACAAAGGCCTGAGATCCTGAAGAAACTGCAGGAATTTCGAAGGGCCAACCCCACTGGCATCTCGAGGGCATCTCTGTCTGCAAAACAAACCAACACCTCTCAAACAAAGCCATCAGTGCTGAGTCACCCCAGGCTATTCCCGGGCTGTGACTCAGCCGGACCCCAGCCGTGCTGCCAGGAGCTGGCAGCCTTCAACTTTCCCCTGAGCTCTTTGCAGGTCTGTTCAATCCATTCAGGGACAAATTTTCTTCCTTGGGAAGCGTTAAAAAAGGGAAACTCAGAGCAGACGCCCTTCAGCAGAGTTATACAGCACTGGCTATATCAGGCTCTGTTTGTACCAGGAGCTGCTGCTGGAAAAGCAGAGCTGGGAGTGTTTCTGGCCCTCGAGGTGCCCCCAGCACTCCCTGCCTTGCTCTGAAATGCCTCTGCAAGGCAGCCCTGCTGCAGCTCTCTGGTGGGTGCCAATCTGCAAAACTCAGTGCACAGCATCACCTGTGAGTAAAGAAATGCATCCAAGAGGGAAGTCCACAAAGCCAATCTTGCCCCAAATCCTGCTGACAGTGAGGAACAGAGCATCATCTAAAAGCACACTGGACCACAAGCCGCTCTCGTGCCAGGAAACTGCTGCTGAGCCTTGGGGCACATCCTGCTCCCCTCCTCCCTCCAATCTCAGCTCTTCCCAGTAGCTCTCCAAAGGCAAAATGATCTCAAATTGCTCCCAAAGTGTCGCTCAGTCACAACGGTGGTTTTGGGGATGCCTGGACACAGAGCATCTGCCATAAAGCTCCTTGTACCACCTTCCTCTCCTTTTACTCGCTGTCACCTGCTCCAAAATGCCCCAAGACAATTTCCCCATAGGGCACAAGGTGCTGCAAGCCATCCAGCAGAGAGGGAGGCTCCTGTTCCACATCCCCTGTTCAGGCAGGGCAGCTGGCATGTCCTCCCCAGCCAGCTCTGGACACCTCCCTTCCAGGGTGAGCATCCTTCTGTCTGGCTGTGACATCTGCCTGGCCACTCATTATTGCCCAAAGGTCCTTCTCTGCTGGGTACCAGCAGGCTGATGTCCCCTGTGTGACAGAAAAGTGGTGGCCCTGCTGCTGACGACACATTGGACAGATAAATAAATCCCATTCAGCCAGAGCAGAGATGGCAGGAAATGTTTTCCACTGGGGATAAAAAGTCTCCCTTGCTGGCATCAGCAGGCACAACCCAAAACCAGTGGCACAAGCCCTAAGCATCCCAAGTCCAGGCTTAGGGACATGCACAACTGATCCTAACACAAACCTACAAACCTGATTCCCACTTTTTAACAGCAAAACAAGCTGCCAGCACAAAATTGTTGTCAAAGACACTCCAAAGAAACAATGTGGATGTTTCATCCCCCAACGATGGGGACCTTGCCAAGGACAAAGCCAAAATTGCTGGGCCCTGCTGCAGCTCCACTGATGTGTCCCATGTATTTCAAGCCACACTGCTCTTCTGAGCAGGATGTCATGGCCTCTCCAAAAGTCAGGTGGGTTCCTTATGACCACATCCACCTCAGTGTTTGCACTGGTGGCCCACCCAAGGGAGGTGGTGACAGCAGCTTGGCAGGGCAGTAATATCCCCACTGCCGTGAGAAACAAGTCATTCATATGCAATTGTATGAGGCCGAGGTGATGGAAAACCTACACCAGGGCAGCTCCCCGCCTGCTGGGACCTTCAATCAGTGCTGTGCTCTGCTCACTTGCTTGGCAGATGCAGAGGCCACCCAAAGGCACTGTTCCATGGGACAAACACGGGCAAGGTTGGTGCCAGCCTGTATCCTGGGCTAGGGGCAGCCCCACGGGATGGGATGGGTCTCAGAGTGTGGCATTCCTCACAGGATGCCACTGCGGCCCTGTGCTGGGCCCTGAGCCACAGAGCACCCCCCTGTCCTGAGCATCTCTTTGCCAGGTGTGGGATGACACATCCAAGGAAGAAGATGCTTGGGCATCACCCCCAACAAAGGTCCCAGGGTCCCTGCAGCAGCCTGTCACAGGGATCCCATAATAAAATATCACACAGCAGCAGCAAAAGCCCCCACAGAGCACCGATCCCACGCTGGTATTGCTCTGCTGGCAAAGTCACTGCTACCCACTGGAGCTGCCCTGGGGCTCCAAGAGCTGCTCACCAGCACACCCAAATTTTGGGCTTGTATTTCAAGTCTGGGTTGCCACATGCCCAGAAGCCCCAACAGCATTTTCCTTGAGGTTTCCAAAAACACAAGCTGGCACTGCAGTGGTGAAAAAGAAAGGAGGAGAGGAAACAGAGAATAGACAGAGTGTAAATCAAAGCACTTAAAAATGGGACTTACCGTCCTCAATGATGACCTTGATGAGCCGAACTGAACCATTTCGGGCTTTGGCAAAAAAGTCCCTTAATTCTGTGGTGGCTGAAAGAACCAAAAACATCGTGATCAGATTTAGCAATCAAAGCAGGTGCTGGGTTGCTCAGTGACTGACCAGAAAGGGGACCAATTTGGCAGGATAGAAATTTAGAATTTAAAAAAAAAAAAAAAATTAAATCTCTGGTGCCAAAAAAAAAAGATAATAAAAAATAACAATAATACAAAACCCGAAAAGCTGGGAGAGAAGTGCTGTGTCTCCCTGAGGCATCAGAGTTAAATAGCAGCTGGGAGCACATGTGATCCAGAGAACTTGATACTTGGCCTGGGTGAACATAATCTCCCAAATTTAGATGATGGCTTGGCCAGTGCAGGCAGGGAGAGCTCAAGTGACAAGCTGATTTGCTTTACAGAGCGGCAGGGTTGGCATAGCCGGGGTGGCTGGAAGATGTCCTGACAGGCTGTGATGTCCTGGGCTTGTGACACACGGTGGGACGCTGCTCCGGAGCAGCTGGGAACCAGCACAACTCCAAACTGGAGATGCTGGTTTGAAGCTGAGCCCGTGGGGAAGGGAAAGGCAACAGCCCCAGGGTTTTGCTCCAGAGCCAGCAGGGCTTAGATTGCAGAAGGCTTTTGGGAAGTGTTTTGGGGAGTGTTTATCGCCACCCTGTTCCCTGAGCACTTCAGCATCCTACCAGGAGGCAACTGGAGGCACTGGATGTTGAAGGAGCAGCCCACAGCCAGCACTGGAGGCTTCATCTGCCCACCCTGGAAGCATCACTGGCACAGAGCTCCCTGTCCCACCCACAACATGCTCCGTGCGAAGGCAAAGCCCAGGAGAAGGGGCTCGGAGGGGCCGACCCCCCTGACAAGGATCAACTCCCTGCTTGGCTCCCCCTAAAGCCCCCTTGGTTACACACATGAGCCCTTTCCTGGATGCGGCCGTGCGGCAAAGGAGGCCCTGTGAGCTCAAAGCTGTTGTGCTTGTTAAAAATACTCAAGAAACTGGTGTTGCAAAGATCAGAGACCTGGGCAGACGCCCCTCAGCCCACACCAGGATCCATGCTAGGAATCTCCATCAGCAGCCCCCCCATTCCTGGTGCTTTGCTGTGCCAGAACAGCCAGCAGCAGGAAAGAACCTGGAGCCCGAGAGCATCCACAGCTAAGGCACTTGGCAAAGGAAGGCATCCCTACAAGGGCTGTATCCATTCCCTGCAGACCCTCCAGCGCTG
>NW_008237878.1:2622824-2630636 GCF_000691975.1 Corvus brachyrhynchos
TGACTGTCACTCAGCGGTGCCCTCAGTCCCCTGGAGGCACACCCTGGGCCGGGGCACGGCCGCAGCTCCCCCAGCCCCAAGGGAGAAGGAATCCCTGGGGAGCTCCCAGGGAACTCCTGCCTGTCCCCCACAAGTGACATCTCTGCGATGCATCTGCTCCACCAGCTCAAAGTGTGCCCTGATCAGAGGTCTGGGTGGCTTCCCCTCCCACAGAGAGAAGAGGCACACACAAGGAAGAGCTCCCAAGGCTGGCTCCCTGCAGGCAGCAACTCCCATACAAACCCAAAGATGCCATCCCGACAGGACCCTGTAGGAATGGGCACACAGACACCCCAGCAAAGGCGCATCACTCCTTAATGGCATTTTAGGGGACACAACAGAAGGTTTGCTGGTGTAACCCCATCACAAGCATGCTCCCTCCATCAGCATCAAGGCATGTAGCTCTCCCAGTTCCCAAAGCAGACCTTCACCCTCTCCCAGTGCCAGCCGGGAGCTTACCCTGCTCCTGCTGTGCCCAGCCAAGGATATTCTTCACCCTCTCCCAGTGCCAGCCGGGAGCTTACCCTGCTCCTGCTGTGCCCAGCCAAGGATATTCCGATATTTTTAGCCCCTTTCCCCGCTGAGAGCGGCTGTTTCCTTCCGGCAGCATCTGTGGTTATTGCACACACACAAGGCGGGAAGAGCAAGAGAGAAAGAGACACTGATACACCCAGGAAACCTCGTGCAGGAGACAAAAGCTCCTAACAAGCATGAAGTTTCACCAATTCCTGTTACACTGCAAAACTGGGAGAGAATAACATGGTTCTTGGATGTTTCTATAGCATCAGCTTCAGGGAAGAAATAGGAAAGCTCTGCAGCACTAACCAGCTTACAAATCCCTCCAGTCCGACCCCATCCTTCCCAGAACCCAAGGGCAGGCAGGGGGTCTGGAAAATCAGGAGTCTGGGCAAATGCAACCCTGTAGCCCACTTGGAAGTGCGAGGAGTGCCCTGAAGAACTGGATCAACAGCCGGTAGTTGAGTGGTTGACAAGTGACAGCCAAGCACTGGGATCTGTGTAGGTACCGAGGGGTTGAAGGGGATGAGGAAAAGCCTGGATGCTGCTGGAGAAGCCGAGCGCACCACAGGAAATACCACAAGGTCTGCCAAGGAGGGAGACTATTTCCAGAGAAGACAGCAGCAAAGCTTTCAAAAAAACCTCAGAGGGGGCTTGCAAGATTTAATTCTGCTGAAATATATATATATTTTTTAAAGCAATTTTCATTTAAATAAAAACACCAGAGTGTCTTCAACGTCCTCTTCTGCTCTCACAACGCAGAGCCAAGAGCCAGTGAGGAGGGAGAGGAATAAACCAGGGAAGGTTTGAGCACGAGCTCAGCAACTGCTTCATTACTGCATGATTACGACTTAATTGGCACAACAGACTTGACGAGATGGCTCGCGTGCCTGAAATATTAATGGAGAAGTCCACAGTCAGCTCTGGAAGAAAAGCCAGAGGAGACCTCACCCTGGAGATGGCACCTCATGGCATCCCCTGCCAGGGAGTCTCCAGGACATAACTCAAGGGCTGAAAAACCCATGTGTGGGGAAACCATAAAAACCAAGGGAAAGGAAGGAGCAACAGACCCACACTTCAACTCACCCTCTAGACATGGGTTCCTGGAAAATCCTGGAACAAATAATCCAGAAACAAATCCAAGCTGGGCTACAGCCAGTGTGGATCTACTGAGGCCAAGATACATGAGATCCCTCATGCTTCCTCCAGCAGAGCCACAGACCTGTGGGCTTCAGGGGTCTCAGCTCAGCTTCTAAGTGTCTCCAAGTGTCAAAAGCCAGCTTGGGAACCTGATGGTGGTGAACCTCCATGGCATGGACACAAAACCACGTGGATAACTCACTCAGGGAGGTACCAGAGGTGGGCTCAAGCAAGGTGTCCTGGGCACCTGTGGTGGGTCCAGGTTTATCCACATTTCCATGAACACTTCTGGCAGCTGCAGTAGTGCTTCCTGCAGCTGTAAGGTGGGAAGCTAGAGGAGATGCAAGTGTGCACCAGAGAAAAATTCACCGTTCTCTCAGGAGACTGGAGAAATGGGCTGAGAAAAAAAGAAATAGGATGAAACTCAATAGGAAGCAAAGTACCATAACTGGGGATAGGACCAGACACAGGGCAGGGTCCAGCAGCTCCAGAGAAGAGAGGTGGGTCACAAGCCAAGTCCAGGTTAGTCACTTCACGTTGCTGCAGGCAAAGTCATTTGTGAAGGCACGAACAAGAGCATGACCACGTTATCTGGTGCTGACAAGGCTGCAGGCACAGCACGAACAGCACACCCAGCCTCAGCATCGTGCAAGAAGCAAGGCACAGCACAGACAGCACCTGTGCCAGAGGGCACGATGTGCAGGAGCCCAAAGGAACCGCAGCTGGTCGGCCCAGGGAAGAGGAGAAAAATTATGAACAGCTTGTACTGGTTTTGCAGCCAGAAACATCAAGACCCACCTTGGTGTTTGGGAAATCTCATTATGAGGGTGACCAAACCCTGGGAAGAACACCATGTCTCTATCCCTGCCCTGAAAAATGGATGCTGCTGCTCGGAATGTTGCTGCTTTGAGGCAGCAGGAGCTCAGTGGCATCTGAGGAACCTTCTGGCCTTTCTACAAGGCAGCCTTGCTGTCGACCCTCCTGGCAGACCTGGTGGGCACACACACCCCCCCACGCCTCCTCAGCCCAGAATCGCCTTCAGCCACCGAGTCGTGCAGCACCTCCCTCTCCCACTTGTTTGTAGGCTGCAGATGAGTTGTCCCCCATTCACGAGCCACCTGCACTTAGCAGCCTGATAACAGCATGTCCCAGGCCCCCTTGCCCCACATAACCTTCCAGCCCAGTGGCACCTGCCACCCATTTGGGATGGAGGGCTGAGCACAGCCAGCTGATGGCACTGGGGCACCCAGGCTGGGCAGCTCACAGTGTGGCAGGGAGGTGATGGTTGCCCAGCAGTGGCCTTCAGATGGCCCTGACCCTGCAGGCAAACTGCCAGAGGAGAACTGGAGCTGGTCGGGGGAGGGCAGGACGCTGCCTCCCCTCTGGCAGCACTGAGCAGGCACAGACCAAAGCCTGAAGCCCTCAGCTCAGGGCAGCCAGATCTTTGCACCTACTGATAGACGTGCTGCTTGTAGCCAGAACAGGCACTGCCCTGTGCTGGGATGTGCCCGTTTGGGTCAGTCCCCAGGAGATTTCAGTGCCGGGCTCGAAGCATCGCGCTTGTCTTAAGCTGCTGAACGATGCTGCTTGCAGGTACCACCGCTGTTCCCAAACTGAGCCTTTTTCTGCTGTTTACAGCCCCAATTAGCTTGCAAGGAGCCCGGAGGGGGAGAGAAGCAGAGATGACAGCCGTAGCCACAGCAACGGCCACTCTCTCCCTGGGGATGCCCGGGTGCCAGCGGAGGCGCCTGTGCAATCCCCGGGGAAGCACCGCGGGGACGGGGATGGAGGCGACAGCCACAGCGTCACCCCCCCATGTCCCCTCCTCCAACCTCTCGCCCACCTGTTGGGGCAGCAACAGGTTTTTGCGTGTTTGACCCTTCCCAATCGCCCCCACACAGTGCCCAGCTCCCGGATCAATAATAAATGCTCCCTGAAACAGATGCCTCTCTCAATACATCGAGTCACCTTGCCCTCCCGACGGGAAACCCGAGCCTCCGGCCATCAATCTTTCATTCCCTGGACGTACTCTTCAACTCGATTCGACTGCAAGTGGCTGCTTCCCTTTCACTGTCCGGGGCACAGCGTGCCTGGGATGCAACGGGGAAACTCAGCCAAAAATCCGGCCACAAACCCAGGCAAAACTTGTCCAAGTTCCAGGGATGATGCTTGGCCAGACAGAAGTCAAGATGCTGATGAATAAAACATGGTTATACCTGCATTACCCACACTTTCCCTGCCCAGACAGCTCTGCCCTGCTCCTGATCTGGGCATCCAAGAAAGGACATAACTGCAACAGGCACAAAATAGCTTTTGCTGCTGCTAAAATTCCTTCCTTTTAGCCTATCCCAGTGTAACTCCTTTACACAGTGCCTGCTCAACACACTTGCTGCAGAGAGCTTTTCTGCTGATGGACACGGATGGCCAGTTTAAGCAGTAAGAGGATTTTATTTCTCACCATGGAAAAAATAAATATGTCCTTGCAGGGAACCTTTTCTGAGGAAAAAAGCTACAGATGTCAGAAGAAAATAGAAAGAAGGGAGCGGGGTGGGGGGAGGGAAGGGGAGCAAGAGAGGAGACAAGCAAAGCTTTTCTCCCAATTTTCTGTGGGGCTAGACTGTATTCCTGCAGGATTTCACGTGGACAGCTCCTGGTCCTTAGTGCAAGTCCTGCCCAGAGACTTTCAGCCACCTGCCTGACATCAGACATTTGCTTCTGAATACCTGATTTGCCACGTGTGCCCGGGACCTGTCTTGTCTGCACTTGGTCACCTTGGATTGGAGTTATTTGTCCCTTCCCTCGCTCCAGGGCAGGCAGCACTCACCCTGCAGGCAGCATCAGCTGGATCCTGGGGCAAAGTGGTGGTGCAGCACACATGGTCCTTCCTTGCCTGCAGAAGCTGCTGGCTGCTGTTCCTTTTCTGTGCCCAGTAAGGCCACCAGCAGAGCACTGGTTCGTGCATTGGAGGGAGCAGGCACCCAGGGACACACCCTGGCCATGATCTCATTGCATTTCGTCTCTCACTGCGCACCTTCCAAAGGACTTCCTGTATCCCACCACTTCAGGTGCTTGACTTCAAGGGGTTTGACATCTCAGGGCATTTATCTGGTGTTCCACCCATGCTGCCCCTCTGGCCATCCTGACCTGCCATCCACTTGGATATGGGCCATTCCCTGAACTGGGCATCAACGTCCAAGGTTGCACCAGAAAAGAGCCTGGGTCTGGCTCCTCAAAAATATCCTTGCAGCAGCCCTGTGCCCTCTGTTCCCCATGAATAACAGGGGCCATGGACCAGCCATCCCTTCTCCTTCTCCTCCTTCACTGATGGTACCTTGTGACACGTCCCTGGTTAGGGGGTGCCTCCAGCATTCCAAAGCTGCCTCCAAATTTGTGCATCTAGGCGCCTCAGGAGCCAGTGCTGCCTGCCAGCACAGCCAGAGCAGAGGGACTGAGGATGTGGTGGATGGGCACAGAAGGTCCTTCTTTCTTCTCACTGAAGAGCTGGGAAGCCACCTGCTTTCCAAGAAGACTTTTGCAGACCCAGCAGCTCCTGGGTCCCACCTCTCTGCTCTTTTTTTATCCATCTGACAGCATGCCTGCCCATGTGCATCATGGTTATGCTTCTCCTGAAGCAAACATCCATTCCTACCAGATGCTCTCCCAAAGCAAGATCCAGACCTGGGGCAAAGTGGCAGTTCAGCTGTGGATGGGAGCAAAGGTCCTCCCCCATCCCCAGATCTTGCCACCTCCCCGAGAAAGAGCAGGTACCAAATTCTATTTTTGGGTTGAAAAGGAATACCTTCTAAGAGACTTTTTCTCTCTACCCAGTGGTCTTGAAAGAGATCCCAGAAGCAACTGAAAGCAGATGACCTCCCATCAGCATCAAAGCCCTGGTTCAGCATCGCATTCCCAAGGTTCTAAGCTCAGGCAGCAAATGCTGTTCCAATCTAATGCCACTCAGAGCAAAACAGGGACTGCAAAAACATTACACTCCCAGCTGTAGCTAAAAAGCAGGTTTCCAGCCCCATAAAGCCCACAGCACCCTTTGATAGCTTCCAACCGCCTCCCCAGCCTGGCAGTCTCCATGGCAGCCTGGTTTTCTCGCCAGCACCTTCAAGAGAGCTGCCTGGGATACCCAAAAAAATAATAATTAGCCTCTTGCCCCTGCATGAAAGGCTCCAGTCTGATTGCACTCCCTGAACCTGCAGCTCTCATTGCCATTTCTTCCCCTCCACCAAAGCTGGGATGACGTGGGAGTGTCACAGCAGGGGCTGCTCCGGGGGTTCCCCACCACCACGTCACCCTGCTCTCACACAGACCTAGCAGAGTGTCAAGCAAAATCCCTCGCCAGCTTGTCTGCAACCTCCCCTAAGCCAGCCACGGAATCTGATCATAATTCCCCCGGGAGCAGATGTCTTCCTGAAAATACAGGAGAAATGGGAATGAAAAAACCAGAAAACACTGGGTGATCACAAAGGCCCCAGAAACCAGGAAGAGGTGGAAAATCCCTCCTCCTCAGCAAACAACAGACCTCAGCGCCTCAGCAGAGGCGACGAAAGTAGCAGTGGGATTACTGTTCCTCATTCGATATGGAATCTGCTCTTTGCTGAGCAAACAGAATAATGCGATCACTGTGACGGGGTGGGGCAGACTGAAATATCCCAAACCCATCTCGGGGGAGTTCCCTTAAAGCCTGGAGCACCCCAGTTGTGCCTCGCAGGTGTTAGAAGGGCAGATTTGCCTTCAGAGAGGAAACAGCAGCTTCCCGGAAGAGAGACGGCGCAACAGGGCACGGAGAGAGAGCCCAGAGGTGTCTAAGATGCTGCAGCAGCAAGAGCACCCAACAAAAGCTGTTTTCCATGAGCACAGGGAGGTTTTTTACACCACCCCCAGCTCAGGGATCTGCTGCCAGGGCAGAGTCATGAGGTCCATCCCCACTCTGCACCACCGCAGCTCGCTGGGGGAAGCCGAGTCCCTTCCCCTTTCCCGCTGACAGGGCACGTCACGTCCTACGGCCACCAGTGCCCCACGGTGACTCCCAGCACTGGCCACAGTTTGCCAAGCAGTGGGCAACCAAGGTCAGCGAAGGTCAGTGCTCTCAGAGAGAGCCGAGCTGGCTCATCTCCCTCCCCACCAGCCGCAGGGTGCCAGGAAGGACAGCACCAGCAGCACAGGAGCAGCTGGGCATGGCCAGTGAGCAACAGGCAGCAGCCTCCTGGGGCACACAGTGCAACAGGCCCTGCCTGCCCAAACCCCACAGGCAGCTCTGCAGGTGCTGGGGTGGGTGCTGGGGTCCATCCTGCTGATTTTTAACTTTTTAAATTATTGTTATATTTTTACAAAACAAGGAAGATTTAATTAGAGCCTGAACTTCAGGATCTCAGCTTAAGCCAGGAGCAATAAACCTGAACCCAAAAGCCATCAACCACCAGCTCTCCTGAGCAAAAGCACGAGAAACATCTAAGCATTATTGCTGGCCACTTCTCAGCTATAGCCCCTCCAGAAGCAACTGGAGGGGAAGGATGTTCTCGACCATGCTCAAGGAACAAGGATGCTCATGCCATGAAGGACCAGCAGGCACAAATTCCCACCCTGGCACAAAGGTGCTAACCAGAGGGAGCTGATGTCCCAGCTCCCCTCCCGGGACACGCTGCGGGGCTGCATTCACACTCGACCGCACAAAGCAGGGCTCCAGGGGCAGCTACTCTCACATCCCTGCTCGCATATTGATTCGGTTACATAAATTATGCAGCACCTCTACTCCTGATTAATATTGCTAATTGAGCTGGCAAGGCGGGGGGCAGGAGGGAAATACCGTGAGGACACACAGTTAGTCATGCACCAAGCACACTCAGAAATGCAAAAGCCATCGTGTCGGGGTGCTGGCTGGGTCCTGCGGGGAGCGGGCGGAGAAATCGGGAAGCAGGAATTTCCTCGGGCTCTCCGCAGCTCCCCTGGGCTGGGGGGCAGCTGGGGGCGAGCATCCCCGTAGGCAAGGGAGCGGTGGCCGGGGCTGCGGCCAGGCAGATGTGCGTGACACATCTGTCCGAGCACGTCGCGGCGGGTGTTGAGCATCAGCCCAGACAAAGGATGCGGGAGAGCCCCGCACCGGCGGCA
>NW_008237878.1:2631663-2657439 GCF_000691975.1 Corvus brachyrhynchos
GGGACACCCCTACCCACCCCCTGCCAGCTGCAAGGCGGGCACCAGGACTGTGACAAGTGGCCGGGGCAGCCCCGAGAGCAGCACCGTTCTTAGCAAAGCGTCTTTAAAACAAAGGAAGGGGAAGACCACACTTTTAGAAATCTCTTGGTTTGCTGTTTTAATGGCAGAGGGGATAGATCAGGCAGAACAACTCCAGCCAGGGGCTGTCCCCACGTCCTGGCGAGACCACGTCATGACCCCATGGTCTTGGGATGGCACATCGTGAAATGCAAGGAGAGCACACTCCCGTCCCGGGACAAGCATTAGCAAGGCTAGAAGGAAAAGCAAGTGTGGTGATTTTGCACTGTGTCAACAAGGAAATTGCACAATCTGGGCTGCTGACAAGCACTGCCTGAGGCCAGGGTGCAGGTCTCTGTGTCCCGAGCTGGGCTTTTCCCTGCTGCACTTAAAGGACTTACTATTGCAGTCACCTGCAAAGAGATCCTTGAGTTTGAAAAGGGAGCAGGGAGCATGGGGCTGGAAAGGAGGGGCAAGGTGCAGCTGTTTGCAGTGACTGCGGGGAGCAGGAGAGGTGTAGTGTGTCCCCACACCTTACCTGGAGTGTTTGCAGGGTTATCAATGCCGAGAAGTCGGAGTTCAATGAGGACCAGGCAGCCTGCTGTCAGATCTCTGTCCGGAGGAGAGAGCCAGGCTTGGAGGAGGATGAGGAATGGCTGATCCTGTGCTCCACGCAGGTATTGCCCCCAGGCAGGCTGTGCTCCCCCTGCTGCCAGCCTTTTGCTGCCACACAAGGGCGCAGGTTCAAGAAACACAGGATTACTCCATCAGTCCTGTGCCCACGTGCTGAAACCCTTCCTTGGATGTGTTATGGGGACCCCATGTATCCTGTGGCCAGCCAATACGTAGCTCTGTCTGTAAATGTAATTTCTACTTCCATGGCCCATGACTTGCAGCATTTAAGGTCATCCAAGCCCTTTGTGCCCTCGCCTCTCCTGTCCTCCTGCTTTCAAGGGCTAGTATGTCTTGCCATCACTTGGGGCAGCAGGGTGAGCTGGGCACACAGGATGCTCTCACCAGGCTCTGCCTCACTTCTTGTGAAATGGCCCCATCTCCCCTAACACAGGAACAGCACATGAGGGTGGGTGGTGCACATGCAGATGCTCAGAGCTCAGATGATGGGTCTGGCAGAGCAGCACGTGGGCATTGCTTGAGTTTGAGCTGCCCAGAGATTTACGAGTAGCAGGGAAGGGTAGCTGGGGTGGAAAAGCCAGGCAAAACCCACAGTGGCATCCTGGCTGTGAGCCTGCCATCTGTACAACCTCTTCAGCCCCTGTCTTGTCCCTCTTCCGCACGGCAGTTTCTGACTGGTCACTACTGGGCATTGTTTGATGGCCACGGTGGCCCAGACGCTGCCATCATCGCCTCCAACTATTTGCACTACTGCATCAAGCAGAAGCTGGAGGAGGTTGTGGGAGGCATCACCGAGGCCCAGCCCCCCATGCACCTCAGCGGACACTGCGTTTGTGACAGTGACCCCCAGTTCGTGGAGGAGAAGCACATCCACGCAGCAGACTTGGTGGTGGGAGCCCTGGAGAATGCCTTCCAGGAATGTGTGAGTACCCCATGCAGGGCACCAGTCCTGCTGGCCTAGGCAGTCAGTCTGTCCCTCTCTGTGCCCTGGAAGGGCAGGGTCTGCACTTCTGCTGCTCGCTGAGTAGGCTGGAACTTTGGGCCAAACCTTTAAATGTGCTGAGATCGTGCTGGATCAGACCCCCGGGTCCCCTCAGAGTTGTATGTTGGCAGTGCTGACCCAGAGCAAGGCTGCAGTAGCTCTGTACAATTGTGTAGGGCAGGAAGGTGGCTACTGTCACACTCATACAGCACGTACAAGTCTGAGCTCTCCCCATCACCCTCCTAAAGCACCCACAGTCCAGGAGCAACAGCTGTGTAGGCTGTACAGAGGCAACACTGTCGCTCTGCTGGTTTTCTGTGGCCCTTCCACAGTCAGTTTTGGTTCTGGATTTCTGCTGGGAGGGATGGGACAGTGTGTAGAAAGCAGCAGCACAGATCACGTCAGTCTCCAAACTTGTATATACCAACAGGATGAAGTCATTGGCCAGGAGATGGAAGCTACGAACCAGAAAGGAGGTTGCACTGCTCTGGCTGCCCTTTATTTCCAGGGAAAGCTGTATGTGGCCAATGCTGGGGACAGCAGGTGAGTCATAATAAAAGGGGGAAGTTGCTGGGGATGAGAGCTGAGAATTAAGCAAGGTTTCCAGCATCTTACTGTCCTGGTTTCAGCCGGGACAGAGTTCTAGAGAACACTGTTGAAAACCCACTGATGTTTAAGTTGTGCAGGCACTGCTCAGCAACAGACTCAGGGACTTTTCAGCTTCTCACCCTACCAGCAAAGAGGTTTGGGGGCATAAGAAGCTGGGAGGGGACACAGCTAGGACAGCTGACCCCAAGTGACCCAAGGGATGTTCCAGACCACGTGGCACCATGCTCCGTGTGTGAACTGAGGGGAAAGCTGGCCTGGGGCCACTGCTGGGGAATTGGCTGGGCATCGATCAGTGGGTGGTGAGCAACTGCACTGTGCATCGGTTGTCTTCTATATTCTAATCCTTTTCTCATTATTATTTTCCCTTCCATTTCTGTCCTATTAAACTTTCTCTCAGCCCACAGATTTTACTTTCCTTTTTCCCAGTTATCCTCCCCTATCCCACTGGATGTGGGGGGAGTGAATAAGTAGCTGTGGGGTGTTCAGCTGCCTGCCAGGTTAAACCACAGCTCTGATTTAATCCTACAGACAGTAAATGTGCAGCCCAGCCATCCCTCTCCTGCTTTCCAACAGGCACAGGACCTGTTGGAAGAAAGGTGCTCTCATGCCTTCTGGAACAGTTCGGGGATTTCAAGGGATTAGAGCTGCCCAGACCCAGCATTGGGGTGGCAATGCAGCAGTACACTCAGCCTGGCAGGTGTTTAAAAGTGAAGGGTGATTTCCCTCACTTGGCTGTGGCCTCCCATTCCTCTAAGAGTGAGCTCAACCACTGTCAAACCAGGCAAGCACAGTTCTCTGCTGCAACAGTGCAATTGCAATGGAGTTATTTGAAATACAGTGGCCTTTTTTAAAAGTTTTGGGTGCACAGCTATTCTGTGGCACAGCTGAGCGTTGCCTCTTCCCCTTTGTAGGGCAATTCTTGTCCTGAAGGACAACATTGTGCCCATGAGCAGCGAGTTCACCCCTGAGTCAGAGAGGCAGCGAATCCAGCACTTGGTGAGTGACTCCATCAGACAATCCAGCTGCGAGCATCCCACTGGGTCAGAGAGGGCATGTGGCAAGAGGACCTCCAGCTTTCCTTGAAGGCCACTGTGTGGCCATAATGTCAGCTGACACTAGCCAGGGAGGGCTGGGGTAGAAATTCAGCCAACAGTCTTTAGTATGGGAGATGTTCACGTCCTCATTGGAACATGCTTTCCCAGTTCTGGTCTCCACTCTGCTGCTGGGAGTGCCAGTCCTGAGGCAGAAGCAGCTCTGGTGCCCTACTGCACTGAAGCAGAACCTGAGCATGCTCACCCCTCCATTCCTTCCTCCAGGCTTTCCTTTTCCCCAAGCTTCTGGATGGTGAGTTCACACGCTTTGAGTTTCCACGGAGGTTGAAGGGAGATGATGTGGGCCAGAAAGTCCTGTACCGGGATTACTTCATGGAGGGCTGGTGAGTCCCTTCTGCCTGAGGGTAAGGCTGCAGCACAGGACAGCTTTACCTGCTCATAGCAAAGGGGAGGTGAAGGGAGAAAGGGCACCTGCTGCTGCTGAGAGCAGCAGCACGATGGTAGGGAAGGGTGCTGTGAGCAGCTCCCTCCAACTGAAGGACCAGGGCCCTGGCAGGGTGGTTAGAAAAGAGTCAGGATGGTCCTTCTGTCATCCACCGAGGTGGGGCTGGTGCAGGAGTCCCAGCCTGGTGCAGGTACAAGCTGGGGAGGAAGGGGAGAGTGAGGGTCACTTTGCCCTTTCCTCAGTGAGCTGCCTGTGCGTGGGGACACCACAAGGATTCAATCAGAGTCAAAATGCTCTGGCTGGGTTGTACTATCAAGTCAGACAAATCCCAAATCAGCAGTGAATTCTCTGTTCCAGGGGGTACAAGACGGTGGAGAAAGCTGACCTCAAGTATCCTCTCGTCCATGGTCATGGGAAGCAGGTAGCTTAATGCTTTACACACTGGCAAGGCACAGGCAAGTCTGCTGGGGGTCCTCAGTGTCCCTGTCACTCATGTCACACTCTGGGGCACTAGAGCAGACCCAGAGCTCTCGTGTTCTCCAGCACAGCGCAGTCCCACAGCCCAGATACAGCAGCTTCCTTTGCTGCCTGGCTGGTGCAACCCAGAGCCCTCTGGAGCAGAGTCTGCACCCACCCTCCTCCAGAGTACAGCAGAGCAGACAGCAGTCCTGAGGCAGCCTGCCCTTTCCTCATCTCCCCTTGCACACAACAACTCGATTCAGATGAGAACAAACTTCCTCAGCTCCCACTTGGGACTGTCTCCTTTGGCTCTACTGCCTTTCCCACAAACTCTCCTCCTCGAGGAGGGGCTGAGAAATGAGCCTGGAGAGGGAAGGAGGAGGTGGGGAGAAGCAATGACTGCACCCATCCAGCATCTGCGTGCTGGGGTTGAGCAGAAGGCCCCATCACCTCCCCCAGCACTAAACCCCCGTGCCACCCCCGTTACAGAGTCAGTGCAAAACCTCCTTTGCCAGGACAAGGGGACACCCCCAAACCAACCCAACTGTCTTTCTTGCCACCTCAAATCAAGAGCAGATGCCACCATGGGCTTCCTGAGGTCTGTAGCATTACCCAGAGCACACCATGGACCACATGGAGCCATTCACAATCAGGCTGTCTCCACATTCCCATCAGGCCATTCCTTCTGATCACTCCTCCATCTCCAAAGTCTCCAGAGGCTGTTCTGGGTGATGCCTGGAGAAGGGTCTATGTATTATAGATCAGTCAGGACAAGCCACACATCAGCTTTTAAAGGCACCACACCCAGATGTTTCAATCCTGTTTTGCTTTCTTTGTGGCCAGGCTCGCCTGCTGGGGACTCTGGCTGTCTCTCGAGGCCTGGGGGATCATCAGCTCAAGGTCATTGACACCAACATTGAAGTCAAACCTTTCCTCTCCTGCATTCCTAAGGTCAGTCACAGCACATGGGAATTGTAGGGTGGAGCTAAACAAGCTGCTGCTCTGTATGCAGCTTCTACAGACTTGGCAGGTCTTAGCCTTTCTCCAAGCACCCTGGTCCCAGTGTGTCACCTCTCAGGGGAAGCCTCATCTCCCTGACCCCTCTGCTCCATTGCAGGAGTTGTCACAGATTTACTCCTCTGTTTTCCAGGTGAATGTATTTGACTTTGCTCTGCATGACATTCAGGAAGATGACGTCCTCATCATGGCAACTGACGGCCTTTGGGATGTTCTGTGCAATGACGAGGTCGCCCATGTGGTCAGGAGCTTCCTTGCAGAAAACAGGACAGATCCTCAAAGGTAATACCAGCTTTGTCTTTGTTTTCCCTTGCAAAGACTCTGGTCAGACCTAAAGCAGGCTGAGATCCCACTGCTTCCAGGTCAGCTCTAGCATGACCACTCTTTTGTGTGACTTTGGAAACTGTCTGCGAATCTGTCTCCATCCTGAAGTAACAATTAAAAAGCTGACGTCTTAAAAAACTTTGTTATTTTGACAACATAAAGCCACATCTCAACATTGTTCTTAAGGGGAATAGTTGCTACGTTAACCCAAGCCTTGCATTTTTCTACCCACAGGTTTTCAGAACTGGCCAAGTGCTTGGTATGCAGAGCAAGGGGAAAGAAGAGAGGCCATCAGTGGATGCTGGATGACAGCCACGAGGCATCCTACGATGACATCTCTGTATTTGTCATCCCACTACACAACAGGGAAGAGGACTGACTGCCAGGATGACACACAGCATCTGTGTGTTCTGTTACTGTGGTGCCATTCAGCATCAACCTGAGACTGAGGGATTTCTGCTGCACGTGTACGCTCTCTTCCAGCAAAACCATTTGCAGTGGAACCTGAAATGCACAGCCAGCACTTGGCACAGAATGAACAAGATTAGCTCCTTAAGAACATGCCAGAAAAGCACAGTGGGCAACAAAGCACTCCCCTTTCTCATTGTTGGACCAAAGAGAACCTTTAAAGGGGGCCATATGCAAGCCAAAGGGCACTTCTTCTAAGATCTTTGCGGTACAGTGACACTGAAATCCTTATTTCTACTGATCCCTCTCCCTTTTTAATACTGAACAATAAGGATCGATTGAGATCCAGCCAGTCTGAAGAGCTGGCTTTTAATCAGACTTGAACTAAGCTGAACTGGATGCATAAGCTAAAGCATCTCTCGTGTCCATTTGCTGTAACGTGAGATGTGCTAAAACCTGGGAGCTGCTGCCAAGACAGCGTTGGGCACAGCCATGCCAGTGGCATGGGAACGCTGGAGCAGTAGCCCAGACCTCTTGAGACAGTTGCCAGTTGTAGGCAGCACCACCTCAAGCCCAGAGGATGTAGCCAAGTGAAGCTTCACCCTGGTGTACAGGAGCCCCTGTGCAAAGCTTTGTGCCTTACTTAAGAACATTGAAGTGTATTAGTAACACAGTGTACAGACTTCTAACAAATCTTAATCCACACTTGCTGACACTTTTTCTATTCAGGTCATTTCTGACAGCAAAGCAGGTTTTGTAGCAGCAGCACTGATGAGAACCAGGGTGTTTCAGTACATCAGCTGATTCAGCAGAAGAGCTCCAGGTAAAATAAAACTGGTTTGTTGCAATTTGTCTGCAGTGCTGAATCTCAAGCACTTATTCCAGCAGACACACCAGAGTTGTCTTAAACTCTGAGGATCTGCTTCCCAACCTGTTTATTAGCCAGGCAAATACAGGTCTGGACAAGCTTCCCATCTCCCTGAGTCCCCACTTTGGTTTTCATTATTCATTACGTAGGTTCCAAGATTCCCTAGAAAAGCAGCCAAACCCCAGTGCGTGTTTAAGTTCCACAAGGATGAAAGTCGAAATAAAAGTACTTTGGTTTTTTTCCCATGCATCTTACTGTGGTGGTATTCCTGCTAGGGATTTTACACAGAGCTGGGCTGGAGAAAAACAGCCCCAGAAAATCACGGGGGAGTTCTTGCTTTTAATTTGTCTTTGCTTGTCACCAGAAGCATTCCCTTACCTGAACTGCCACAAGAGCTTGGTGTCAAAAGATGATTTCCTGCAGTAGGGGGAAATTCCCCCCAGGAATGAGGCAGCCTTCTCAGCTATCTGCTCATGGTTTAAGGAAGGGGTAGAACAAAAACATTTCTCTCCAGCTTCACTTTCCCCCCATCCTCTTCAGCTTCACCTGAAAACAATGCAAGGTTTACCCATGTTAATGATGCTGGCTGCTGTCCTCCCTTCAGCAGCTATAACACTGTATTTATATGCATTGACTGTAATAATCCAAGATTCCTGTTACTCAAATCCAACAAGTTATTTTCTCACCTTCTTGCTGAGAAAGAGTTCAGCTCTTCCATCCAGACCACAGGCTGCTGTGGACACCTCTTCACCTAGGGTACCACAGCTCCATAAGTAGCTGTCACAAGGCTTCCCTACCCTGATACATTCATTGGCAAAAAAAACCCCCTCTTCAAATGGGCAATTTATGGAGGGATAACTTCAAAGAATCAGAATTTCCACTACAGAGTTTCTGACTCTTCAAAACAAAGGGAATTTTTAAAAAAAATGGATGAGTTTAACATTCCCCCTCTAAGAAACCAGCAAGTTGTATCCCACTGGACAAATGCAGAAGTTACAGCACTCAAGTGGTATCTCTACAAAATATTTATTGGTCACAGCCACAACATTGAATTCTCCACATATGTAGTATTTTGTGACAAAGCATAATTTGACTTTATGTATTTACACTCACTGGCAGATACCACCGAGGAGTCCAACTCCCTATAGCAGCTCACAACCACAGAGACCAGTTTCTGAAAGGCTCGCCAGGTTCCTGCCGCTGACCCAAAACCAAGGTGAAGTCTCTTAAAGTGCTAATACAGCTAAGAGGCACTGGAAAAGATACACTGCTGCTTCCAAATTTGTCACTCAATTGCTCCTGCACCCTCCAGAGCAGGGATTGGGGCATGAATCCAGGACCTGGGAGCTTCAAGAAAGTAATAAAAACCTTTCAAGACTGACTTGGAGAATTACACCCGAAATCTCCTACAGCCCAGGCAGACGTGCTCACCCACCACACTGCTTACTCAGAAGTGGGATCTCGAGTCTCACTTCCCCTTATTTTGAAAAAAGGTCTTTATTTCATCCCAAAGAATATGGGGTGGATTTAAATGTCAGATTTGGAGGGGGAATGCTGTTTCCAGCTTGGCCACTGTCAGACCTGGGAAGGCTGTTTTTCATCAGATCTGTTTCTCATTAGCTGGCGGCCCTAAAGAAGACAGGAATTGCAGCCCTGAGACTCCTACAGAAGCATATAGAAGCTGAAAGCTAGAAGTTTTATTCACCTTTCTTGTCCAACTGTCTGAAACACACAGTTCTCAAGTTCCCTGACAAAACTTGGCACATTCCCCTCTTTTAAATCCAGATAGAAAGCACTCCATGCTACACCAACAGAGATGTCTCTGCCTGTGTGGGTGGCAGTGGGCCCTGGGAAGGCACTCAGCTGCCATCCTGAACAGAGCACTAGTGCTCTTGTGCATGAGCCTGAACATTCCTCTTCACTCCAGAAAGCCACTGATGTGCTTGTGTGTCTACCCTCCTAAACCACTCCTCTGCTTCCCTTTTCCTTAAACATTCCATGCCACAACGTACCATGTTTTACATCACTGCAGGCAGAAGAGAGCCGAACAACGACCTCCAGACAAGCGCTCAAACCACATTAACAAAGAGCTTTTATAGAATAAAAAACTTCCAAATGCTTCCCTGTGAAAAGTAACAAGGAATATGGCCGGAGGCTATCTGTTCACTTCCTCAGGCAAAAGACTTTAAAAACTTCAAAGATGATTTACTACTGGACGCTGTAGTTTGACTGTTAAAACACACTACAAACCCCAAAAATCTGTATTTTACAAACCACTGCCAACACCAACGAAGGTAAAATAGCACCAAGCAGCCTGAAATACAACACTGCTGAGTTAAAGTGACTGAGGCCCCAGAAAACCACCTCCCTTTGCACGGGGCAGTTTTATTTATAGGCGACGGCGGGACAGCACAGGAAGACGGGGGTGGCATGAACCTCTCATCTGTATCTCCAGAAGCAGGCCTGTGTGGCAGAGGGAAAGCATCTATCACTCTGCTGGAGGATGGCAAACTCCCATGTGGTTAGAAATGCCCCGTGTGGCAGCAGCAGCAGAGATGAGCCACAACCACAGCACAGATGGAGCACCACGGTGTGAGCCTGCCCTGTGTGGGCAGCGTTCCTGCACTGCCACAGGCAGGCGCTGCAACCTGAACAGAACCAGCAGCACAGAAATGCTCAGTGCCCATCCCCAGCTCTTAGCACAGCACCTTTCCATGGACGAGGACTGGGAGGGGAAAAAAACAAAAGGCAACAAGGAGCAAAACAGAAACAGCTGTGCTACAAGGCATTTACTTTTCCAGGGAGCCATGATGTGAATTGTATACAGCTGAGACGAACTTTGCTCTAACACAGGAACATCAGGACAACTGACCTAAGGAAAACGCTCCAGCACAGTTTGCCAGTATGGAGTGGCACTAGAGAGCAGAGAGAACATGCCCATTTACTGTCTTGTCACCTTGCCAGCTTTTCGTATTTATGAGCAGGGAAGCACATGTGACTGGGCGAGGGAAAGAACAGACTTCCCAAGCTGTGGCCCAGCACAAACCCAAGTGTGTTTGGAAAGGCAAGAATAATGAACACCACATTTTCGCCAGGCCTGTCCCAGCTTGCTGGTGGATGCATTCCATTGAAGCAGCATTTCAGGGAAAAGAAACTGGAACTGGGCTTGAAGACCAGCCTGCCAGCTTTTCTGTGCTACAAGCTGCTGAGGCAGGAGAGCATGTCCCTCCCCATCTCTTTGCAGGGGCATTCCTTGGAGAAGGGCCACAGCAAAGCAGTGTCAGCACAGTCATGCCTAAGATTTTTAGAATTCATTTCTGAAGACGCCATCTGAGAAAGGATGCTCTTTTGGAGCTATCACTGGAAACCTGCAGACCAGTAACAAACTGTGTGATGGACTACCCACGTGTCAGTTTTACCAACAGGGGATACAGGTCTAAGCCTGGTGTGGGACAAATTTCATGGAGCTTATTTACAGACCGGGGGGCGGAAAACTGCATCAGTGAAAGTAAACAGCCTAGACACCTCACAATACTGGCCCACATCATATTCTTTTATATCTAAAAGTAAAAAAATATGGCCCATTCCCATTGCCCACCCACCCCATGATATTTACAAGTAAGATCAGCCAAGATGGTACATAAGGAAGATACACAGGCAGACTGTGCTGTCAGTCTCAGTGTGGTTTCTCCGTCTTCCTGAAAACTGACAGACTCCTTTATTGCTTGGGACACTGGCTGGACCTCAGCAGTGCTGTCTGAGCCTCCAGGATGTTGACACAGCAAACAGCAGGGAGGCTTTGGCAACCTCTGACAGTGGATGAAACCTGTGCAGTTGCACACTAAATCGCCAAATAAAGGATGACAAGAAGTATGAGGTACATTCACAGCTACCCACGTGCTTCTGGTGCATGTTCCACTGCAAGAGAATCCAGCATCTGCGCTGAAAACTGTCAGTGTTCACATTTGGCACAGAAGTATTTGCATCTGTGGACTGCAGTGAAACCAGAGATCCCAGACGTTAAAAACATGCACTTACGGAAAGGAACTGCACGTTCCACGTTGGAACATCAATAGCCTTGTGCACTTACAGCAGGAAAACACATAATTACAGCTTTAAAAAATGCCACGAACATTTTGTAGATAAAACAGACTTCACCGCTCTAAGAAATAATACTGTGTCAGTTCCATCTTGGGCTGAAGCCTGCCGGGCATGGACTGGAAGGTAAGAACTTGTAGCATGCTGCTTCTTGAGCGTGCCAGGAGGCCAAGAGGAGCAGTCCCCACAACGGAATGCTGTAGATAAAGGTAAGACATGGAAAATACGCAGGAACAGGAACACAGTCTAGATGTAGGCAATTCCAAAACTATGCTTGCAATGACGTGCTGCTGTTAGCAGTACGGGAGCCATCCAACAGCAGCCGCAGCATAGGAATTAGTCGTCGATAGTTGGCAACCAGAAGGCCTACAGAGGAGAAAAGAACACATCTTTTCATAGCAGAACACAAATCTCTCCTACAGCACCCCATAGGAGCTGGCACCTTCTGTAAGCACACATGAGAGGCACTGAGACTTCTCAGATTCATCTCTGGAAGGGTCAGCACCTCATGGAGCTCAGAGGAACTTAAAGCCCATTTCCTTACCATATTGGAACATGCGCTAGCAAAAGTCATGAATTTTGGATTGAACTGCAGACAGGTTATAGGACCTGTGTGTTTTCCATCTAGGACAGCCACCTTCATCCCACTTTCCCCATTCCAAACGTGGATCTTCCCATCCTCCGAACCTGAAGGTAAGAGTGGAAAACAAGATATGCAAGATGCACTGGAGAGGTCAGCAGAGGAAATGAAGAGCATTTTTTTCTGTCAGAACTTTAGGAACAGGCAGGTCTCAACTTTGTAACACAACCTTTAGAGTTCTCCAAGTGTCACAAGGTCACGTACAAAACATCAGAGAGTTAACACACCTGTATCCAAACAGCAGGTTTGTACCTTTGCACTGCAGAGACTCAACTACACAACAGGGCAACACTGTTCAGGCAAAGATGGTAACTACTGTCACCCAGTAGAAAAGGAGAGCTGACACCTCCAGCAATGCAGGAGAGACCCTGGCCAACCTGCACCAATGTGCAGAGGCCAAGTGCTGGGGGAAGAGTCATTGTTCACACAAGTTCTCAGTTCAGACACAGGTAAATGTCTCACTCAGTGGGCACAGAATCAAACCAAAGCCTGTACCATGGAAGGTAACCAGATTTCAGTGCACTAAGCCAAATACCAGAAGCTTCCCTGGAGATGTCAACTCTCCACATTACTATAATGGGATAAGTTTTTCACTTTAAAATTATGTTTTTCAAACTCTGAGGCTGAGAACTTTACATTTTTGTAATTCAGTTCAGCTTTAGACTCATTTTAAATAGGATTCCTAACAAATATGCAAAGCATTTTCTTCTGCTTCTGTATTTACGCCTGTAGCCTTTCAGGAAAAAAAAATTAAGAAGCACAAGTTGCAACTTAACTGTAAAAAAACTGAAGAGGAATAAGTGGTTTGGAACTTCTACTACTGTTTTAATTTGAAAGAGAACAACAGGAAGGTAAATATGTGCAATAAAGTGCTCTCCAGAGACAGACTAAACAAAAAACCCCACCCCTCTTCTCTGCAATCAGGAAGTTCTCAGCCAGAACAAAAGAAAAGAAATTTTGCCAAGATCATCAGTCATCCAGAAAAAACGAGGATCTGGATACCAAATTACCACAAAGTTAAACATATTTGATATATCAGCCACAGAAATAAGAACAAAATTAAAGTTCTAGGAAGGGGCAGCACCACACAGACTCATCTGACTCGTGTCCACAGGTCCTGTTGGGCAGCAGGCGACTGAAGTGCTTATTTTGGGGTGCCCAAGGTGCAGCACCAGGCTGTACAAGAGTTTCAAACTGCTTTTTGCCACCTGCTTCCCTCAGGAGTCCATCTGCAGAGGGCCGGGGAATCATACACTGGGAGCCACCAGGGCGATGCCTACAGCTTCTATCAAGGGTTTAAGAAGTTGTTCCACAGACATGGGGGTTTACAAGAGCCACATGAACAAACTGCAGCTGCCCCAGCATGTCACCAGAGCAGGAACACCCCTGGGGGTGGTACAAATGCACCAAGCTACAAGACCAGTCACCCAAGCACAAACAGGTGCTTTGGTCATCAGGAAACAGGGGACGGCCACAACACAGCCACAAAATGCTTTGAGGAAGCACATGAGGGCATCCTAGCCACAGGGCGAGGACCACTGACAAATTATGTGACAGGTCTTCCCACATTACAACAGTTTCCTGGTTTCTTATCTATTTTGGAACAGCATTTATACATAAGTAAAAACGATAAGACTTATTGCAGGCTCTTTTACATTTCAGTCTAGAGAACACTGAGCAATCTAACAGAACACTGTCAGTGCAAAGAAAGCTTACGGCTGCATTGTATTATTTAAATACATTCTGCTTCCCAACAGACACAGCTTTAGCCCTACATAACACACCTAATTTCAGAGCACTGAAATTTTTGCCAAGAATTATCTTACCTATCATGATGAACTGAGAGTCTGGTGTGAATGATGCCTCCAGCGTGACAGCCTTACTATTGTTATAACCCTATGGCACAAAACAGGAGAATATGTAGTAGAGAGTGTGTCCACAGCAAGCTCACAGCCAAAGGGCACCTGCTCCCCAAACTAACACCAAGTTTTCCAGGAAGTACCACAGGCAGCAGGCTCACCCCAAACGTGTGCAGGACAGCTCCTTTGAAGGCATCAATCAGCCGAATGAAACCGCCGTTCGTCGAGATGAGGATGAGTTTCCCATCATTGCTGAACTTCAGGCCTGTCCACTCACATGTGCGGTCATATTGCATCTTAAATGTAGCAAATGGCCCCTGCAGAGAGAAAGTGGGAAATATGAAGAAGACTCTGCATTGCTGTTAACAAGAATCTGCTTTTAACCTTTAAAAGAAAATCCTTAGCCCTAAGATACCAAAAGACAGTGTCAAGGCAAACAAGTCACTGCATGTGTAAGTTTCAACAGATGAATCCAGTTTCCAAAGCAAAAAAAGAGTACAATAGGCTGTTTCAATCCAATAGTTTCACACTCTACCACAATCAACAGCAGAAATTAAATTAAGAAAGGAAGACGTTTTTGAACAAGGCTGCTAAATGAACTTAGAGAAAGAGTTTGAGCCAGTGTAATCATCATCTGAGTTTTGAAAACCACAGACCTAACTATGCTGAGTACTTATTCAGTTCAGCTGCTCATGCCAGTACAGTTTCCTTTGAAATTTTCATCCTTTCTGACACTCCTGGCTCAATCTCTGCCTGTGTTCTTCTGGAATAAGCAGCAAGGAAAGAAAGGCCAAAAACCACACAAAAAAGAGCCTATGTTGGAGTCACTGAGCCAACAGCTGAGCCAGCTGGTGGGCCAGAGAACCCTGAAATAGCAAATGCCTGCTGGTGGAAAAACTCAGATATTGGCGACACCACTCTCACCTTTGTGTGAATAAAGGAAAGGCCTTTCCCACAATGTCTTCTGGATGAAATGTAACCTTACACACCCCCAGACCCTGGTTAAAAAACTACCTCTCCCAGCAGCCTGTGCTGTTGCATATGCGACCTGATCCCCCAACTCTGCCCCTTCCCTCGCTCATTGGTTCCCTTCCCTGGTCCCGCCTTTGTACCGCCCCCATGCCCTCAGATCACTGTAACTCTACGTAAACCTGAGCACGAGCACGCTGGGCCCTCTCTCGCATTGGGTCCCCTCTGCGGAGGATGAAATAAACCTCGTCTGTGGAACGTGCCATGCGGAGAGCGCTCCTTGGCCCCTTATCTCTGGTAATATTGAGCTATCTGGCTTAAGTGTGTGTGTTTGTGCGTGTGTGTGTGTGTGTGTGTGTGTCTCCTCAGCGCTAAACATCTGCGGGGCTGAAAGGAGAAGCTTGCTAGTGGCTATACTGCTGCACCTGAGCGTTTTTGTGCCCAAGACAGTTTTGGGGAACACAGCAGCGATCTCCCTATCGCCCTAACACCACGCACTTCTATATAAGCCTAACCTGGAGTTTCGAGCAGGTTCAAGAGTTAGCACTTTAACACTGGTTAAGAGTGTACCTCAGGATTTATATCCCTTTCTGTCCATGAGATGTGTGCTTACTGAGAACTCTGTAGATGCCAAGGAGGCACCCCAGACAGTAAGCTCGAGTACACAAATCCAGCCTCTGAGCACTGAGTTTAGATTATTTCTTGCAAGATAAAAGTGTAAGAAGGGAAGTTAGGGTACCTCACCTTGTCGAAAGAGCGGAGATCATAAAGCTTCACCATTTCAGAATTGACTCCAGCAGCAAAAATCAACCCTTCTGGGTCAAAAGAACACACAGGCTTCCCTTGGAGATGCATTAAACCCTAGAAAGAGAAACAGCCAGAATTAACTTGCAAGACTGATGCTCACATTTCTACCACCATCCTTTGAGCCCACTGTGAGCAGGACAGCAGATTAGGGGTGGAACAAATTAATTTCAGTTGTAAATACTGAGGTTTTACAAAGGTTCAGAACTCAGCTTTCTCAACTTCAGGTCACCATACAGAACTTCCAGTTTGCTTCAGTGACAAAGTTTACACCAAAACAAATCAAAACCTCATTCAAGGTGTCATGCACTCCAAAAGTCCCCAGAGAAGGGAGGCTCATATGGCTGTCTTAACAACCATACCAGGGAGCACCACAAAACACTGCTGCTGGGATCAACAGCAATGCTCTACGATTTACGGCTGCACAAGAGAGAAAAAAAAATACTTAGAAAGCAAGGGAATATCGCTGCTGAGCTTTACATGCCTGTTTAATGAAAACTCATACCTGCTGGAAGCCAACAGACCTTACATATTAAAATTGACAGGTTGCTACCAGTGCTTATTTTTAATGTTACCTTTTCCTTAAGTCACATAGTAGAAAACAGTTGACAAAATTTGGTAAAAGCCCACAAAATATTTTAATTTTAATTGTAATTTTCTGTATCCTGACTAGCAGTCTGTGCATGTTAGTCAAGCATTTTTATGAACATAGTGTATGCACCTAAACAAGAACACACCTTTGAGTAAATATATGTAATACATTGAACAAGTTTCTGCATTTTTCGTTCTTTCTGCATTCTTCTCTACATAAAGTCTAGAGACTTTACTACTTCTCTTCTTTCCCACGTAGGTCAGTTTTCCCTGTGCTCTCTGTCGATGAGGCAGTGAGCTTAGCCAATGCTAAGGGGCTCTGGTGAGTGGGTCAGCTCTGGTTTCCCGGGAATGGGAATATTTCCAGGTAGTATGGCTGCCATCTCACGGACCAACTGAAAACTACAAGTAACACTTCCTCAACCTGTTTCCCAAACTTGGCTGGATGCAGCTTCCAGTAACAAGTCCTTGTTTTATCATTCTTACACGTTCAGGCATTAGCATAAATCACAGAATTGTTACTGCACTTACAACCCTACCTCATCTGCAGCAACTTGGAGATGAAGATACATCCCAAGGGAAACCTACACACTGGAGTTAAAGGCATACTCCCCCAAAAATAGCAGAATTAAGATCTGCCAGAAAAGGCTTGAAGAAAGATTTTGTAATTTACAAAATGTAAAACATTTTGTAAGAAATTTAACTTTTTTCTTTCTCTTTCATTTACAGTTCCATCATCTGGAATAAGCAAACAGCCCTCTCTTGTTAGCAAAATGGTCCCGGGGAGATGGGGAAATAACAGAACACAACACTACGTATCCAGATACCAGGAGAAAACAACTGAGCACCACTAAAGGTGGAGATTCTACTTCCAATCTTTTATTCCTGCCACTGCTGCCAGTTCTGGTATTTTTCTCAGCCCGTACAAGCCTGCTTCCACTAAAACAAGTAAAGTATTCCAGCAAAATAAGTAAACAAAACCAAACAGTGTTCCGTCTTGCTAGCAAGTCAAATCTGCTCACAAACAGTTCTGATGAACAACAGCAGAGATGCAAGGAAGTGCCAGACCATATGGCTGCTGTGTTACTTTAGCTCACCAGTTTCTTAATCAAATTTAATTGCATCAAGGCACCAATTTTAGACACACACTACAAACACTCAGATAAGATGAATTCACAACACAGGAGGGATGCCTGCTCTGAGAGAACACCCTCTGCATAAGGTAGCAGCCTGATGAACAAGCTGATGACACCCAGCCCTTCTCTTGTTTCATCAGCTGCGAGTGTTATTTCTTGCTCTCCCCAGTGCCTCTCCAGCAGAGACACAGGTGAGAGCAAGTGGTGTTACACAATGTGACACACCACACACACTGCACAGAGATTCCTGATCCAGGCTTCTTTGGGAAGGTGTCAACACTGAATCAGCAGCACACACTTCTAGCAGTCTTTTTAGTTTGTTACAAACACACATCCATTTTTTATTCTTCCAACTGAAAATTCAATGCATTGTGCCCACGAATTTTATAACCTACCTGGCAATTTGGAGAGCGGAGATCCCAAAGTCGAATAGTTTTATCCAGGGATCCAGAAATAAAAGTATCATCTACTGGAGACATTGAAAGAGCAACCACTCTGCAATACAGAATCCCACATGCATCAGAGACAAACCAAAGACGTGAATGGAGCAACACCCACCCCAACAGCTGTGTACAAACCCATAACTGAACAAAGCAGTAAGTAGCATGAACCAAGTGTAATGGAACTCGAGCTCATTACCATTCTTATTTCAATTTCTCTTGTCCTGTCCCCAAGCCACATCTCACCTTTTTGTGTGCCCCGGGAAATACCGAATGTATTTGTTGTCATGCAGGGAGAGGTATCGGATAGTGTCTGAAACATAAACAAACCATAAGCTTTATTATTCCATGAGCCCAAGGTCATCTGAAAGTGATCACATACTAACTTGCTCCCCAGAGCAACAGTAATCTCATCATAGTGATTAAGTCTGGTCATTTGATTTTAAGTCAGACTTCAGAAGAGAATCAAGTTAGAAACAGACAAAAACCAACTCTGTACTTAAGCAGAACTGCAAATTAGCCAACAGGAAAAGATAATTCCCACGTTTGGAAGTCATGTTACATTTTAAAAACAACTGTCATGTGATCTAGGCAAGGTAATTTCAAAGGTGCTAAAATTTAAGTAGCAGCAGGTTTTAGTCCATCACTCTCACAAAATGGAGAGTATCAAATTTACAGAGTTTACTCTGCAAATTTACTTTGTATTGCTTTGCAGCATGAATACTGCTCTTTCCTACATACACATTCAGCAAACAAATTTCCAACTAAGCAGTACACACAGGAAATGTACAAATTCTGCACTCAGCTGAAGATAAAAGATAAAATCATAACTTCAAAGCCAGGACAAGACCATTAAAAACTAGCAAATCTCTCTTCTTTTTGTTTAATCTGACAATCAACAGCTTCACACCTTCTCTGCACTTAGAGCAGCTAAGCTCTAAGAAGAGGACAGAGGAGTAATCTAAAGCTTAGTGTACTTCAAGCAACCTTAAACATAAATTGAATAGATGAGAGCAGCAGCACAACATTTCTCAAGTGCCAATTTTATCCTGAGTATAGGTGAACATACTAAGAGTAGCCCACGATTCTGAAGATGCTGTTGAGACTTTCTCCCAAAATTAAAATAAATCCTTCTAAGAGGAAACAATTATTAAACAACCGAAGCCACTTTTCAATCTTTATGTGCAGACGCTGTACTGCTGGAACAAGTCCTGCTGAGGGTCAAGGATACTTTTACTTTTGACTAAGAAGAACATGTGCCAAGAGGATGCAACATGTACTGGGTGTATTGACAGTCAGAGGGGTTACTGTGTTCAGAATGTTTTGAAAGGCTCATTCAGCAAAATTTTCTATCTGTGAAAAAATTATCAAGTTCCCATTTTTGCCTGAGGTTGCTCATCAAGCTGAGGTCAGAGGCCTAAACCACCCTCCAGTATCTGACAAGCAAACTGAAGCTGATGGAACAAGCTGGAAATGTGGTATTGGTGACACACAGTTCTGAAAGGCTCTAAGTGACCTGAGGTGATTATCCAAAATACAAATCCCTAACACCAGTGTCACATCCCACACTGGATAGAACCAACATGCTTCAAACTTCCTGTTAAGACACGTCTCTATTTTTTTCCTGCAAGAACTGTCATTACCTGATCTCCGAAGTATCCATGAAGAATTCCATCTTCCTTTGCTAAAGAGGAAGCACTGGGGAATTGTGCTCCTTTGGGATCCTCACTGCTGGCAGTGCTCTGTCCCAGGCAAGGCAGTGGCCTGTACAGTTATCTCCTGTACCGGGTGGTATCATAGACCCTCAAACTGTACAAACTACTACCTCAGCCTGGAATCAGGCAACAGGAACTAAGTCCAGAGGTCTTGAGGAAATCTTCACAACTAGATTGGTAGCAATTCAACACAAAAAAATGCTTGGAAACAAGCACCAGCATTCCTATAGCATGTTCCTGAGGTAATTTTCCTTCCCAGTACCTGCAAAACAGGTTAATACAATGCACCTTGCCCATGACCACGTGCATTAGGGACTAAACAGTATCTGGAATCCTACAGAACACCCTGTTGGGTTTATTAATCTTACAATTTGTAACAGCAACAAACATTCTCACATTGTATCTTTTTCTTTTCTTCTGATTGTTTAGCATAATGCTACCCTGCAGCACAAAGACTTAAGTCTTAAGGCTTACCAGTACTTATAAACAAAAACTCAGTACTCAAAATGGCATTAAAAATGCTTCATTAAATTGTTAATTATTAGTTATTGTAAATTAAATAACAGCCAAATAAAAAATGTGACACAAAGTAATAACATAATTAAAAAAATAAGTAGGTTCTGAAACACACTCAAAAGGCACGTGCTTCCTGTGACACTTTTAATCCTTTTACACCATTAAATCCAATTCTGGTGGAGACTTCCCTGTTCCTCTAGTTTCAGGCCCAGCTCGTTCTACTTTAACCTGACTTCCTAACTCTTAACTTCCATCTTCTCTAAATTCACAGTCTTTGAAATTACTTTAGTAGCCCAGCATACATCACAAGGCACCAGCATCTCTACTGTTAAGCTTCATCTCCGCAAAGGAAAAACCAAACCAAGACCTCTATTCCAGAAATTATGAATCTACAAGTACAACGTTAAAAGCTATTTGTAAAGTGCTGCGCTGAGAGACTTGGTCACTGCAGAATTCTCAGACGTTGACTACAACAAACAAAACCAAAATTGAGCTCTGTGACCTCCTCCAGGCTTGGCTGGTGATCTGTTGAGTTACCTGAACCTCCTGCCCTCCCTTCCTCTGCAGCTAAGTTGTGTGTACCAGATAGAGCTGTGGCATTCAGCCCAGATGCTCCTTCCACCTCACTCACACGAAAGAAGTGAAGGTGCAGAGGCTGCCTGACAGCACTGATCCAACACCAACTGAACAGCGCAATGAAGAACCGAGTTTTATCTCCATAGCAATGTTTAACCCTCCAGTTATTGCAGCAGCGAACAAACACACGTAAGGATGCTCAAAGGACTAGCACCAAGCTGTGCATCAGTGTTGGACATTAATTTCTTCCTCTGCCTCTGTCTGACAGAGTTCTTACCACTGAAGAGCTGTTATAACTTTTTCCCCAATCTTTAGAGCTAATTATCCAGACATGTAGTGTAAGGAGATTAATATGCTCCACTCCAGTGGATCACTCACCATCTATTTTGTTGGAGCTGTACACGACAGTGTTGGCAGCATGTGTATATCTGATGAGATCCACTCCATACTTCTTACTGTACAGGGTCCTCTTTGGTCTGTCAGGAGGAAGCAGAAATAATTGCACTCTCTGCAACAAAAACCTCGAAACAAAACTCACATCAACAAGGCCTATTCCCATTAAGGCATTACACGGTTGTTTCAAGTAGTCAGATGTTTTTATACAAAAAAACATCTTATACATATACAAAAAAACCATTTTATACAAAAAAAATTGTATTTGATTTTCAAACACGGATATTGGTATTTCTCCAAGACTATCCTTAGGCTTGAAGAATTCCCTGTAGCACCTGCAAAATGCACTTGTCTCCTCCAAAAATTCCTTTTCCTATGATGTCTACTGCAAAAAGAAAAGGAGGAGCTAACATAATGAGCACAGCAAGCAGCACTGCCTCACTGTGCCCTTGCCGATTCAAATCTCCCATTCATCTGCTGCTCATTTTTGATTGAGTATAATTTGTCTTTGTTCTCTGTTACTTCAAAACCTAGAACAGGGTGTCTCGTTCACGGGATATTAACCCAACACATCTATATACCAGTCATCTATAAAAGACATAGTAACACAGGGACTTTTCCAAACCACTGCAGAATTCTACTTGTATCCAACCTTAAGGCAAGAAATGCAAATTTAACATTTTGCAACACAATGAAAGACACTCTAGTGAGAGTGAACACAATCTACAGAACTGTGTTTCTGGGGGTCTGGGATGCAGGTGATACACTGCAGTGCTAGAATTTTAAACTGCAGATTAAGTTTAGAAGCAGCTGGCTAATAATGTTGTGAGGGTATCTCACGACAGTGGTACCTGTTTGAGCAGTGCAAGGTCTCCACCACCCTCCTTACCCTTTCATCCCCAACTGAGGGAGCACAAAGGTTTCAGAGCTGGGCAGTCAACCAGCGAGGGTATTGATCAACACCAGAAATACCATCTCTTCCAGGAGCTATTTTTAATCCAGAAATTCGTAACTCTGGTTATTATAGGGGCCCACGAAATATTTTACCCACACGACCAAAGAGGACAGCATGGGAATGGAAACAAACAGCAGGAGCAGTCGAAACCAAGAGAAAAGTTTGTCAGACTACACCCTTAGACAAGCTATTTCTAACATGCTGAACTTTTTCCTTTTTTCACTAGCCTCAACCTGACACACCCAACAAGAGCACAAGTCGGAGACTTTTCATAACATAACAAAAACAGACACTCATTCTTAAAGATTAGTTCTCAAGCAGCAGAAGCCATAGGGCTCTGACTTCAAACAAACTTGCTGGGGACAAGTTCCCACGAAGTGAAAGCCAACACAGCAAGTGCAGTGAAAACCCACACACCACCTGTACCACAGACCAAATCTCAACTGGTTCTTCCCCTGTTCCTCCAGCAGTTCTTTAAATCGTTCTTCAGATGCAAACATGCCACACACTTAAAAAAACACACCTAATTTAAAGTTTGACACACTCTAACATTATGTCTGATACGCTTCCCCACACTGCTTTCTGAAGTTACCTCAGCTATGCTGTTGACCAATCTAGTGGGGATAATACCCAACAACAAACCAAGAAAAAACCCCAATCTCAAAACATACTATATTAGACACTCTCATGCCTAGTTTGGCTTTCCTTTTCTATTACAAGTATAAAACTTAGAAGATCTATTTAGAATAAATTAATATAGACAGAGACAATATCAACACACAGACAAAAGCACATTTACCAAAAAGAAAGAGTTCTGTGTTTTAGGAAAGGTGAAGTTTTCATGTAAACTGACACAAACAGAAGTGTGTCACTGCACACAAGACCTGTTGCCAATCAACTATTTCAAACACAAACGAGAAAATTAAGTACTTTTAAACAACAAATCACAATCACTAAACATAATTCCAAGGTCAAGGTTAATCTATCCATCCCACCTACAAACCAAGCAATATCGACAAAGAAAAATACAAGAGCTCAGTCAAATCTGCTACAAAGATGAAACAAAACAGAGGCAAGGTTTGTAATATCATCCATGCCTTGGTTTGAATCAGTGCTGCTATGGGTAAACATCACCCACAACCAGGAATGTGGATGTGCCCAGCAAACACCACAGCTAAGCAGGAGTCCAGATCCATCACTTTATTTATATCAATAATACACAATTGATATGCACTAAAATACAAGCTAAACCTTTGCTAGAGCACCATTCTATCACAGCAGGGTTACCAATGTGCAGCCAGGCTGCTTCCAGCCTCAGGGATTGCTGTACATCCCAACATACAACTGTCCTACAAGTTTTCAGAATCCCTCCTTAAGTCCCAACAGACTCCAGTGAGCCTCTCAGTTATGCTTCCAAGCCAGCCTACTGTGGAGGGATTTGGTGATGTAGGATGGGCTAACAATTTAATAACCATTTATTAATTTTAAATCAATAAATTGTTATAAATAAATTTATAACAATTATTTCTTTGAAACAGAAGTGGAATCTTGGGACCAAAATTATTGGATGCTCATGAATAAGCAGTTGCCTAAGCCCAGAACATACATGATAAGGACATAATCTTGTCCTGTCAGTCCTTGGCTGCACAGCACTGTTTCAACTGTCCTGACACTGTTAGAAGCTGAAGCTCACCGAGGTGGGGTTGGCCATACTCTCACAGAGCTGTACAACTCATTCTGGTGTGGCTACACAGCCAACTAGGTGAGGATTCACCTAAAGTACAACCAAACAGCTGCATTTTAATTCTGCCAGCAGAACTGCTCATTAACAGAGGACACACACCAAATTTTCCTTCTTTTAGACAGGGAAAGGCATTAATTTTCTGGCCATTTGATGAAGTAGAGTATCCTACACTGATTCCCAGCAAGCAGGACATTTAACTTCCTCCTGGCCATTATATCCAAGCAGGTGAGAGTTCTAGGCTCTTGCAGCTGTGACTTATAAGGAAAAATAAACCAACTACAAGCCTGAAGCTGCCACAACAATGATCATTCAGACACCTGAGGTTTCATCTCCACACGAATTTCTAGTGACAACGTAATTCAAAGCAAAACTTTCCAGGTTAGAGAACAAGCGTGTCCTGCATCCCCAGTTACCTCTAAAAATCACAGCTACACTTCTAAGCCAGCTGATAGTGCATGAGCAGCTTTCAAATAATTTTAAAATTTTATAACCATCAGAGAACACAGCAGTTACCTTGAAACTACTCTCATTGCCCTGCAGCTCCGCAGTAAAGGACCATTGATCTACATTTAACTTAATTAAAGCAAACCCTCTGACTATAAAGCACATCAGGATTAGATGGAGATTGGAGTGAAAGGGCCAAATGCCTCCCAACCCATCAAACCATTCTTTACAAGTTTAAAGGGGAAGAGCAATCAATACCATCTGCATTAACATCACTCAGCCCTGCTACTACTGTATATAATTAGGATCTGGGATACGATCCACGGCACACTCCATACATACAGAGTTACCTGTTGTTACATAAATAAAAATTAAATATTTTCACATCACAGTTCATTCTAGCAGGTGGGGAACACCAACAACTTTAATGTGTAAAGCAAGCAAACTAACTAGAAGCTGAAAATAATGTATAAATAGGTGTCCCAGAGAATTAAGAGAATATGCAGGAAGCAATCTTTCCTCCCAGCAAGTACGATGTCTTGGCCTGCTTGGAAAAGGAGGGTTAGGAATACGTGGTTTACTAGAAAATATATACAACACTGACATACCTCTGCCTTGATACTCCCAAGCCATTTCTTTTTCATTCCTGCATTACCTTGTCCTTTTTTATTCCCTCTCCCATAATACACATAACTTGCTATCCGTTCACTTTCTGTGTGGCTGTGATGCTTCCCAGTCCTGACTTTACAAAAAAACCCACAAAACACCTCAGAACTACATCTCTATGCCAATAAGCACATGTAAAACTTAAAATCTGAAGGAATTTAAAGCAGACAAACACACACTTGTACCAACTGAGAAAGATTTTAATGGCATAATGACACCATTTGGCTCAAATTGTTCCAGCTGTCATAGACTTCAAACACCCTTGGCGTAGGTTTCCATCCTCTGAACAGATCTCAAGTGCTCTGCAAACTTCTGGGGATTTATCCGAAAAACAAGACAAGCACCATGTGATCAATAGCAGAAGAAGGATAAAACCAGACAGTTAAATGAGAAACAGAAACACACTCTTAACTCATTACCCTTACATAACAGAAATCAATAAACACCTTGATTGATTACATCTAAACTAAGACAATGTTTGGAGACACACACAAATCACACGTATTTTAACTGTGCTTTAGAGATAAGGACAAAACTCGAGAAAATTATCTAAAACACAGAGGACCACGTTTGCCTGCAGCGATCCAAGACACCACTTAGGAACTGGGTTTTATGGAAAACACCATCAGATTTTGAGAAGTTATAGTAATATACACCACACCACCTGCACCTTTTGGCTTAAAGCATTTAGCCAAGAAGTTACACTCAAATGAAGCGTTTAAAAGGGCACATCTGCACATTGCTCACAACAATCGCTTCTCTATTAATTAGCGAGAATTAAGCCCAGAGAAGTCAGTTCCACACCTGCAGCAATCCCAAGACCTGGAGATGTGACCAGACCTGAATCCTTTAGGCTTTGCAACCGTTTAGCTCTCACAGAAGTGAGCTTTCGCTTACACATAGGGAATTATCACCACTGTCTCCAGCCTACCAAGATAACAAGTACACTCGCAGAGCAGACAAACCCACGCTGCTGCTATCCCTGCCGCTGGGATTCTATTCACAAGCCTACACTAAAAAACAACAGGAGAGAAGCTCAAGCTAAAGCTCACCGGCCAGACCTGCGGGGCCAGGCAGAGCTTGTCCCCAAAGGCCACCGTGGGCAGCCCCCACGGCCCCTCATCCCCCCGTGCCCCAGGCACTGCCCCAGACCCCGAGGGCTGCACCCCCGGCCCCGCCACTCACTTGCCCTCCTGGCAGTCGTAGAGAACGATGGAGTCATCGTCGCTGCTGGAAATGACGGTCTCGCCGTTGGGGCTGAAGTCGAAGCAGTTGATCTTGTCCGAGTTCTCGCGGAAGACCTTGGCCACGCGGAAGCTCCGCAGCACGTTGTCCGTCAGCTTCATCCAGCCCGCCGGTGCCCAGCTGCTTGGCTC
>NW_008237878.1:2657931-2660455 GCF_000691975.1 Corvus brachyrhynchos
CGCGTCACTTCCGGTGCCGGGCTGGGCGGGCGGCCTCGCGTTGCTCTGGGCCGTGAGGGGCCGCGGGAGCCCTGGGACAGCCTCACCTCACGCGGGATATTCCCCGTATTGTGTCGATTTAAGGCGGTTTTCGGAGTTTCCAGTGGAAACTAGAGAGAAATGCAGCCGGCTGAACATGAACCCAGACGTGCCCAGGTGGCCAAGAAGGCCAGTGGCATCTGGCCTGTATCAGCAATAGTGTGGCCAGCAGGACCAGGGCAGTGGTTGTCTCACTGTACTGGGCACTGGTGAGGCCACACTTTAGTGCTGTGTCCAGTTCTGGGCCTCTCAATTCAGGAAGGAGATTGAAATACTGGAGCAGGTCCAAAGAAGGGCAACAGAGCTGGGGAAGGGTTTGGAGCACAAGTGACGTGAGGAGTGGCTGAGAGAGCTGGGGGTATTTACCCTGGAGAAAAGGAGGCTCAGGGGTGACCTTTTCGCTCTCTACAACTCCCCAACAGGAGGTTGTAGCTGGGTGGGGGTTGGCCTCCCAGGATGAGAGGACACAGCCTCAAGCTGTGCCAGGAGAGGTTTAGGTTGGACATCAGGAGGAATTTCTTTACAGAAAGGGGGCTTAGACATTGGAATGGGCTGCCCAGGGAGATGGTGGAGTCACTGTCCCTGGAGGTCTTCAAGGAAAGGCTGGCTGTGGCACTCGGTGCCATGGTCTGGTTGACACTGTGGTGTTGGGTTGTAGGTTGGACTTGATGTCTCAGGGTTCTTTTCCAAGACAGTTGATTCTGTGGTTCTGTGAAATCATTTATGGGGCACACATGCTGTGCCAGCCTCTCGGCAGAGCCTGGCAGGAACAGCCTCTGGACAGCCCAGGGCAGCCAGGGAGCTCCCCCTCCTTTGAAAATACACTGTGAACACTTTATCACCCTTCCCCTCCTCCTTTCAGTCCAGCTGTTGCACATTTTTATTTCCCAGTATTTTTTTATTCCTCTAAAAGCTTGTTGGCAGTACTACAGGAACATCACAGCTATAGCACCGTGTTCCTACACCACATAAGCTCTCAGGTAGAGGTGGGCAGCACACATTTAAGCCTTTGAGAAGCACACTGTGGCTTTTCAGGCTGCTGCTCCAGTACACACACCTTGGAACTGCTTTTTTCTATCACGAATCCTGATGACACGCTCAGTGTGCAAGTTTTTGTGTATTTCTTACCTTAAAAAGCTGTTCTTGGAGTATAAGAGTTGCTGTGAGAATCTCACCCCGCAAAGTTTTCTGCTATTTTACATTTACAACACCAGCAGATCTTCTTGTCATTTTGGTCACCCAGAAACTCAGAATTAAAAGAAAAATAATAAACCGTAGATGCCTTCCTGAATGTTAATTGCATTTCCTTTCACAGTGTCCAGCATAGAGTTTGATTTTGCGTTTGGATCCTGTTGCCCTCCTGTGGTCAAACCTCGGCAAGTCCTGTTAAAGCTCTGCACGTCATTCAAACAGGCTGAATTATTTTGTGTGCATGTCTGATTTAGTTAAATACTACTTTTCTCAGATTCCTTGCCCTTGCTGTTTGCCTGCTGGAGCTCCCCGTTGCATGTTTAGAGATCTCACACAACTCATCTTTTCACGCTGTGGTGGGACTGGCTCCTCAGAATGAGTTTCTTTTTTTGCTTTGAAACAAAGTCAAACTTTCACACCAGAGTCCAGGGATACTCAAAACACACCCTCATTACTCCTGAGGGTCTCGGGGTCAGCTGCCCCTTTGTTAGGCCAGTTCAAAACCCAAAACTGGTTTTTGTGTGGTGAGAGGTTTTAGAAAAGCTCGGAATGTCGTGCCTCCTGCACACTCTAAATTGCAGGATCAAAGCCTGGATTATCTCCTGCAGGCCCGGGAGGTGACTCACCAATAACATCATAAGACAATTTACTTCAAAACACCTACAATACTTAGCTAAGTTTTAGAGTTGTATAACACCGTGGGTTGTTGATTTGATATTTTGTCACTTCCTTTTTATTCTTCTGCCTTTCTTCCTAATCGTTGGAACCTAGTTTGTCAGTTTATACCAAGCTGGAATTTAGCTGGCAGGATAATTGAATCTCCTAGAAAAATGTCATATTAAGTAGGAATTATGGATAATGCCCCTGCAAAATTAGTTAATGGAAAAAATGTTTAATTGCTGCTTGAGTAATATCGATCAAATGCAGTTATTCTACCTATGCATTTCTGTATTAGATACCACTGGAACCTGCACAATACAGGAACTTGTGCTTGCTCAGCAGCAAAAGTTCACACTTCTCCCTACGGAGTGTCCTGAGGTTTCTGTGGGCCCTGACCTTGAGTTTATCACGGTTCCTCTGGAAGGTGCCTCCATCAGCAGCTCCCCCAAATTAAGTGCTCTGTGCTACTCTCCGGGTCACTAATGAAGCTGTGGGGTGACACGAACCCCAGCAGAGTCCCTGTTGATTACCAGATGTCAGCTGGACCCCGAGCCACTGCTTTCTGCCCTCTGAGCCCAGTGGTCAGGCTGGTTTT
>NW_008237878.1:2660474-2666516 GCF_000691975.1 Corvus brachyrhynchos
TGTGCTCACAGGAATGATGTCAAAAACCTCAGCAAAGTCCAGGCAGTTCACATCTGCTGCTTTCCACATTCCCCACAGCCTCTTGTCTCAGCCCAGAGGGCAGATGTAATTGTCATCCTGTGACTGATTAAGATTCCTGGCTCTTTCTCCTCTTATGTTATTTCCAACTGAGGAGCTCATAATTTTCTGCTATTAATCCCAAAGACCATGACCTTGTATTTCGCAGCACTGAATTTCAACCCCTTTCTACTATTCCAGTCCTCAAGGCTCGCAGCTTTTCATCTTCTCTAGAATACTGTGATCCTTCCCTGTATTTTAAATGACTCTCATCTTTGATGGCAAGTTGTCTCAGAATAGGGAGTTTGAGAAATTACAGCATGAAAGGAAGTAGACTTGGCATGGGCTTGGCTTCAGGGTAGTGGTGTTCTGTGTTGAGCTACAGAAGAATTTTTAGTGAAACATTTTTCTTCCTTGCAATCCCCAGTGCATGGGAAAATCATTTCCAAAAGGTATATAGGGAGTGAAGGGAGTGTGACCTAGAAAAACTAGTAAGATGCATATGTCAAATCCAGTTAATTTTTCTTTTTTGCTAATGATACTGATCTGTATATATAAAATGCTGAACAGAACACTTATCTTCCCTGTGTTTGGCCTTAAGCCACCCTTCCCATCAAAGGCAAAGGGACCCTGTTGATACTTTCCTGGTGAGTAAATCAGTCATGAGAGCAACATATTTCTTTTCCAAGCAACATAGAGAAAGCCATGTATTGGAAACTAGGACTCCTGGGTTTCCCAGAGCTCAGCATATTCTTAAAACAAAGGTATCCAGGCTCCATCCTACTTTCTCCTGTACCTGCCTGGCAAACCCTCTGCTCTCATCATACTGCTGCTGTCCACCCTTATCCTCTTTCCCACTTATGGATGCAGGAGCACTGCAGTGAGTGGGGGCAAAGGGCCTTTCACCCTGTCCCTGCACACCCACTTCATAGCTGCCCATCCTTGCTGCAGACGTTTTCTCTTTTACCAAACGCGAATGAGGCGGTGCAGTAATTTTATGCAAATCCATGTGCAGATTAAAAAATTAATCAAATTCTGAAATTTTCATTTAAAGAGATTAGTCTTGAAAAATCCCCCCTCTAATCCTCCCAGAATAGTCACTTGGAACAAGACTTCACTGGTTTGTTTCCCTCCTGGGTTCAGTGCATCTCCTGGAAAATTTTCTTGTAATGCTTTTGGGACCGTGTGGAGCAGCAAGCTTGGGTTTGAGCAGGGCTCACCAGGCAAATTAAAGTTGATATATCAAATGATAGCGAAGATGTGTCAGTAAGTGGGAACGGGGGAGTTTAAGGCAGTAAAATCTCCACTCCGTTGTACTTGATAGGTAAATTCCCCTGGTGATGCAGGAGAAATGGAAGCAGGGAGCCTTGGTGAGTCTGTCAGTAATTTACATGCCGAGAGGCCAGAAAAAAGTCGTGCAGCAAGAAAAACGAGGAGCAAGAGACACTGCTAAAACTTGCTGTGTCTGGGAGTTTACTACTGTAATCTGTCTTTTAGAGCTTGAGCTCAAAATTATCCTCGAACAATTGGGGTTTGATCCAGTGCCATCTCAAATATTTTCCTAGCCCCTCAGGGATTTTGAAGTTGACCCTGTACAAGGTGGGCCAGCCACCAGTCCTGGAGGAAATCCAGAGGCATCCTGATGGCATTGAAGCTAAAGTAACTTAGATCCCTGAAGTTCTCAGTTAAACCAGACATTCTGGCACAGCATCCTCTGATCTCACAACACCTGAAAAGCTCAGGATGTGCATGTGGTTGGGTTGGCCTGCAACAAGCTCTATTGCCCCGACTTCAAAAAAAGCCACAAGCCCAAGATGCAAATCCTTGAGCAAACCTCCAACCACAGCACCTGGAATAGCTCAGCTCTGCCCAGTGATGGCAGACTGGCCCCTAGAAAGGAGTATTTTTCTGGCTTTCAAGTACCTGCCATGGAGTGAGGTGCTAGCTCATTTTTCTCACTGCATGGGCGCGGCCAGCTCATTTGTTCACTGTTTTCCTCCCCAGTGTGACTCCAAGTTTATGGCTCAGACTCTGCCCTGCTATGTCCATGCTTTTGGTCTCTTGCCACTATCCAATTTACTTGGCAGCTTTACCACATTTCTGCCCCTACTGCTGGATTGTTTCTGTCTCCCTCTGACTTTGGCTCCTTGCCTACAGAATTGCTTTAATTAAAAAGTTAATGAAAGGTAATGCAAACGAGCATTTTGCCTGTATTTTATCACAGTCCAGCTCCTTTCCCTCCCTCTTTCCCAGAGAAGGTGAAAATGAGAAGCTGGGAGTTTGCTGCTTTTTGGTGTGAGAGCTAACAGTGGAAATTTCTACAGGCTTAGGAGGAGCCCTCTGAAGAAAGGGCTTATAATGGTGTGCGTAGATTATAATAAGTGCGTAGATTATTCATCAATGAAAGCTGAGGAAGTTTTCATTTAAAGGGGATTAATCTAAACCCCTTACAATCCTCCAGCTCTCTTTGGAACAGGCAATTCTTAGCATCATTTTCATCCTAAGCTTACTGCGAACTTACAGAAAACTTTTCAAAAGACTGTCTATATCCCAACTCCAAATTATACCAACCAGGGACAAAGGGAAGGTGTGAAACCTGAACCCCACTCCTGCCTATAGCATGTCACCTTATATCCGTATAGAAGAGGGCTCATTCATCCCTAGGTGATTTTCCTGAGAAACTGGGAAACTAAGATTAGTGCGCGAAGCAATATGAGTCACATCATCAGCCCCTTCTCCCAGCCCAGATTCCTCCCAGCCAGCAGTGGGAAGAGGAAAATGCAGGGATGTGAGGGTGTAATTTCCCCTCATGCAATATGTAGCAGCTAACAGGCAATTACACCACTTCTAAACCCACCATCTGGGGGGGGGGAGCCTGAGAGCTGCCATTTGGGTTATTTTTCTTTCCACAACTGCCTGTGTTTTGGGGTGATATTCAGTTCTCTCGATCTTGTTTTTAAAGCCTTAGTAAAATGAGTGGGAGTTTTATTTTTTGCTGATATCTACAGTGGATTTCATAGCACTGATTTATAGCTGTTCCCTGATGACATTTAGTACCCAGTGCCTGAGACTGTATAAATAAATTACATAAAAACAGATTTGTGGTATCATTAGCAGCACCCCCATTCCAAGGGGAGCCTCCAGTGAGCCTGTGTGTCTAATCAGAGCTGACAAGGAGCAGAGTCACACACTGAGACATCCAAAGCACATGGATCTGTGCCAAATTCAGCTCTCTGTTGCATTGGTATAAAGTTGGATAACCTCTGATTGCAAGGGGGTTTTACACTCTGTTTACTCTGCCTTTATACCTGTGCTCTCAGATCAGTGCCAGGCAGTGGACCCAAAAATCCCGAGAAGCAATGGAAAGGCACTTGCTGACTTGCACAGACTCTGGATCAGGCCTCGATGGTTAAAATATAATCTGAGTTCAGAGTGCAGAAAACAGATTACATGCCTGCTATTGTACTGAAATGCTTTCCAGAGTAAGCATTAGCAGTATGTACACAAGTGCCAGATGAATTACGCTGGCATTTAGTTTTTCCAGCTCCAGTAGGAGAGGATTGCTTTTAAAGAACTCACGTCTGCTGTGTCGTGTCTGGAGCTGGAGCTGAACGGGGCTGCCAGGAGGGCACGTGTGACAGGAGCCACGGTTGCAGGTCTGGTTGTGCTCAATTCCCCCGGGCTTCAGGGTCAGCCATGCACAGAAACATCAAGGCAGAGACAAAGCCTGTTAAAAACTTTGGGGCTTTATTTTCTTAAACTCCCCAGGCTCCATTTAAGCTTTTTTCTGCAGCCATTCCTGCAAACCCTGTATGGAAGCTCAGACGAGGTGACCTGGGGTGTGATGCACCTCTGCTTTGTAGCACCTTCCTCCGATTGCACTGTGCTGCCAGGTGAATCAGACACCTGCTGGGAGCAGAGATGCTTATCTTGGTGCCTGAGAGGTGCACAGCTGACTTCACTGTGGTCAGCACAGTTACCCTGGCCCTCACTGAAGTGGGGTCAGTGGTTTAAACCGCTGGCAGCATCAGCTGCCGTGAAGTTTAAGAGTCTGGTAACAAAGTGGTCGGGGCACCCTGTCTTTTGTTCTCCTAGCTCCTCGTGGTTGAAAAGCCAGTCTTTCTGACCAGCACCTAAAGGGAGTACAGATAGGTAATTAATCTGCCTTGGCTTTTGCCTTTAAAATCTGTTCTCCTAAGCATTAAATCGTTTACTGTTAGCCTTGTTCTTAAGGGTCTTTTCCCACTTCAGTGATTCTTGGGGTTCTTTCTCTGACAAACCTTTGATTCTCCATATGGCCTTACCTACAAGTCCCTTGTCCAAAGATTTCAGAATGTGCCCAAGTTTCAGTGCCTTAGAAGGTGCTTGTGTAAGGGGTTTTTCTGTAGATCCTTTGGGTCCCTGCAGCAAAATAAGGCAGATTTAGACTCAGAGGAGCTGTTGAAAAGCTTGTCCAGCTTAATGATTAACACCTTGCAATGCTATGGGAGTGTCAGGACAAATAGACCTCTGGACTCCTGAGCTCTCCTAAAAGAAGCCCTTGGACAAAACACATCCGCTTACTAGAGAGAGGATTAACTCTCTCAGGTCATTTCAATGGGTCTGTGATCAAGTGTGTCACTTGGACTGCTTCAGCCTCCTGGCATCCTTCCTTAAATGCCATGAGCAGGAGAGATGCAGATCACAAGGATCTTTGATCCTCAGAAACCAGCAGTGAACTTGCTGCCAGTTAACAGAAGGAAGGAGAAATGCTGGGAGGGAATGAATGTGTGTTTGCTGGCAGGGGCTGCCTTTCCTCTGTCAAGACAAGTATCTGCCCTTGAGCAGCTGAGATCTTTTGGTCCATGCACAGATCTGTTGCATATAATGCTAATGCTCTGTGGAGAACAGCTCAAATGGGCTTTCACAGACACGGCTGGCAACTTCACTTGGATATGTAGTCTTATTTGGGCTCTAAATCTGATTTTAATGGATAATGAGGACTAGAAGAGAAAGGTAAATGAAGCCTGGTGTTAATTTGCTGTTTGGTGAGGAAACCTCATTACTGGTCTCTCTGTGGCCACCAGCAGCGAGGGATGAGGCAGCCAGCAAGGCTGTTGTTTCTCCTCAGTCCATGTCTGATGCTGCAGGGACACATGGGGCAATGCACAGCCAGAGGATGAGATCAGCATTTGGCTAGCATTGAGGAAGGGAGTTAATGTAGTGAAAAGCTGTTCCACCCAGATGCCCTGCTCTCTCTGGGACAGAGAGCAGCTTCCACAGTTTGGAAAGGTGTCAAATGCTAAGCAAATAGAAATGATGGCTTGCCAGTGGCAAAGCTACAGTGATGGAGAAGCTGGCTGGCAGAGCTCGCCTTCCCTGCAGGAGGTGATGAGATTGCAGGGGAATCACAAGCTGACAGGTAGTTTGAATGTGACACTGTCCTTCCCTTCATCCTGCCTGGGGAAAAGTTAGAAAATGCTGCTCATATGGCACCTTAATCTAGGGGAAACAGGAGCTAGAGTTCCATGGTTCATGTTTTGACCTCTCTGTTCTTTCTGTGACAGCCCTGTCTCTTCTACTAGCAAAAATGTTCACTCTCCCTTGCAGGTTGGAGGCTGCTGGCTGTCCCAGCCCTTGAGGCCTTGCCAGTGCTGGCAGAGAGTGCACAAGCCCACCCCACAAGGCAGAGTGGCTCAGCCCTGCCAGCCTGTGTACCATGTCTCTCCGCGAGCACGCGCTGTCCCTGTTCCGTGGCGCCGTGGGCACCGTCCGCCCGGCTCCCATGCTGAAGAGGGCTCTGAAGCTCCAGGGAGATGGGTGCCCTCAGCTGCTGGTGAAGGGCCAGGCCTTTCCAGTGAAGAGGGATCTGTACCTGGTGGGTTTTGGAAAAGCTGTGCTGGGGATGGCCGCAGCAGCAGAAGAGATCCTGGGAGACCACCTCGCTCGGGGCATCATCAATGTGCCGCTAGGGATCCAGGAGAGCCTGCAGCGAGAAGGTATGCT
>NW_008237878.1:2666558-2675992 GCF_000691975.1 Corvus brachyrhynchos
GAATGCAGTAAGGACTGTTTCTGGACAATTCTGGGGAGCAGGAAGGAGGGGTGTAGGCTGCTGGATTTGTCCTCTGTGGGATGTTTCTGAGAACACCTTAAGTCCTTTCCAGCTGTCCTTGTGCTGTTGCCCACCCTGTCAACCCCACCGCTCTCATCTTCAACCACCATCACGTCCCAGTGACACCAGTGACACAGCCCACCTCTCGTGCTGGTAGTGCTGCCTCTCCAGCTATGGGGAACACTCAGCAAAGGCCATCTCCCTGTCCTGGTCACTCACTGTATGCCACTGGTACACCAGGCACCCGCAGGTGACAGCCTGGCTGCCTGTGTGGGTGCACAGATCCGTGGTGTGATTGCCTCTCTTACCTCACCAGGGAGATGCTGCTGAAGCCACACAGCAAAATCCAGGTCATTGAAGGCGCCAAGAACAACCTCCCAGACACAGAGGCTCTGAAGGGAGCAGCTGCCATCCAGGAGCTGGCTGAGGGTCTGACTGCAGATGACCTGCTCCTTGTGCTCATCTCAGGTAGAGTGGGGATCCCAGAGAATGGGATCTGCTGAGGGCCCCCAGCTGCCTGCCCACCCACAGCCGTGCAGCAAGGGAGCACTGTGCTGTGCCAACCCCTTCAGCATGGACGCTTGCACCTCTGATTTTTCCTCCCTCTTCTGCCATCCTTTCTCCAGGGATGCAGCAAGAGACAGCACAGGGCTTCCTGCTGCTGCAGTGGACACGCCTCCCAGCACTGGAAAGAGGCTGGGCTGCACAGGCTGGGTCCTGCCATTGTGCCACCACAGTGAAGTGGCACCTCTGGGCCCAGCCTGGCAGCTGTTCTCACCTCTTGGCAAGGAGGCACTTTCTTCCTGCCCCCTCCTTACATTTGGGGATGCAGACTTGGAGAAGCAAGCACTTGGTGGACTTGCATGCTCTGAATTTGTGCAGGAGTGTGCGTCTGAAAGCTGAAATTTGGGACTGACCTTTCCCAGGGCTTGGCTCCTTCCCAGCCAATGGAAATGAGGCCTCCAGGTACCACACAGTAAGCTGCCTGCCTTGCAGGAGCAGCCCTGCACACCCCCAGGGCCTGGCTGCTGGCCCCCAGGCTGTCCCCAGATCCAGGGCTGTGTAAGAAGGTGCATCAGAGGGATGCAGTGACATCACCTCATCCTGAGCTCAGTGGGTGTGACAGGGCAAAAGCATGCAGGGGCTGAGAGCAGCTCTGCAGAACTGCCTTGGTCTTCTCTGCTCAGTGTTTATTCCTCTGTGGATGCTGAAGCCTGATCCAGTACAGAGAGAGCAGTGCCATTAGGCAAACACCCAAGTGATTGGAAGCTAGCTATGCTTTCTGGGGATTCCCCTGAGCTTCCTCCTGTCTTTTGGCTACAGGGATCTCCAAGAGACTCCTCAGCCCTTCAGGGAGCTGGTACAGGATCTCCCCGTGGCTGTGACTCCCTATGCATGTGCACTCCCACACAGCAGCCGGTCCCCAACTGCTCCTGCCTCTCAGCTAGATCCCTGGCTATTGACTGAAACGCAAGCATTTGCATTTGTTTTTCTTGCTCATCATGTTTTATTGATGCTGATTTGTCTCAAACCTCTGAGCAGCCTTTGCATTTTGACAGTAGCTTTCAGCTGTACTTCTGTGCGTGTTCACTCTCTGCACAGACCTTGCTCTTTTCTCCTCTGTGTTTTCCATCCATTCCACTTTTCCATTAGAACCTTGCCTTTTTTTCCACATTTCCAATGCCTGCTTGTATCAGACAGAATTCCCATCAGTGAAGCTATCACCCTGGACTCTGGGTGTGCTTTGTCCTTTGCATTACTGCCCCCCTTTTCTTCCCTCCCAGGCCTAGATGAGTGCTGTTCAGCACTTTCCAATCTTGCTGCATCCCTAGCCAGTGTTTTTACACACTATCCTGAATAAATGGAGCCACCAAAGCAGGCAGTGTCCCCATGTGCCCAGCACTGACTGCAGTGTGAGCTGTGGAGGCCGTGCTCCCTGCTCACCCACCCAGGCAGTCATTGAATATCAGTGTGAGGACCCACTTGTAGCCCAGTGCAGAGGTGAGGGTAGTTGCTGTCGCTTTTCTGTCATCCCCACAACACTGCAGGCTTGTGGTGCCCCCATCCAGCCAGGCTCACACTGCCTGGGTGAAGTGTAGCTGACTGCAGAGAGTGCAGGACAGCAGTAAATAAAACCCATTGGTGAAGATGACTGAATTCTCCAGAGATGTTAGCTTAGGTCCCCAATCACCTCTGCCTTCCCTCCAGACACTGGTGAGGGAAGAGAAAAGGTTCAAGCCTTGCTCTCCTTTGTCCTCCTTTTCCTTCTATCCTGACATCCTTACCATCTCTTCTGCATCCTAGGGGGTGGATCAGCCCTACTGCCTGCTCCCATCCCTCCCATGCTCCTTGAAGAGAAGGAGAAACTCACAAAGCTGTTGGCTTCCCGAGGAGCTGCCATACAGGAGCTGAACATTGTCCGGAAGACTCTGTCCGTGCTGAAGGGTGGAGGGCTGGCCCAGCTGGCACATCCTGCACGGGTAACCAAGGGAAAGCCCCTGCTTGCCCAGAGATCACCCATCTACCCTCAAAATAGAGGTTTAATCAACTTGCAAGGTTTTTCTCTATACTGAGTGAACTCTGCACACTGTTTTGGGGCCCTCTGGCTGAGGTTTCACTAAGGACCGAAACTCTCAGGGAGACAGAGATGGAAGAGTGGGAATTCAGACTTGGGAAACATCAGCCATCCCATCACGCCACTCTCTGCAGACCACAGCCCACACCCAGCAGGCACTTCCAAGTGTTGGTGCTTCAGCACAGCACTTTCAAGGCTGACTCTGACCCTTGGCTCCCCTGGGGGCTGTTCTCAGCGTGTGCCATTGCCGAATCCACACTGGGTTGGGCCTGACAAGTGCAGTGTCACAGGCTACATCTTCCAACATGATGGTCCAACTTCAAAGGGGACTGCAAATCTGTGGGTTTGAGAAGGGCAAAGTGACACTCACAGGTCCATAAAATAAAAATAGTCACAAACCTACCCTGTTTCCATCTGCTTTGATGTGGGGGTGGCACTCAGATCAGTGCTTGTGCCAGGGCTCTTGTGTGGTCACCTGTCTTTGCCTCCTGCAATAATCTGTGGGCATTTCTTTCCACAGGTGGTGAGTCTCATCCTGTCTGACGTGATAGGTGACCCCCTGGACATCATAGCAAGTGGGCCCACTGCTGCCAGCTCCCACAGTGTCCAAGACTGCCTTCAGATACTCACCAAATACAACCTGCTGCACAACCTGCCCAAGTCAGTGGAAACGGTCCTCTCCAGCTCTCCCACCAAGCCCACTGCTCCAGAAAACTACTCCCACGTTTCCAACATCATCCTTGGGTCAAACACACTGGCTTTGGAAGAGGCCAAACACCAGGCCGAGGGCCTGGGCTATGCAGCTCTGGTCCTGAGTGCAGCAGTCCATGGGGAAGTCGGCCGTGTTGCCACGCTGTACTGCCAGCTGATCCAGCTGGTCTGCCTGGGCTTCGCCGGCCTCGGAGACGGGCCCCTGAGTGACGAGCTGAGGGGGAATCTCCTGCAGCTGGCAGCAGAGCTACAGATCCCAGGTTTGGAGCTTGATGAGTTTCTACAGGCCCTGCGAGGATTAGGGCCTGACAGACCAGTCTGCATCCTGGCTGGTGGAGAAACCACAGTCCAGCTCCAAGGAACCGGCAAGGGAGGGAGAAACCAGGAGCTGGCCCTGCGTGTGGCGCTGGGGCTGCACAGGGCTCAGGCCTGCACAGGAGCCAGCAGCCCCCAAGGGAGGTGTGAGATCCTCTTCCTCAGCGGGGGAACAGACGGGCAGGACGGGCCAACGGAGGCAGCAGGAGCCTTCTGCAGCCCAGGGCTGGTGGCTGAGGCGCTTCAGGAGGGCTTGGATGTGGAGGCCTTTCTCAGGAACAACGACTCCTACACGTTCTTCAGCCACTTCCAAGGTGGGCATCACCTCCTGGTGACAGGCTTGACAGGCACCAATGTCATGGACATCCAGGCCATTTTAATTAGAGCCATGGAGAGATCATGAGAGCTCCCTCTGCAGATATCCAGATGCAGTTAATTAGGAGCAGGAGTATATGAACGCACCAATGCTGCAGACAAATGCAAACTACTTAAATTAGGGCTCACTGTCGAGGCTGCTACTGTCCTTGACAGAAACAATCCACTAATTAGACACGAGTGGATGTCCACAGCAAAAACAAGCACTTATAATTGGAGGGATCAGAGGAAGGTAAGAGGTCACATTACAGACAAGGAGACTGGATTTAAGACTTGTGACTGCTTCAACTATAGTTAATTTAAGAGTGTGGGGAAGTTGAGGCTGTGGCATGGTTACCAGGGAGAGCCCTTGATGCACTGTTGTACTTCCAGTGCTCCCAGCTCAAGAGCAGCTCAGCAGTGCGGTTTTAGGGGTTCACTAGAGCAAATTACAGTGACTGAAGGATGTAAAAGCAATAACAGCAAGGCCTGCTCACCTGAGGCATGGAGGTGCTGGGGGAATGTGGTGGGAAGGGGACTCCAGCACCTGCCCCACATGCCAGAACAGTGCCCTACAGCTCTTCCCACACCAGGGTACTGAAGTGACAGAGACCCCAAGCCCAGCAGGATGCACACCTAGGACTGTGGCTAAGAAGCACATTGGCAGAGAGAAGTTCTTGATACTGGCTGGGTGACACAAGCAGTGCACAGTGACAAAGAGGATGACATACCTTCACTGTGCAGTGTAAGGATGGGGACGAATGAAGGGCAGTGACAAGCCAGCCGAGTGGAGTCCTCCTCCAGCTTCCTTCCCTCCACAGGAACATCTTCCCTGCTGGTCCCTGTTGGGAAAGCCTCCGTGCCAGCAGCATGTATGCTATGAGCTTTCATGGTGTTGTTTTCCAGCTGTCTAGAAAACTGTCGTGCATCCAGCCTGAGCCACTGACCTTTCCTCTGCGCTAAGGCAGAAGTCACTGTCATTCTGATTAACTGCTAATTCCACAGAACAAAAGGCAAGGAAACCTTCATGCTCAGCTCTCCTGACCCATGCTGCTGAGCTGATCAAAGGGCAAATCTGCCAGAGCTGTGCTCTGACAGGGAGCTGCTCCCCCCACATGCACGAGGACACAGTGGTTATCACGTTTTTGTCACCTACTGCAGTGTGATATGTGGGAGAGCAGAGATGAGCTTGGTTTCCCAGGACATGGATCTCACAGTGAGGCTGGATTTCAGGAGGGCTTTGCCTGCAGCAACAGGCACACTGACGGTTTGGCTGGATATTCAAAGGACTTCAGCTCAGCAGCCAGTATGACCCAGCACGTCTGACTCCTTTTGAATATCCATCTGTTTGTTACAGAGCCTAAGTGGGAGCTGAGCTCCTTTGAAAATCCAGCTCTAATGTAATAGGACACGCTTGACTCAGACTCTTTCCAGACAGACCGACCTACTCCGTGTGGCTGATCTCATCTCATGACATAAATACACCATTGTGCCACCACCCTGAGTTGTGGTGTCTCACTGAACAGTTGCTCTGCGCCCCACTTCAAGGTGGATCAGAGGGTGGGGTTTTGAGGAAGATGCAAAACCTCCTATTTTGGTTTTGAAGCCAATATCTAACAAGTAGGGATATCAGCAGGACCATCATGGGGCCTGGTGTCGATGCCAGGCTGGCAGCTGGACTGTCTGGGCGACAGCCCAGGCTCAGAGTAAGGCACAACCCTGGGAATTTCAAAACCCCAGTCTTGCCCGGTGGTTTAAACACATCCCCGCATCTCATTTGTCCTCAGAGTCTGAAGGTCTTCTGTAACATGCCTGAACTTGCTCACACTGGCAAACAGCTCCGAGATCTGCTGGGGAAAATCTGCCAAGAGTTATAGAGCTCGCTGTGCCTCTGTAATGTCGGGGGGTGGTTGTGCAGGAGGAGCTGCTTTGTGCCGTGTGTTTTTCTCCGGAGGTCGTTGGCAGGTCGCCTGCTCCATGCCCAGCAGGGCAGCTCCACAGGGGCACTAACACGGGCAGCGATACAGCCAAAAGTCTGGCTGCAGCCAGGATAACTGCCTAAAGCTGGCTCCACAACGTGGGGAATGCTCCCTGGACTATTCTGCTCCAGCAGAATGCAGAGTGACTCCGGTTTCGGGCTGGGGTGCCTGGCAGAAGGGTCACTTCAGCAGTGCCAGCCTGGGCACACTGCCACGGGCCCACCATAACCCCCGGCCACCGCTCTGCCACATTGCTGAGCACCACCCTGGTCCTTGGAGTTGCTGCTTGTGCTGCCTCCCAGTCAAGTTCAGAGGACCTTGGGCTAGTGCTGGCTGGCTTCTCCTGGGAAATGCCTACCTCAGGTAGCCTGAGCATTGTCCTTGCTTCCTGAATGGTGGCTTTTCATAACAATTAAAGAGTGTGTGTTGGGGAGAAGTCTAATAAAAGGTTTGTTGAAAGGATGGATCTATTTGAAGTACATTTCCCATCTACCTTTGCTTGGCTGCCATACATGGATTTTGTTCTTGTCCTTTCTTTCCTAATGAGGAGATAACAGGCCAGGGGAAGGTTCAGCAAGAACACCCAGGCTACAAAAATACTTCTCTGATGCTTCTACCTGGATAACTCAAAGCTCCATTTCTGAAGGGCTGTTTGGGTGGACCTTGGGCAGCTTCTGCCTAGGGACAAAAGGAGCGTTGGAGTGTGTGCAGCCCTCACAGACAAAGCATCATCTTATTCCTCTGGATAGCACTCAGCAGGGAATTGTCTGCTATTGCTCCAGCCCAAATCCAGCTCCCTCTGAGCTGCGGTCCCTTCACAAAAGGGCAAAAGGCCCCACACATGAGCCAACATACATTTGGGGCACACTGGTCAGGTTTAGGAGGACTTGTGGGATAACACAAATGTTAAGACACGAGAGCATCCTTACCTGCCTGGTAACAATTTGCATCTGGGCTGGCAGGAGCAATGAGTTTCCCATCTCACTCGAGTGAGTCACCACTGCTGAGCAGGGCTTTGCAGCTTGTCTGTGCCGTCCTGGATGGGATATTGGCCTCGTGGGAGTAAAGCCATGCAAATGAAGAAACCAGAGCGTGGCTGTGGTCACACCAAGCAACCCCAGTGTGTGGGCTCTGCTGGGACCAGCTCCGTGCCGCCCTGGCTCTGGGGTGCTTGTGCCTAAGGAGGAAAGTCACAGAGAGAGTGAGGACAATAAGAGCCACTCAGGCTTGACACTCCCAGTCCCTTCCCTTTTTATCAGAAAAGCAAAACTTTCTACACCAGCCAGACTTCAGGAAGGAGGCAGTTGGGTGAAGATGGCCAGCAGCTCCCTGGCCATATCCCTACACATGGGCAGGGGACACTGGGACAGTGAGTGGTAAAAACATGCCCAGATGCTGGGTGGGGAGTGGGTGAACAAAGTCTGGATGTGTTCAGGGTTGATTGGCTCTCCTAAGTGGGCAGCTCGTAGCCAAACAGTGCTAACAGCCAGGAGAAGTAACAGCGTTATTAACAGCACGAGCTTTTGGCAGTAAATTAAAAATCTTGGCTGCCACCCTTGGCTCTGCTCTTGCCTCTTAGAAGACATTAATATCACAGCTCCCCAGCATTCCCATTATCACTTCATTAAGGATCCAATAATGATAAATGTGGATGGTTTTATTTTGCACGGAGGCTGATTAATGGCCAATAATTCACTAGGTGTTAATGGGGCCCTTCTTTATGGAGGCATTGGAAGGGGCTGCCTTTCATCTCCTCCACAAAGCACAGTTTTCACTATTTTTGCCAATGTGACAGATATAACACAAACCTTGAAAGAGCAGCTGAGGCCTCTTGAGAAACCTTGAAGAGCATTGTGCCTGGGGCAGCCCTTGCTGTCGTGGCCATTCCTCAGCATCTTTTTCCTCTTCTTCCTCTTCCTCCTCCCCTGTGCTGCTGGCAGTGCCTGCACCTAGAAGCTGTTGCCCATCTCCCAGGATAGTCAGGGACAAAACCAAAGCAGCAGATTCCCCAGGGTTGAGCCCACCAGTGCAGTCACCACGGCTCTCCACAGCAGATGTGGTGCAGAACCAGGCTCACTCTTTCAAGGGTGTGCAATGCAAGGAGTGGGCTTGTGCTGGCCTCACCCCAAAGCAGCTTGGCACCCCTCACCTGCATCCCAAGAGGGCTGGGGAGCCTGGGATGCAGGACGGAGTCCAGGCTGAGGCCAGCAATCCTCCTCCAGCACCCCAAGGAACAGCTCTGGTGGCTCCTCCGAGGCCGGCTCCCGTGGCACAAGGGCTGCTCTCCGCCGTAGGACCCCAGCGTATTGCACGGCTTCAATCCCTATATGAAGTGGGATGTATAATCACATAGGAATAAAAAGCCATACAAGACGGCAGGCTGCGAGATGCTCTGTGCTGGAGGACGACGGGACAGTCCCCTCAGGGACCCCCCAGGATTCCCCCCAGCCCCTGTACGGGGTCTGTGGGGAGACACAGAAGGCCTGTATCAAGCAGAAAAGAGAGGTGATGTGTCAGCCAGGAGAAAGCGTGGGAGGCCCCAGAGCTGCTGGAGAGGAGCCCCAGGAGATGTCAGCGCTTGCTCCCAGCTCTCCCAGCTTACAAGGGCCTCCCATCCCAACTCCCTGCTGGGAGCTGTGACAAGACTTGCTCTGTGCTACACCCAGACCTCCTCCCCTCTCACAATCCCCATCCTGGAGCATCACCCTGCAGGAGCTCCTCCAGCCTGGGAACACTCTGCTTGTACCACCATCATCCTTCAAGGCTTTACCAGCCCCACCAAGGCAATGGGTACCACAGCCCTCCAGCACCATCACAGACACCTGGTGAAGGGAGGAAAAGGAGCCAGCCTCCTCCCTGTGGAGGTCAGAGCATCCTTCTCCCCATGAACAGGGAGAGGAGGGCTCGGCAGCTGGAGCGAGCGGTTGCGGGGAGCTGTCAGCACCCAGCTGTCAGAGCCCAAATCCCCTGGCAGCCCATTAGGAGCAGCTCCTGGCTGCCTGCAGGAGCTCTTGACAGGGGGCCAGGCACTGGCGTGAACAAGTGTGGATCCTCCACTAAGGAGGTGGATGTGGGTGGAAGGAAACCAGGGAGCTGCTCCTCCAGTGAGTGCTCATGGAGCAACACTGGCACAACCCCGTGTTCTGGGGTGGGGGTCAACCAGGGCAGGCTCCGCTGGGAGCCCACCCAAGCAGAGCTGGGGATGAAGCCAAGTGGTGGCCAGCAAAAAGGGCTGTTTGTGCCACCTCCTCTCCTCCTGCATTTCTGCTCACATCCCGGCAGCGATTCTGGCATCCGCGGGATGGGAAACCTGGAGCAGTGCCTGGGGCAGCAGGGAACGGTGGTGGGTGCAGGCTCATGCAGTGCAGCCCAGACACAAACTGAGAAGGGAAGAGCTGCTTCTAGCTAAAAAAACCCAAACCGGAACCAACCAACCAACC
>NW_008237878.1:2676060-2682820 GCF_000691975.1 Corvus brachyrhynchos
CACACACAACAAACAGAAAAACAAACACCCCCCCCCCCCCCCAAAAAAAAAACCCAAAACAACAAAAACCCCCCAACAAAGTAGCAATACCCTCTCGGGTTGCCACACAGCACCAAAAAACTCTTTTTGCTGGCCCAAGACAGTGCAGCCACCAGCTGAGCACCACGGTGTTGTCTTAAGCAGCTCCAGGGCCTGAGCCACCCCAGAGCCATCACCCTGGGCTCCCCTTAAGCCAGCAGGAGGAATTTCAAGCCTCAGGGTGCCTTTCCATGCCACAGGGTAGCACTGGGAACATCAACACTCTTCAAAACACTCCCCGAAGCCTTCCTCCACCTCCAGAGTCCGGGTTTCTCCAGGGGCTGGAGCTATGCAGAAGGGTGAACTCTGCATATCATCCCTCGTGGAAGGTCCTTACCCACGCTGAAGGGTGGATGGGCAGGAGTCCTGACGCAAGGGTCTCCACATGTCCCCTCCCAGGGCAGTGCAGGCAGGGGGCTGCCAGACCCCCAAGGAAGGGGGAATCCATCCACACAGAAGCTTTGTTCAGTGCAAAACCTGGAGGGTTTGGCTTTCCACATCAGTATTTCCTAGGCTCTCACCCATCTGCTCCAAGAGCTGTGAAGAGGCAAGGGTCAAACCACATCACTGCCACGTTTTGGCAGGATGAGGGGAGACAGCCCCGGCTCTCCCTTGGCCAGGCTGTGCCACGGAATTTGCCAGATTAGGCACGGTGACTCTTTTTAAAGCACAAATACCACAGCTCGAGGGGCTTGACCCAACCAAAATCCCCAGCAAAACCCACACAGGAAGCGAACGGTGCCGGGCATTAGGATGGCAGGGAGGAGACACTCACAACCGGACACGGTGATGGCAGCGCTGGCTCCTCGATCGCTCCTTAACTGCCTCCAAACCAAGTCAGCAATTACGGGATCATCAGCTGATGAATTGTAGGAAAAGATGTGTTTGTGAATCACTGCACCCCGGCTGGGTAAGAACACCGCCAGCGCTGTATTTGGGAGCAATTACTCTCCCCGAGCATGTGAATCATTAGGTATAATTACCCTAATAAATAAAAGGAAGATAACTCCAGTCTCTAGCCTAATCTAGAACAAGCGATTTTCGAGGAGAGCTGTATGAAATAAAACCAGGAGCACAAAGCAGAGGGAAAGCACGGGAAGAGGAGAGCTTCAAAACCTGGATGTGCCATTTATCCTTCCCACAGCAACCAGGGCCAGCCGGCAGCAATGGAGTGAGTCTCTCCCACAGCTCCTCACTGGAGTTTGCTGGCAGAGAATTTGCCATAGAGGGCTCAGGTTTGGATGCAGCAGGGTTGTCCCTTCCCAAGGCAGCATCCCACCGGAGCACAACTTCTCTTGGCAAAAGTTTCCCTGCTACAAAAATGCAAACAGGTTAAAAGAAAAACAAACTGATTTATTTTGGGGATGATGGGGGGGCAACGGTTACTCGAGTCTAACAAAACCATTTTGCTTTTCCTCTGGGAAACGCTGGAATGAAAAAAAAAAAAAATAATCTAAGCCCACCCCACTCAAAGTTGACATTTTGAAACGAAGCAGCAATTTTCTTCTCCACTTAAAATGTCATCACAGACTTTTGCTGTAAAAAAAAGCAGCTTTCCCTGAGTGACATTTTGAGGGGAAATGTTGACTTAAAACCAGAAGGAAACCCCCAGTCCATGCAATGAAATGTTTCGAGCTGCAGTGAGACTCCTTGCAGGGAAATTGGTATTTTTTGCAGGAAAAAAACCAAAATAAACAAAAAAGCCACATATTTAGTGGTTTGAATTTCCCACGGAACAAACCCATCCTCAAGGAGGCAAGACTTTTCAAAAGGATGGAGCAACATCACTACCCTGTCCTGGAAGAAACAGCATCCCTAATTCTGGGCAAGTTTTCTCAAAAGCCTTGCAAAGCAAAAAAGCCAGCAGTAGTGTGTGTGTTTGTCCTAGCAGGTGCCAGGCAGGTGGTGCTGGCTCTGTCCTGTCCCTGCAAGATGCCAGTACAGGAGCTGCTCCTGCCCAGCCCAGCAGCAGGGAAGATGCCAAGGCCAGGGGGTGCTGGCACCGGAATGGGGAGCCCTGGTGAGCAATAGCAGGGTTTATCCCACAGCCTTTGAGGGGAGAAATTGGATTTACTCTGTGACTCATGGGAATCCTGCTCATTCCCCAGGGAGAAAGAGGATTGTGGCTCACTCCTTCTCTGGTTGCAAGAGGGGCTGGGCTCTGCCTAGAGATGCTCCATGAGATCAGGCTGGGCCTGTGCTGCCTCTGCCTGGGCTCTCCTGTTAGGTGGGGTTTGACCAGGAACAATCTGTGCTTGGGCTCTCCCTGGGGCCACAGTTATTACTGCCTGGGTTTTGTTTTTTTTAATAAACCTGTAATATGAGAAGCCTGCCCAGGAGAGCAGAGGGATTATTGGCAAATATCACTTCCCATTTGCCAGGCTCTGAGGGGCTTTAGCCACGTGGATTAGCTAGGAGCAGAGAGAGGGACGCAAACCACCACGATGGGACAGACCAGAACTGAGTCCTTTTAACACAGGGCTGCAGCAAAATCCTGCAGACAAGTATCCTCCAGCCTCCAAAGGAGAGGGCTGGGTGGGAAGGGCTGTGGAATCCTAATTAGCTTTTTGGTATTAATGAATTGGCACTGAAGCAAACAAGGCAGCAACAGTGTCTGGCACAGCTCCTGCTGCCACATCCCAGTCCCAGCACTGGGCAGCCCGCACAAGACGGCTTGGTGGCACAGTCAGGGACATGAGGACCCAAAGAAACAGGGGCAGAGGAGGGGGACATGCCACTGTGGGACAGGAACTGCTATGGGATGATGGCACAGAGAGGATGCAAAGCGTGCAGGATGTGAGGGCACACAGGGGACAGGCCATGGTTTCAGTCACCGTCACCACAGCTGACACCAGGAGATGCCACCACTTGCCCAGGGCCACCTCCCCTGCCAGAGGCTTTCTGCAAGGCCGAGTCACTTCATCCCCAGGTGAAGCCAGCAGCCCAAGGATGGGGCACCCCATCACCAGCTACACCAACAGGTGCCTGCTGGCTTTGAGCCAGCAGCTGGAGACACAAGATGTGCAAATAAGTCCTTATGCTGGACATCTGTGTCTCAGCCCCTTTTTAAGGGCCCCAAAAGCCTGTGGGGCACCCAGCAGGCAAGCCAAGAGGAGCCACAGGGTGCAGAGCCAGGGGCCCGTGCCAGGGGTGCTGGGGGCATTCTGTAATATTAATGAGAACTATTAATTATTAAATGCTGCTGGGCAGGGAGGAGAAGGAGCCTCCCTCTTGCTCAGGAACAGCCAGTGACCAACAACTTCTTGTCTCCAAGGCTGGCAGCTGCTCAGGGAGGCAAAGGAGCTCCCCACACATCACCTCCAGCACCCTGGGTGCAAACCTGAGAGCCACCCACCAGCAGCTGCTGAATGCACAACCCAGCCACAGTCCCACCACGAGCCACCCCTGAGCTCAGTGTGATGCCAAAAACAAGCAACACAAGCACATCTGTGCAGAAGCATCACTTCAGGCATAGCCTTTGAATCCAGCTCACCTGTCCCCCTGCCTTTACCAGCGTGCCCAGCAACAAGGCCAGCCTGGGAGAACACAAGTTCTACCCCAATGCCTGAGTAACTGACCCCTACTAATCAGCACAACCCCACCCTCCCCTCTACCGCTTTAACCTCTTATAAACCCTCCTGGAAAGGCAGGAATCACTGTGTGCTGTGCTGAGCCACCAGAAGTTGATTAAGCCCTAATTAATTGCATTAAGGTCAGCCAATGTACTCTGTTAAGGAAGAAAGCCAATAATTAAACTCCACGTGTGGTGTGCTTCTGCCATTAGCTCCCCAGGCTGCAGCGGCGGCGTCAGGCTCGGCGGGGTCACAGCCAGCGCCGCTCGCCAGCACATGGCGGTGGCAGTCGGGGAAATAATTAAGTGCTGGGCATAAAACCATCAGCACTTCGGCGGCCGGGTGACACAACCCACCCAGCAGGGCTGCCGGCAGCTGCCCGGGAGGGCACGAGTGGCGGGGACAGCAGGGGGACACCGGCTGCGTGGGAAGCTCCCGCTGCAGGGCACCCTGAGGGGTTTGTGGCCGTGTCCGGCCAGGATGAGCCATTTGCCCGGCAGTGCTGGGGCTGGCGCAGGGAAGCCCTCCGGGCCCCGACAATAGGGTTTTGTGTAGTCCCGACAAGAGCACCTGCCCCGGCGCTGGGAGCCGGCCAGGGGCACCATATGGAGGGGACCAGCCCCTCGCTGTTGGCGGTGCCGTCTCGGCGTGGGGCCAGTCTAAGATGGGATGCAAACCCTGGCATGGAGAGGAGCCCCTGAGCCATGCGGGATGGGGCCATGCGAGCCCACCACCATTCCAGCCTGGAAATGTAACCACCAGGTGCAGAGATGACGGACACAAGGTGGGTGTGAGCGTCAGATTGGTCCCGGCCACACCAGCCCCAGGTGTTGCACGGCCTGAGACACCGAGGGTGCTGCAGGGGAGTGCCAGTGGAGCCCAGCCTGGAGGCAAAACCTCGCTTCGCCTTGGGGCTTTGCAGCAGAGCAGGGAATGACAGGACAGGACAGCACGAGGGATGAGGAATGGAGTCCCGCGGCACATGCAGAGAGGAAGGAGCACAGGACATTTGGGGCTCTGCCCCGTCAATCCCTCCCTGGCAGCAAGCTCATTTAAGGCTTTTCTTTGCTCCCAGCTGAAAAAATAAAGGCCAAGGTAATCTGCCTGCCTGTCCCTCTTTGTCTCGGGGATAATAGCAGCCAGCGCAGTGTGGAGCCCCCCAGGGCTTTGCAGATTAGAGCTTTCAGAGATGTCTACGGTGAGTGCCTGGACAAAAACGAGAGGTGGTGGAGCAGAACAGGAGGAAGGGGACCTCACAAGGTCACCCACTCCCTGCCTGCCTAACTGCATCTCCCCTCTCCTTGCCTTGCCACTGGCCAGGTGGGTGATGGGATGGTGGCCAGAAGATGGGATAGTGGCAGAGTGCTTCTCTGGGCCTCCCAGCTCCGAAGGCTGACCTCACTGAGGGAAGAGTTATGACTGTGTCACAGCAGCTTTTTGTTTTATAATTTACACTTTGACAATTCTGATAATTACACATCTGAACTGGAGAGGGGAGGAAATAGAGACAAAACCATGTAACCTGCCACAGAAACAACAACACTGTGAGCTGCTGCTCCCGTACTCAATGACTTCTCTGCAAGCTGCCTACAGACCCAAAATGACTGGCTGGAGACATGGGAATCACTGTACAGGGCTGAGCTGCAGCTGGCTTTTTAATAACTCAAAGGGTCAAGACACCAGAGAAAAAAATCCCAAACCAATTCCCCTATTTCTCATGAGTTTTGTCTGGCAGGAGGCGTCCCAGCCCCGGCAACGAATATCCGCTCAGGAATGTCTCATGTCTAAAAGCACACAAAAAAAAGGGGGGGAGGTGGGAGGAAACTCTACTCCCGGCCTTCTTTCCCTGTGGCCGAGTTCAAACGGCTTCGAGAGGGCAGGCAGGGGCAAGCAGGGGCTCGTAGCAGTTGTGCTGGGGCTCAGCAGCGCAGAGGCAGGCGGAAGGCAGAGTGGAGGAAGACGCCATCCATCCCTTCTTCATCCCCCTCCCCGGCTCTCTGCTCCTGCTGTGGATGTCCACGCCAGCCCCAGGATGCGGCTAGGCTCCGGCTCCTGATCGTCCCCTCCTCACCCTCCCTCCTTCCCGTCACCGCACACGTCATTCCTCCAAACACAGCCCATGGAGCTGGCGCGGCCGTACCGACACCGGTGAGCCGGAGGGGCCCGGCCAGCGCTCCCCACGGGGCTCGGTGTCTTCACGTTCCGCTCCAGCTCCGCCCGGGTTTATTTAGCTCATCAAAATCACCGGGTGCCCGAAGCCACAACAGCATCCTCCAAAAACAACTTCCTGGGGACAAGGAAGTGGGCGTTTTGTAAACCCTCGTGTGTGCGTACCCCCCGAAACACCCCGCACGCCTCCTGAGTACTGCCCACCCCGAGCATCACCTCTTCCCTGCCTTTTAGAGCCAGCCTAGAGATGAAGAAGGAGCCAGACAGAGAAGAGGGGAGACAGAGACACCAGACAATAAATCCGTGGCTAAACCCGTGGTCCTCAACAGCCCAGCTCCGAGCTCAGCAGACCTCATCGCTGCTCTGCTCCCTCGGGGTGCTCGCACCTTCCCCTGGGCACCCCATCCCCTGGGCGCAGCACCCACGCCGGCTGCCGCCCGGGGTGATCCACAGCATCCCGCTGAAATTCTAGCTCCGGCCTCCGTAGCAGATGGAGATAAGGACAGAACTACTCCCTCGCTTATAAACAAGGGGCCAGATTCTGCCGCCAGCATCCGGCAGGCGACACCCGAGCCAGCGAGGCCAAACCCAGCCGCAAAGCGGCTCCATGCAGGGATCGCAGCCGGGATCCGGCAGCCTGCCCGCGGAACGGGGAGCGGGAAGCACAGAGCAGTCCTGGCTTCTCCGTTTACCTGGGGCTGGTGCGAATCCCAGCAGCGCAGGAGGAGCCACGCAGAGCAAAGGCGGCTTGGGGAAATGGGATCCCCTCCTGGGGACAGCATGAAAGACACGTGACCAAAATCATGCTGGGAGAAAAACCCACCCTGGGGAAAGCAGCTCCGTGGAGGTACCTGTGCCAGACCGCCAGTGCCCCCCAGCCGCGGGCCATCCCAACACCGCCCTGCCTGGGAGGTGCCAGGTATTTCTTGGGGCGCGCGGCT
>NW_008237878.1:2682831-2683349 GCF_000691975.1 Corvus brachyrhynchos
GGGGTGGGGGCGGGCGGGGCCTGCCATTGGCTCCCGCGCCACCCGGGCAGCATCGCTCTCCAGGGGCTCGCTCTGCCAGGGCCAACTTTACAAGGGAAGCAATTATTTCTTTTTTTTTTTTTTTTTTTTTTTTTTTTTCCCCCAGCTGAAACAAAGACGAGGGCTCGAGCGAGCGAGAGCACGGAGAAGAAAACAGAAGCGGGGGGGAGAGTGGGCTGGAAAAAAAGCCCACACAAACCCACGGATCTTGAAACAAGAGGGAAGGATAAAAAAGAAATCGGAGGCTGCAGAGGTAGACGTGGAGATGGGAGGATGAAAAATTGCAAAGGGAAGAGGCGGCAGCAGGGAACGGAGCAGGGAGCTCAGCCGTGTCACATGTATCACATCCCCGGAGAGCCACCGGCCACCCCGACAGCCCACCGAGGCCACCCGGGACGATGCAGGGAACCTACAGGGGGCCAGTCTCTCGTGGGCCGGGGCTCTGCGGAGAGAGGAGACAAGGGCTCGGCTCCCCAGGA
>NW_008237878.1:2683962-2713852 GCF_000691975.1 Corvus brachyrhynchos
GCACCGCCCGACATCCCCTCGGGACCCCCCACTCCCGAGGCCGCTCTGAGCACAGGAGGAGCCCGGCCCGGCATGGGGACACAGCCCAGATGTGGGCCTGGCAGGGAGAGGCACAAGGGGCCCGGGACAGGGATGCCCACCCTGGGAGACAGACCAAAACATCTCAGGGAGGATGGAGCATCGTCACCGTCCTCTTTCCCGTGTGCTTCCCACTGAGCAGTGGCAGGTCCAGGGAAGGGGCTGTGACTGTCCCCGCACTCAGGGCAATGGGGTGCTGCAGGGGCATGCTGCACTGGTGATGCAGCTCTGGGCCCTGAGGTGCACTCAGGTCCCACAAACCACACACACATGAACACCCCTCCGTGTCCTCCAGCTGGGTACTGCCACCTCTGCCAAATACTCCCAGGCAAGGTGGCTGTCACCCACCATCCTGGGTGATACCAGCTCAGAGGGGACGTTGGCATTGGTGTTGCACCCCATCCACATACACACGTCCCCCTTTGATGCCTCACAGCTGATTTGGCTCCCTTTTCGTATCTGAGGGCTGGCACCAAGGTGGCAGAAAAACCCAAGGGGAAAGCGCAGATGGCACCCAGGCTTGGTCCCATTCATCCCCTGCTCACTCCCAGCCCCACAGTGCTGCTGTGCCAGGAGTGTGGCACAGATGCCAGGCTCTGAGCCATGGTGGCAGAGGTGGCCTTGGGGCTTGCCCTGGAAAAGGATGGGGACGGCAGTGTGTGGGAGCTGTGTCCCACAGTACCAACCCCCCGGGACAGCTTCGAGCTCCACCTTAGCACCCTGGATTCACTCAAGCTCCCCTGCCCCTCATGTCCCCAGTCCGAACCCATGCCATTCCTCTAGCATTAATTAAGCCATTAATTAATAGATTGGAGATATGGCTCAGAAATGCCCCTCTGGAGCGAGCTGGAAGTGCTGCAATTGGGATCACAGCGATAAGCAGGTTCAAGGAGGAAGAAGATAAGTTAATGCCAGGGCCACTGTTTAATACAGGCGATTCCTCCCCAGGCCGCTTCTGGAGCCCCGTGCACACCGAGCACAGGCCCGCAAAGAAAAGCGGTGCGAGAGATGAGCCGGGTCTCCCGGGAGAGGAGCCGGAGCGGGGAGAGCGGAGCCGCGGCTGCCGCGCCGCACAGAGCCGCCTTTCATTACAAAGGGCCGGGAAGCGGCTTGGAGCTGCCAGCAGCACTGACACGATGCAAGAGGGGATTTTTCAGGCTGATGCAGCAACAAAGGCAGTTAAATCTAGCCAGGTAAGAGGCTTTCGAGGTTAGCCGGCTGTTCCCACAGCACAGGCTTTCTTTTCTTTTCTTCCTTCTTTTTTTTCTTTTTCTTCTTCCCCCTCCTCCTTTTCTAGGGGGAATTATTTTTGGTAATCCATGTGTTGCTGCTCGTTGGGCGCTGGAGCAGAAGTAAGCAGGTAAGCGGCACTTTTATCCCCAACCCGGCTTCCCACCACGGCCGGGACTCCAGTGAGAGGCTCTGAGCCTCAAAGGGAAGCGGTGAGGCTGGGCCAAGGCAGCTGGAGCGGCACTAAGCTCACAGCAGCTGGGAATTCCTTCTCTTTTTTTGATTGAAATGATGGCAGTGGGGGGCTACCTGGAGAGGAGCAGCTTCTACAACAAGCACCTGCTGCACCAGCGGAGGCTGGGTGCGCTGAGGCAGCACTGGGTGGTTCGGGGTGCTGGCACCCACCTGGAGTCACTCGCTGCCTGGCCCTGCTGGCAGAACAGAGGGGTGCTGGGCCTGGGAAAGCCACCCATGATGCCCACGTCCATCACCCTGCAAGGAGCCCAGCACCCTGTGCTCCTAGGGCAGGAGGATGCTCCCATCACTGGCTCTGCAGGGAGTCCAGGTGGTTCAGGCATCTCGGTGGGATATTGTGGAGATAGACCAGGATGAAGCCCAGATGCTGGAGCCTGTTGAAGGCCAGGAGGGTGTTTCTGAAAGGGATTTGTGTTCCTGGAGACCTGCATGCCAGCCCCAGTGCTCCCTAGGAAACACCCTGGGCTGCCCTGAGCAACTGTCTTCCCAAAGTCCTGCCAGGTGGAGGATGTGCCAGTGGCCCATGACTCAACACCTCCTCCCAGTGCTTCACATCAGCAGGTGGGATGTGACACGACCCCGGAGGCTGCAATGAGCCGTGCTGGCAGAGGCAGTGCCAGCTCAGTGAGCTGTGCTGCTGTGCAGGGACCCACGGCCCCTCACCATCCCAGGCTCACAGCCGTGACAGGGGGTGGCCACAACTCATCTCCCTGGTGCAGCTTGTCATCTCGTCCTTCTTCTGGTGGCAGCTCCTCAGACATTGCCCTGCTGAGCCCAGAAGACCCTGTGTTGATCCAGCTGGTGCAATGATGTTGTTGCTCCATTCCCTCACGATGCCTTTGCATCACCCTGGGCCATGTGCCACGATGGTGCCATGCAGTGCCGGCTGCTTCCTGTAGCTTGTGCCCACACCGTACTCTGCTTAATGGTGCAGCCACCACCACCGAGGTGCCCAGCACCCTGCTCAGGGACCTGAACCCTGCCTTGGTGTGGGGTGAAGGCAGCTGAAAATCCCTCTTTCTTCCCATCCTCCTCCTCTTCTCCCTGCCCAGCCAGCATCCACCACTGCAACAAGATTAAACCAATTGCACCGTTATTTGTTTCATATTTAATAAGGGTTTGAGGAGCAGATCTCCCAGCAAGCCCCTGCTATCAATCAAACCCGCACAGAGTCCCCCTTTGCGCCCGCCTTTCCAAGAAGAAAGAAAACAAAATTGGTCTAATTTATTATTCATTTGTTCATTAAGTCTGTATTAACCAGATGTATTATAAAGGAAAACAGGATTGCGTGTTTTGATCAGCAAATCCTCTGCTCATGAATATCCATGAGGCTCCCCCCTCCCCCAGCACCTCTCCCGTGTGTGGAGCCAGCCGATGGAGGGTGTCAGTGGTGGGTGCTGGCACGGGGCTGTGTCCTGGCACACCACAGGGCTGGAAAGCTGCTCTCAGCTCTCTCTGCTTGCACAGCATTGGGGATCAGCTGTGCCATGCCACAGCGCTCCAGAGCTCAGGCCACCCATGGATGCCCACAGCTGGGAGGGAGAGGCCAAGCCCTGCTGGGTGCAGGGGGCTGTGGGGACATGCTGGGGGACACTGGGGCGATGGGCTCCCCTCCCTTCCTGCCTGGGGCTGAGCAGGAAGCTGAGCAGGTGGTGTTTCCGCGGCGTGAAAAAGCAGCATATGTCCCTGGATCCCTGGCGCGTGGCGGCGCCGGCGATGCCCGCGACTCCCCCGATGCTGCGGGGAGGCACAGAGGGACCCCGAGGTGCCAGTGATGCCCTGCAGGACCAGCACAGGACTGGAGCAGCATGTATCCCTGCTCCCCGGGGCATAGTCCATGAACCCCTTGGTCCATCCTAGGGAGGATGGGACAGGGCAGGATTGGGTCCCAGGATGTGTTGCAGGGACTGGCTGGCACCAGGTCATAAACTCGTGGTGACATTCACCCAGCCAGCAGCACCTCTGGCAGCAGCAGAGTGTGGAGAGCCATGTCCCAGCCCAGCAGGATGGTGGATCCCAGCCCTGCCCAGGAGCTGTTGCATCCTGCAGCAACAGTGGGCATACACGGAGAAATGCCACATCTGCATGGATGTCCATGCACCCATGCAGTCCAGCCAGACCTGAAAATAGGTTGGTTTAAAAAATGCATCACTTTGAAGTTATGTAAATGAAAGGCAGCGGCAAACAGAGCATGCTGGCAAAAGGGTTTCCAATTTTTTTTCCTCCTCGCCAGCTTCCTCCGGTTAAAATTGGGTTGCAATTCATTAATAAAGGAACAGTTGTACTGAATAAGCTCCCGTGCTTAAATCAGGACAGAGAAGCGTAATTAACCCAGCTCCAGTCTGATGTGATGGAAGAGGAAAATGCTCTTCTGTTTTGGTCCCTTCTCTTAAAAGCCCGCTGCGTTCTCCCGGCCTCTTGGGAACGGAGCTGAGCTTCTTATTTAAAAATGAAGCTCGCAGCCTGACAGAGCGGGTTCATGTATATATATAAAAAAGCTGTCATGATGATATTTTATTCATACCCCTCTTCCCCTTCCCTTTGCTTGGAAAATCCAGGAGCAGCCAGCAGGCAGTGTGGAGAGAGAGAAAGCAAGAATCCCCTTTTAAAAGTAAATTACAGATGCAAGTCACATTAGTTGAAGCCCCACGAGGCGGCAGATTCCTGAGTACCAGGGCTGGCCCCGGCGGCTTGGCCAGCCCAGACTGGGCACACCAGCTTCCCACCCCGAACGCCACCCGTGAGAGGGCAGGAGGGGACAGGCGGGGGGTGGCACCGGCTTTACACCACTGGTCTGTACAAGCTGAAGGTTTGTCCTCACTCCACCTAAATTAAAGCCTAATTAAGGGTCACAAAGGGCTCCCGCTGGCAGGTCCTAGAGGTGGGATTCAGCCCATTGTCCTGGGCTCGATGTGAGGGGCTTCCTTCTCCACCATTATTTCCGGGGCTGAATTTCCACCTTTCCCCGCAGCAGTTTGTCTGGATGAGCCAGACGCTGTCCGGCCACCGTCGAAGTGGCACGTGGCTCTGCATGTTGATGGAGCATCCCTGCGGCTCGGCTCGGCTCTGCCTGGCCGTGCTCCCCCCTTCCTCCACCGCCGCTTCCTCACCTGCTGTGAAAAAGAGCTGGCTGATGGCACGGGAAGGCAAACCTGTATTTTGGGTGATCTTTGGGTGGGCAAGAGCTGCCCACAACAAGGGTGTTGGATTTGCTGTGCGGGACAGGGAGTCTGGTGAGGCAGAGCAGGGCAGCGCAGTCCATTAAAGCTGGGAGTGCTGCAGGACTGGCTTGATGAAAAAAAGTCACCTGTCGCTCTCCCTGTGTCACCTGGGGTGAGCTGAGGTGAATGCCCTCAGGGACGCAGCCGGCCAGCACCAGCGCTGTGGGAGCGCTCCCACAGCGGGGACGGGCAGGGGCAGCCCTGAGATGGGGACACGCACAAGGACCTCTGCAATGGGGAAGTGCAGCAGTACCCCTGTGCCACAGGGCTGCCCAGTTACCCCCGAGTATGGAGCTGGAGCAGGGGTGGCATTGCTCCATGGCACCACCGCCCCCACTCCCTCAGGGACCTCCCTGCGGACCTTCTCCCTATTTCTTCTGCTTCACTCCCAATGCCTGTCCATGTCCACTCCTTGTAGCTCTACCCCAGGGGATTTTGAGGCTTTATTCATTTTATTAAAACTAACAGGTTGGTTCGCAGAGCACAGGGATGCTGGACCCTGCCAGGAACCCATCACACACCCCATGAGTGGCTGGGCTGGCACCGCTGGGTACTGGCATGTAGGAACAGGGGCATTGCCAGGGCTCACCCTGCCCTGCCACACACCAGTGAGCCTGGAAATCCTTGGTGGGGCAAACTGAATCCCTGGGGCTGGAGGAGATGTTGGTGAGGGCAGCCAGCCCTTTTGTACCAGAGATGTTTCTGGTGAGGAGAAAAAAAAAGAAAAATCAGTGTTTGTTTCTTTCGGAGAAGATTGCTCTCTGCGCGCTCCTTGTATTTAGTTATTATTAAAGGGTTGTTTTGCTGTCAGTGAAAGCCTGCAATTACAGGCTCTCGCTTTTTTTCCTGGCTGTCACTATTCCCCATGAAAGCATTGCCCACAATTTTAGCATTTCTGCATTTCAATGTAAAGAAAAAGAAATTGAGATTTGGGCTGACGCTTTCCATGTGCGCGCGGCTGATTTCAAACTCCTCTGATTGTCCCCCCGCCAAAAAACATCATTTTGGGGGCTCAGACCAGAGCAGAATGTAGCTGTGCACTAGCAGAGGCTGTTTGGTCTTTACCCTCTTGCGTGTTCAACTCATATCCAGGCAAAAACTTTGCAGGAATCCCATCAGTGCCAACGCTGTGGTCAGGAAACCAGCACCACCTCACCCTGCTCCCATAAGCATGCTGTGCAGAAAAAAATAAACTATTTTCATTGAAGATCCTTATAAATTTCCCTTGGTCAAATAATTCACGGCTGATGGCTAGAAACACACTTTGTGTCCTGTATCTGTCTGTGCCAGCTCCGCACTGTGCCTCCCACACCACAAATCCCTTCCCTGACCTCATGAAACACGGGATATCCCCAGCCAGAACCAGCATCCCTCGTGGAGCCAGGGATGCAGCAGATGGGGCAGACTTGGCTCTGCTGGACCCCAGATCCTCAACATTCCTAGAGGAATTCCCCCAAAGTTAATGGGGACATTTCTCCTCCCTCCGAACCCTCCTCCCCGGCTGTATCACCGCTAATCTAATGTGGCTAATTTTAAACGAAGCTGCCCTCCCTTGACATGCATCTCCCCGTGGCATTGAAATTAAATGTAGGCTGTAATTTGGCATTTGAGAAGCGAAAGGGATGGTGGCCCTAAGGGAAAAGATAACAGCTTGGCTGTTTGTGTTAAATAGCTGTCTGCGAGCTTCAAACTGCAGCCGGAGATTCAGCTCACCGCGGGCAGGCTGCCAGGCCCCGGCCTGCTTTTTGGCTACAGCTCCTTCACAGCAGGAAGCTCAGAGGGGGGATCTCAGCCCCGACCCCCCCACTGCATCTCACAGGGCATCTGCTTGTTCCCCACCCTCTGTGGCTCCTGCTAAAACTGTCTCGCAGGCTCCTTGCTCCAGCGCCGTGGCCACCAGGAAAGCGCCAGGGAGGGATGCACAGCCACGGGGAAGGAGAAGCACAGTCCTTTGGGGCATTCTGGACCCAGCATGGGGCAACACAGTCTGGCAGGGGCATCCCAATTCCATGCTGCACCTTGTGTGGTGGTGGCAGCCCATCAGGGACATCCCTGCCAAATGCTGCACCAGTGTGGATTTGCAGCTGGCGATGTTGGGATTTGGCCTCAGCACAGCACAGAGGTCTCTAGATTGGCTCCAGACCCCAGCTCTCCTTGCAGGGGAGAGCTGCCTGCCACCTGAGGACTTGGCTTTAAATAAAAGTCTGCTTTGCTCAAATCCAATGTTTCTCTTGGCCTGAAACAAAAATAAATTCTAATTTCAAGCTCGCTTTTTTTTCTATTTTAATGGATGCTGTTAATAAAAGGGAGACTTGAGATAGCAATTTCCAGCAGCGGAACATGCCTGTTTTGGGGGCAGTTTGTTTTAAACTGGAAAAATTTGCCGAGGCAGTGGGAATTTGCCTGGGCTCCCAGGTTCCCCCCAGTCACCTGTGCAGGGGACACTGGGGCAGGCAGGGGATGGAAGAGGCAGATGTCCCCGTGGCCAGGGCCAGCTGCAGCACAGGGATGGGGCTCCCCGATGGGATGGTTACCTGGTGTACCCCACAGCCCTTCTCCTTCCCAGCCCACCCACCTCCATCCCTCTGCCCTCCTCCTCCTTACCCGCACCCAGTTACCATTTCCCAGGAGCTGCTCATCCCTCCCAGCCCTTTGTACCGCTTGTCTCCATCCTCCCCTTTGTTTAGCATTTTAATTATTTTAATTACCTTGTTTGCCAGCTTATCGCGGCGCTCAAACCCATCTGTGTGCGCGCGAGCAGACACAGACTTTTATCTGCAGCCCGCCGTCAGCCCCATTAGCATTTTTACTCCGGCTTTGGTGGAGGAAAGGAGAAATTAGCATTTCTGCCTGGGCCGGTGGGGCTGGCACGGTCGTCCCTCGCCTCGCAGGGTCACTTCATTCTTCCCAGAAGAATGGGACTAATTTATCTCTCCCCCCTCCTTGTATCCATTTCAAATGAGAGATTAATATAATGACAAACATGAAGCCCGAGTGGGGGCGATGCCTGAGCCCTGCCATGGGGTTTTCCCTCTCCAGGGAGGCAGGCAGTGGAGTTCAGGTGAGGTGGGTGCTGTCCCCAGGGAGCACCCTTGGGTTGCCAGGAGAAAGGTGTCTTTGGGAAAAAGCTTCTTTCTGTTGAATTTAGATGCCAAAATGCTGCTTGGTAGAGGCAGAGGTCAAAGGCAGGGATGCTGGACCCCACTGAGAGTGGGAGGGGATGGGGACAGGGCCGGGGGCTTTGGGCTGTGGTTAAAAGAGCTGTGCTGCTGCAGTGGCAAGGGCTTTCCAGGTGGGCTGCATGGCTGGAGCACCCCACTCTCCTTTAGGGACAAATGAGAGATTTCACTGCTGGAAACCCTCTCCCAGCATCCTCTTAGTGCTGCTTAAATGCCTCTCCCAAAAAGGCCCAACCACCAATAAATCTGTATCAGCTCACCTTCAAACGCACTTCAGTGCCCTATTTACTCTGCACAACAACAAATTAACAGCCCCAGTTTTGGGAATGGCCGCCAGCCCCCGCAGCAGGGCTCCCCTGAGTGACCCAAGACCCCTTTTTACTGCATCAAAGCATTGCTATAATCCTGCTGTGAGCTGCCTGTGGGGAGGGGGGTGTAGTGACGGCAAGGCTGGGTGAGCAGTGGTCCCCTGGGGAAAGCTGGGTCACCAGGGGTGTTCATGGATACCCAGTTGTGCCATGGTGTGAGCAGGGTGGAAAACATCCCACAGAGTTGGGCTGGGCAGCCAGGAGCTCCACCTCAGACAGGACATCTGTAGGGGCAGGACACCTCATGGAGAAAGAACATTCCGTGGGAGAAGATGTTCTGTGGAAACAGAAACCCTTTTGGAGAGAGGACATACATCCAGGTCAGCATAACCCCTGGGGACAGGATGTTCCTCAGGCATGGGACAACAATTTAGGACAAGGTGTTCTTTGGGAATAGGACCCCTGCCCATGACAGAACATCCATTGGGAACAGGATCCCCTGTTACAGGATAAGAATGCCTCTTTGGGACAAGAGTCCCATCCAGGGCAGGATGTGCCTTTGGGACAGAAATCCCCTTAAGGACAGAATGCTCCAGAGGACAGGCCAGGCCCTTTGCTGCCAGGGCAGCAGCCAGGACCCTCAGATCCCCCCCAATATCTGCTTCTAAACCCTCCTTTAAATACTCAACACACTTCAGTGTATAAATAAAGGGTTTCACACCTCTGATTCGAGTCACCAGGAAAAATGGAGCAAATTAACCAAATTCCAGAGCAGAAGAAATCTCCTAAAAGCCTGCACACCTTTCCTGCACACAGCAAAGCCCTTTAAGACCCAGAAAAGGCAATAAAGGCCAATTTGTTGGTCCCGAATCTGTTAAACAAATGAGTCAGAGACAAAAGGATCCATCAGTCCAGACAGTCTTGAGAGAGACTTGCAGGGACATGGGATGGTGTGCAGGGACAGTGACCCCAGCAGCCAGGGACCCACCATGTCTCTGCACCACAGCCTGCCCGGGGAAAGCAACAGGCCAGTGTTTTGCTGAGGTTTGGGCTGCAAAACTTAACAAGGAAGAAATTAGAAAGAGAAACTTCACTAAAATAGCTTTAGAAAATCATCCTACCAAAGGAATGGGACGAAGAACAAAGGAAGGAGGGGGGACCAAACCCAAGGGAAGGTAATACTGGGACATGGCACCGTTCATTGAATCTGCTACAGTGATGAGGAGGAGGGGAAGGAGGAAGGACTGCCCCAGCACAGCCCGGTGCCACTTGCTGGCAAGGCCATTGGTGGCATTGCCGTGTTGGTGGTGGCATTGCCGGGCAGGTGAGAGAAGAGCACCAAGCCCCCAGTGTCCAGCCATGCCATGCTGTGGGAGACAGCCGCTTCCTTTGCAAGCACGTCACTGCTGCTGGAAAGCACGGGAGATTCAATCTATAATTTACAGGCATATCCATCTGGGAAGTGGCTCGACAAGCCTGGGAGAGCAGCACTGCCCTCCTGGCTCCTGCTCTTCTTCTAATTTAAGAATTCTTTACATTGAGGCATGGTATGAATAAGGGCCAGTGACAGGCGCCATCCCCTCCCTCCCTATCCTGTCACTGCCTCCTTGGCTGGCCACAGCAGGTTCTTGCATGCTGCTTTCAGCCTCCCCAGGACACAGTTTGGAGCTGTTGACTCCTGCACCTTTAACACAGATGCTCGGGACAGGCTTTCTTAGGAAGCCCCCAGAGATGCTGCAGCAACCAGGGCTGGGCTGGATGATGCTGGTTGCTGTGGAAACAGCAAGGCCAGATCCAGGGACCGCAGCATTTTCCCTGCACCTGGTACCAGCTCCTCTCACCTAGTTTGCAGCTGGAGAGCATAGGATGCTGGAGAGCTGTTCTGGTGGCGTTGGGCTGTTCCCAGCCCCAGTCTGCTCCAGTATCACCTTCCCCAGGGATCAATGGGCTTGCTCCTTCCCACCCTGTGTATGTCATGCACGGGGTGTTTCATTGCATGGGGCTCCCTGGGATGGGACACAGTACTTTGGACCTGGGCCACCACCTCTTCTCCAGCCACCTGGGGGCCAGATCCAGCCATCCCCCCAGGAACTGCACGGCACAGCCTTCCAGCACATCCCAGGAAAGCCTTTTGCACCAGCACCATGACTTCACTCAACCAGTGCACCACCACAGGCTGTCTTAAATGTCACCCAGACCTGCGGGAGGTGGGACACAGTGGGACAAGCCACACAGGGTCCTCCTTAAGTGTAACCAAACCCTGCCATCGGCCAGGCAGGTGCCGCTGTGTGCCAGGCTGCCACCCATGCCAGGCTCATCCTCGCTCCACTCACAGGCAGCTCAGCTCATTACAGGGATGCCGGGATGATGGAGTATCCTGCCAGAGTAGAGGAAGCCAGGTAAACCTCTCCATCCATCAGGGCCCCCACTTTCTGCCAAGCACATTAGGGGATAATTAAGTAAAAATAGGCCTTCCGACCAGTGTAGCTCATTAAGGGCTAATTAAGTTAATTAGTGCCAGGTGTGGATTGCAGCGCTTGCGCGTGTGGCTGTTGTTTGCTGTAATTGCATTTTCTCAGCAGCTTCCTCCGCCAGGCTGGAGCTCTGCCAACAAGGAAGGGATTCAGTGCCCGCTGTTGGTGCAACACGGGGCAGCTGATGGGCACCCAGCAATGGCACCGCACCAGGGACAGTTAACCTTCTGTCCCCGTGCCCCCCAGGCGGCTCTCCCACCCCAAAGCCAGGGCCTGACCATGGGGCAGCATGTGCTGCCCCTGCCTGTCCCTCTTGGTGTGCTCCTCCTGCCTGTACACAGGGGAGGGACAAGAGCCTGTGCCATAGCAGTCCCCAAAAGCAGCCAGGAAGGCAGAGGACAGCCTCCCAGGGACCCAGCATTGAGGCCAAGACTTCTGAAGGTCTGTGAAGGTGAATATGGGCAGGGATGAAGCAGCAAACACAGCCATGTATGCTGGTCATATTGGTGCTGAAAGATGAAAGAGCGATGGTGGAGAAAAGGGTGGAGAGGAAGACAAAAAGGCGAGAAGGAAACATGAGGGGGTGAGGAGAGAGATGCCAGGCTCTGATCTGTGCTTCCCGCACCCAGGAGCAATTAGAGCTGCTCTGCCTGTGCCCTGCAGAGACACTGAAGGGATGAAGATGTGACAAAGACCAGGCTATTTTTTGCTGAGGTTACTGTCACTAATAAATGGAGACTCTCCCTTGACACGTGTTCCTGTTCCTTCCAGCGTCTGGGCATTTGGCATCCTCCTCCAAGCACAGCCTTGCCGGTAGCAGCCTCGCTTGGAACTGACCCACGGTCCCTCCAGGGAGGCTCGGCTCGTAAACAATTCTGTGAAATACGGCTGAAAGGCTTTGAGGGGATGGAGAGGCTGTGCAGGCACCCCATCCCTCTCCCCATGCCATGAATCAATCCCCAGTAAGGCAGGAGCAAGGCAGAGACCTCCATCCATATCCCGGGATGGAGGCCGGGGAGCACAGCCAGCATTCTGGGGGGCTGCCTTTCCTGCGGCCTCTATCCAATGGGAAGTTCCTGCTGCCTGCACCACTGTGGCAAGCGAGATGGGGAAAAGGGAGCTGAAGGGGAGGCAGGAGGAGAGATGGGTCCTTGCATCCCCACCGTGATCTCTCAGCACCGAGATAATTGCCTGCTGGTGACAGCTGAGGTCAGGCGTGACAGATACCTCGGGAAGAGCTCCCAGCTCCGAGACCTCCCTGCAGCAAGCCAGTTCAATACTGGGGCTGAGAGGTAATTTTCCCAACCTCCCCTAGCACAGGCTCTCTCTGGGTAGATCCAGGTTCAGGCGATGATCCTTCCATCATCCTTCAAACAGCACTCAGCCCCCTCAAACAGCTCCACACGTGGGCTGTGATCCCTGGGGAGGGACAGGGAGTAGTAGGGTACCGAGCCCGAAGGCTTGGAGCTCCCATGGGGTGTGGTGAGAGCACCCAGGCAGGACCAGTGCCCACCTGGGAGCCAGTGGGGCGCAGATGGACCTGTCCATGGCCTCTATCCTCCCATGACCAAAGGAGGCTTTTTCACCTTGCTCTCGCTGCTCCTTGCCACCTCATCCTCACGCACCAGCCGTGCGCAGAGCACCAGGCAACCCCACTTCATCTGCCATGGGAAAGGGACTGGAGAGGGAGTGTCCTGTAGCCCCCTTGGATGGCCAGGAGGCCAATGAGCACATCCTGGGGCTGGTAATTCATCCCCCCTTCCCTCTGCACTGGGCTCACTGCAGTGGGACTTGGCTCACCTGTCCCCCTGCTGCAGTGCTGAGAGTGGGGCAGGGCACCAGAGCTGAATGTTGGGCATGGAGAGGCCAGGATGAGACGCCTGATGCCACCAACGTGGCCCCTACAGCAGAGAGCATGTGCCCAGGCAGGGAAGGAGGCAGGGAAGCAGGCAGGCAGCGCTCCGAGGAGGCTCTGCAGCACCCTTGGCTCCCCTCTCCCCGGCGCCGGGCGCGAGGCTGACAGGATCATTACAGCCGCTATCTGGGCTCACGGGCTCATCCCTCTCCCTTTCGCCTTTTGCATAATGGATAGGCTGTGAGTAATGGGAAATGGCAGCCCAGCCGCGCTTGCTGGCAGCCCCTTAATGAAGAATATGGAAATCTCATCAGTCCAATCAGGCCAGCAAATGAAACTGCTTTCCCCCGCCGATGTGAGCAGAAGGCTAACGACCCGCGCTCCCCGGCTCCATCCCGCTCCCAGGAAGCCCCCCCTTCCCTTTTCCATGTTGACAAGTGAGCTGTGAACTTCATTTTTTCTGGCAAGCAGAGCCCCAACTCATCTTCCCTGCTCCCCTTCCGCAGGCTTGGGCCAGCAGGTATACCTGTGGGTCAGCCTTCCGCTTGTTCCTCAAGGGCATCGCGCCCCACTCATGGCGCAGTCATCAGCTGGGTAGCACCACCTGCAGGCGTCACCCATCCCCAGCTCCTGGTCCTCCCTTGTGTCCTCCTGCTGTGCCTGAGCCTCCCAGCATCAGCTTTGACACAGTTGGAGGTGCAAGTCAGCATCCCACGGTGGGGATGTGGGACACGTGGTCCCCCAGCTGCAGTCACCTGAGACCACTTTGTCCCTGCAAGCACTGAGGTCTGTTGGGCTCATGTCCATAGAATCCCAGCGCAACTGAGTTTCGTGGACTTGTGTCTTCTCCTGCAGTGACACCTGCAAAGAGCTACAGTGTGGAGAAACTACTGTTTCCTCTCTTGTCTCCCTTGTCCATCACCCACAGCCTTGCGCCTGGTATAGAGCACAGCTCCATCTCCACTCACCTCCTGCAGCGTGCACCATCGCCAAGCCAGACCTTCAGTCATGACACCTGCACAGTGACACCTCTAGTTGTGCCAGAATTGGAGCATCTTCCAAGAAACTATACCCCCCAGTCACACAGGGGCCACGCTGCTAGGAGCTGGCACCAGCATGCCCCACTCCAAACATATCCCACTTTGGTGTCATCTGCAAACTTGATGATGTACCTTTTGTCTCCTCCTCCCCATAAGCACTGTCCTGGCCCTGAGCAGCCTGGAAGTGCCTCCAGTTCAGGTCCCACAGGTTTTGCTGTTGCTCTGGGCTTCTGAGCTGTTGTGTCCATGGAGCTGTGAAGTGGTGTCTGTCAAATTGGCTACCATGGTGGCCTAGAACTTTGACTTGTGTATCTTGGTAAGATGTGTGGCTGAGAAAGCCTGACTTTGTCCCTAGCGGGGCACAAGACGCGGTCAGTACTGGGATCTCAGTCCACACTGGGATCTGTACAAGGATGGTCACCTTGGATAAAGACCTGAGGGATGCAGGTTCAGCTCTGCCTTGGACTCACCACACAGGCTGTTTGCCCCAAATCTGCACCAAGACTTCATAGCTGGACTTGCTGTGTCCAAAACGTGGCAAAAATTAGATGTTTGCACAGCAGCTCACACCAGCAGGTCCTGACCTCCATGGCAGCATCCTCTGGCCTTTGCAACAGCTCAGGCAGGGGAGAGCAGCAGCATCCTCCCCTGCATCTGTCTGCTCTGTGGGCAAAGGCAGGAGGCTGGCAGGGAAACGGCCGCTCGCTGGTTTGGGGGAATGTTTAATTACCGGCTTTCACAGCCACTGTGTAGCTCCTAAACTGATGGTGTGCCTCGGCTGTGAATTCACCAGAAGCACCGAGGTGGGCATAGGTTTCAATAAAATCCCCAGCTATGTGTACACCCAGGGCATTCAGCCACACATAAATACACCCATAGCATATGCTCGTGCTACAGCAGAGGATGCTAACTCAGGGCAGAGGATGCTAACTCAGGGCTGGAGGAAACCATTTGTTTCCATGAGTTATAAGATCATATCTGGAAACACCTCTAACAAGCCAAGATCAGTGTGGCAGCGGAGCTGGCGCTGGTCCCCGGCGCGGGCTGTTTGCACACACCAGTAATGATGTGAACGAGCGGCTGTTCAAGGGGCTGATCAACATCAAACCATTGAAATTAAAGGCTGAGGAGAAGCAGAGCCATAAACATTTATTGCAACACTCTGCGTATCATCAACTGCTGATTTGGAGGCAGTGGAAATGTGCAGCTGAAATAATAGGATTTATCGGAGTCTGAGATGAACTGTCCTTGATGGATGGTTGTAGAAGGGAAACAATGTGCCATCTCCAGCACAAGGCCATTCCTAAAATACAGCGAGGGGGTGGGGGGGGGCTGCTGCCTTTATTAACTCTAATCCCTCACCATTTTAGAGCCCACACCAGCCGTCAGACCCAACTGCAGCAGAATGAGGAAGCCAGCTTGAAGATGATGCCCTGGAATATCCCGGAGGACTGGAAATCAGACTTGTGGTCTCTAAAAGCTGAGTGTGTAATTTGCTGGAAAGTTGACACCCTTTCTGCTTCGTCTTGATGCGTTTTCCATTTGTTTGATCCCCTTTACATTTTTATCTCTGTTCTTCAGACAGAAAAAGCAAATCTAGGAATTTCTTCAGCTGCTCTCTCTTTGCTTCCCAATTTTTTTTCTGTTGCTTCGCTGACACAACTCAAGTTCATTAATGACACCGACAGTTTGCCTTTTAAAGCAAACTCCATCTTCTTTCACCCACCAAAGCTATGGAGCCCCACCTCTGGAGGGAAAATACAGCTGCTGTGCTCCCCCCAGCCAGCGGGTTAAGCAGGAACTGATGGCACTCAGAGCTCAGCTGCTGTAATCAAATCGTCTCCTGTCACCTTGAGCACCCTGTAATGCTCCTACATCTAACAGGCTGGGAGGAAGAGAGGGCTGAGAAAAGCAGTATCAGAAGAATGTGGGAAGAGAATAATTTGATAGATTTTTTTCGTTTTTTTTTTTTTTTTTTTTACATTGATCTGAAAATTGAAGTTATGGATTGTTTTTTAAAAGGGAACTTCAGAAAAAATCTCTCTCTCCCTCTCTCTCTCTCTCTCTTTTAGAAGTGAACCCAGGGAAATATTTCCATGCAGAAGTCTCTGACTTACAGATCATCCAAGGTGTTTTATGCACATCAAAGTAACTAATATCTGAAACAGGAGAAAAACCCAACTTGACTTCATCAGATTTACAAACAAGTTAGCTTTGGCTGCATTGAACATCTGCTGCAGGCCCTATGGAGAGGAACTGTCTCGTACCTCTCCTGGGGACTTTTGGGCAAGGCTGGATGCAGAAAGGTTTCTGCTGTGACAAACTGGCTCTAATTTGCCCCCTAAAAAGAGGGGGGCAGCATCACAGCTAACGCCTTGTCAACACTCTGTGGCACTGACGGGACAAACCCATCTGGATCAAGGCAAGAGGAAATGCAATGTTGTCACTGTCCCATCTGAGACATCCCTGAGAGCCCCAAATTTAGTGCACCATTCATACTTCATTGGTCTCTAAACTAGCCCTCAGCACCAGCATCTCTGATAAAACAAGCCTTGCCAGGAGCCTCTATCTCATTTTTCCTGCTCAAATGGGTTGCAGAAGGGACTTGCTTTTGTTTCCACCAACACAAAGCCGAAAAAAACCCTCCAAGCTACATCCGTATGGGATGTGGGTGGTTGGAGAAAAATGGGTTTCCTGCTGCTTTGTATGTCCTAAAGCCTATTAACTGGGACTCTGTCTCTACCACTTCTTGTTTTGCCTGACAGGTTAAGCCCGCGTTGGCTTGATGAGACATTAGTGGCAGAACTTTTCCTGTGCCAGCCTGACACAATTCCCACTCCCACAGTTCCGATGTCCCGGATTAGCTGCTCTTGAAGGCACCATTTGAAGATGTTGCACCACACCTTCTCACTGAGACCTTGAAGGGATCCTGTAACCCTCTCAAGATTGCATTGAACTATGTAGAAAAAAACCTGGTTTCTTCAGGGTTGATGCAGCGAGTGACGAAGGCGGAGTGGGGGAGCAGGGACACCTGAGCAGAGATTTTCTCCCTGTTCAGCTGCTTTGGGCATTTGGTTTCTTGCTGCCCAAGTTCCTCTATCATCAGCAGTGAGAACCACAGTCCTCATTGCTTCTTGTGGTCCACAAGCAGCTTTCTTCTGCTGCACCTCCTAACAGAGATCTGTTTGTAAGTGCACCTAAGCCTGCTTCCCCATACCTGCTCTGACCTCTTCTCTGTCCCACGACACAGAAACATGAAAAACATGAATGCTAACACTCCTGCAAATGCAAGAAAAGGGACACTTTCAGTGTGGCTTCACATCTTGAGGTTGCTGAGGAGCCATTTTCAGCACTTCAAGTTGAAGTACTTTCACAAAGGAAAATCAATGCTGAGGCAGCCCGCCCAGAAATGAGGGGTCAGCAGGCTGGCGTGAGGGAGGTGCAGGTGACGGAGGAGCAATGGGAGAGTGCCTCCAGTGCGTGATCCCTCATTGTGGCTGAATCACTAACCCTAAACACATAAATCAAACCCAGCTTGGGGATCACGCCTGCAGGCACACTCTGTTTGATCCAGGAAGGCTCACTTCAGCCTCTTTTGGAAAGACCTTGCCAAGGCTGGACAATGGGAAGGGCTGCTGTGTGTTGCTGTTAGCATTGACACATTTGCCCCATTATTCATGGCTGGTGTGCATTTTGCTTCCTCTTGGTTCCCAGCCTAGTTTTTCACTGGGTTTTCATGCCTTTGAGGCAACCAGCACTGAAATGGTGCCAGTCCTTTGTCAAGAGCCAACTGGGCATACCCTGGGCTTCAGTTTTTGCTGGCGACAGTCCCAAGAGAAGCCGTCTTGTGGTCCTCCATCGTCTGTGTCGCCTCTCCTCTCTGCTGTCCAGCTCACTAATCATTTTTTAAATCTATTAGCTGAATTTTAATTTTTTTTAGTGGACATGATGGAAGAGTAAGAGTCTCAAAGACAAGTGTTAGGAAAACTGGTGCCTGGATCTTTTTCCTCCATCCTCTTGCAGCGCCAGCTGAAGTGAAAGGCTATGATGCATGAGCTCACTTTTAATCAGGTAATCCAGCTGGGAGAGAGCAATACCATAACAATCCATTCAGGATTAAAGAAAAGCTTCTGGCAGTGTCTCTCACCATCCATAAGACACTCATTGTCTCTGCTATGAGTTGCAGGCTCTTCTCTGCTGGGCAGAGTCTCCCAGGATGTCCGAGCACTGGGACAGCACCCATAGTAGGAGCCACTCACTTCTCAACTCAACTCATCTACCCACTCAAACAACACCAGCTTGGGCTTTATCTTCTGTTTATGCCCCCAGCAGAACTGAAAAAAACCCAGTGCCCATCCTTCCCAGAATCCCATCTCTTCCCAGGCCTTTGGCTTTGCACAGGTGCTCCAAAAGCAGAGCAGTGTGGGGCAGGGTGAGTAGGAAACACAATTGTGTTGCCAGTAACAGGTCCTCAGAGACTTCTCCCAAGACACTACAAAGTCTGAAGGCCAGGAAGAGAGTGGTACTATGGGGTTCTCCTCTGAAATGAGCTACCTGAACCCAGGCACAGTCTGGTCAAGTCAGGCTAGAGTTTCTCCAGGGTGGTTTGGCTGCTGCTGGAGCTGCCAGCTGTGCAGGGGGACAAAAGGAAAGATCTGCTTGCTTTTCCTCCATAAAGGCACCACTTGGTCTGTGTCCACATTGCTTCTTCCCTGAAATGCAGTGCCAGGAAGGTGCTGCTTCTCTCCCAGTCGCTGGCACGAGGAAAGCAAACTGGCTGTCCTTGGCATTTGATATAAGGCTTTCCACAAACACCAGCTAATGGGAATTCCTCAGTGGTGTCCCTGGGAGCTTCAATATTGGATGTCAAGGCAGACTTTTGTCTTCTCAGCAGGCAGCTGGACCTGATGTGCTTAACCCTTTCCAGCCCGAACCAGAGGGTGAGGGACTGAGCATGGCAGGGCCTCAGAGTGGGCTGGGGTCCTGCTCCAGCTGCCTGCTGTGCTTGGCTGCTCCATGCCCCGACCTCAGCTTCACACCACTCCTGCTCCTGCAAACTCAGTGCACGTCCAGCTTTGTTTTATTGTCAAGGTGCCTCAGAGCATAGGGATCCAGGAGGATTACTGAATGCCTTGCAACTTGGAGATGGCAGGCACACCGGGCACGCTGAAGGGTTTTGTTTGTGCCTGGTGAGAGCAGCTGTGGGCAGGAGTGGGTGAGTGGGGAAGTTACCAAAAGAGAAATAAGGAAACAAAAGGCAAGTTGGGGCAGGGGGGGTAATGTTTGCATGGGGGAGGGCAGGAATTTCTTTTCTTTGTCGGAAAGTCTAAAGTGCCTTTCTTTAGTGCCTTGGTCGCTGCATGGGGCCTTGGTCAATAACATTCCTCCCTCACCCTGCGGAAGGAGACGGGCCAAGCAAGACACGGCTGAATGAAATTCCTCTCACCTCACCCCGTAAACATCCCAAGAGTCTGGCCCCATTATGGCTGGGTACAAAAGTCTGGGTCCGAGGCCGAACAAAAGGATGGGGAAGAAAGTGCAGGTTGCCAGGGCAACGCTGTCCAGGCTGCCTGGTTTTATCAGCAAGGGGCCTGGGTTTTCTGCCTGAGTTACGGGAATCTGAGGCAATTTATTTCCACTGCAAGACAGAGGCTTTAGAGGGCAGCGCGGTGAGGCTCCGGCTTCGCTTTTGGTGTTCGCAGCAGGGCAGGTGAGGTGGGAGCAGCCGGGTACCCAGAGAGCCAGCAGCATCCTGGGAGGCACGGGGAGCACAGCAACGCCCAGGGAGTCCCCTGCAAAGGTTAACACAGAATGGTGACCCTCCAGGGAGTCTGTCCAATCTGCCCCTTACATGATTTGGGCTCTGTCCCGGCCTCCTCTACAACACATGAAGTCTGCTCGTCCGTCTGTTCAGAGTCCATTCATCTCTCTTGACTGAGGATGGACTTCTCTCTGCTTGGGGACCCCAGTACCCTGGCAGGTTGGATTAAATTGGGGAAAACCGGTTTTTTCAGTAGCCTGACAGAGAGGGTTTTACAGTTTAATTCAGAGAGGCTTTTACAGTTTAATCCAGATGAAGGCTGGTTACTTCTAGGCCTAGTGTTGTCTGCACTAGAGATGATCTGGTCCACTCCCAGAGAGCATCAAATTTGCCTCTGACAGGCCTGGATTGCAGTGGGAACATCTGGAACCCAGTGCCTGAGGGTCAAAAGAAGCAGGACTGCCAGGTCCCCTGGCACAGCATTTAGCAAAGCTAATGCAAAACCTTAAAGCTACCTGAGCCCAGAGGACTGGATCTGGGATGTGTTGGCCTCACATTGAAAAGGACGAGGTCAGCTATGGGAAATTAAGTTCCAACTGGATAAATGTCCTTCCCCACCAGTTTTTGGTGACAAGAGACAGAATACTCCAGAGACCTGGAAGCAGTAAAGACAACATGGGAAACCAAGCTGACACCAATCTTACAAAGGGTGTTACAACACTGGGGAAAGTATCATTCAGGCATCCACTCAGCACAGTGGCTCTATTGGGCAGCAAAGATGTTCATGATGTGGCTCCCTGTCAGTCTGAAGAGGATGATAACGCTGGGTGTAGGGTCAACATGCAAGATAGAGAATGAAAAAAAGCCTGAATGGTATAACAAAATAAGGTACAAAAGTCAGACATGCTGATGTGTTAAAGCCAGGACAAGCAGGCATTTTTGGTTTCCAAACAAACCAAAATACCAAAATGCAGGTGGGATGGCAAGGTTTCCAGAGGCAGAACCTCTTGCAGAAGAGAAAGAACCACACTGAAGGTTGTGAATGTAGTACCCACTCCTTGTTTGTTTCATGTTTTTCCTGTGGGATGTGGGGAGTTTGTAGGATGGGTCAGTAGCATGCAAAGACCTGGAACAAAATTTGCAGGCCAGCTCGGTTAAACAGCTGGAGCAGAACCAGCTCAGCAGGCCATGGAAAGCATTCGGCCGAGACAGCCTGCTCATCTCAATTCATCTAGACAAATTTCTAGACAAATGCGCCAAGCTGTGCTCAATGGAGTGACAGGGAAATTACTAATTAAACTGAAGATGGTGGGATTAGTGGGAAGAAATAACAGTCGGGTACAGAAGCTGTACCTCTGGACAGAGGCAGTAGCAGGCTAGACAGAGTTCACCACTGGAGTTTCTCTGGAATTGATCCTGGGATTGATCTTGTTTATTCTCTCCATGAATGATGTTGTCATAAGAAGTGGAAGCGCTTAGGTTAAGCCAGCTGATGACGCAGAAGGGAGAGGCATTGTGAATGCAGAGGAGACAGGAGATCAAACAGAAAGCAGCAGACAACCTTGAGCACGGAGACGCAGGAACGAGTTGAAATTCAAGAGCACGAAATGCAAGACTAATCACAGGGTTGGGGTTTTTTGTGCTAGACAGGGAGTGTGTCAGTTGGACATGACTGAGGAGGAGGTGAACTTCGTTGTAGCAGTCATGGGTGATTATGAACCACCAATGAGCTAAAGGCACAAAAAGGCGAACGAGACCCGAGGGGTTTGGGATATTGCCAGTAGAAGCAGGAAATTATTAATAGCATTTGCGAAGTACTGACAAGACCTCATCTAGCATTGGGTAGGAGTCCTGGACAGGTAGGCTGAATTCTTGCCAGAAGCAGTGCAGAAAAATTCTCTGAATATGATCAAGAGACTGGAGATTCTGTTTCACAAATAAAACAAAAGATGGAAGGAGTTATCTTCTCCATTGGTTTGCAAGTGATAGCCAAGCACAGCAGAAAAACTCACAAATTAGAAAGCAAGGATGCTGACAACCCCAGACCCTGTGTCCCTGTGCCTCCCTCCCACCTGAAACTACCTCCACAGGATCTCTTCTGCAGAGAGACCATTTGCACCCTCCTCCTTCCCCCTCCTCGCCTTCGTGCCTGGAAACTGATCCCCACTTCAACTCGAAACAGGCAAAAAGAAAAGGAAAGCCAGTAGACTGGGTCTTTTGTACAGCAAAGTAGATTAGGGGCCTCCCAGGGACTTGCAGCTTGTAAGAGGGAAGGGCTGGGAGATGGAGGGAGGTAGGGGGGTGGCTCTGCTCTCCTCCACAAACAGTGAAACTCAGACCTGCCTTTGGTCTGCTCCTTGCAAAGTCTTTTTTGTCCCCCTTCCTTCCTGTCCCCCTCCCTTCCTGTCCCCCCCCCGCTTGACATTGTGGACCAGCTTTTGGGGGCTAGGATCTTTTCAGTTCCTGCAATGGATTTAATTCCTGAAACGTGTGTCCTGTTCCCCGCTCCCGTGCTGAATCAGGAAAGCATTCACCCAAACAAAAGCCAAATCTCCCTCCTAGGGGCAATCAGGAAAAGGGGTCCCTGCAGTGGTCTCTGGTTTGAAGACAAAAGGTTGCTTGAACTATAGACAAGCGGGTTAGTGCCACCATGGATTATAGAAACAGCTGTGGAAGCAGGGATTAGCCACCACCTGTGTGACAAAGGCTACAGGTCTCCAGTCCGAGGGCCAGCAGAACACATGGCAGAGGCTTTGTGCTACCTGTCTGCCTGAGCTTGACTCTTCAGGTGCTTTCTTTATTCTCAACTTGCCCTCACCAAATGCAAAGTGCTTAGGCTAGGATGAGCCAGACTTGCCTAGACCCAGGTTTGGGCAATCTTGGCCTCTTTTAATTTGAGTTGACTGATTCCCTCTGTCCTACAGCCCAACTCCTCTTTGGCTGTGAGCTGTAGGAAATGACTTGGTGTGGTGAGCACACTAAGGCAGAGCAATGCCTGGGTACAGGGGAAGCACAGACCCTGCCACTGCCACTGGCACTGAGCTGCTCCTCGTGCAGCAGCTTGGTCTGCCATGGGGGACTGGCTTTCTTAAAGCCTCTTGACCTGAAGGGAAGCTGCTACACCTTTTTAAGTGCTCTGTAATGTCCTACTTGTTGGTGTGTCCATGCAGCACCCCATCCCTTTAGCCCTTCTAGGCTCAAGCTTTGTCCTCTGTAAAACAGCCATGGCATAGACCCATCCTCTGGCAGGGGACTTGCAAAGCTAAAATCATTACTAGTTTTGAAACATTCAGCTATTTTAGTGAACTCAACTGAAAAGCTTTTTAGGAGACTAATAATCCTACCTCCCTAGCAGAGATTGAATAATGTGCAGTAAATCCTGCCTCAGGCTTCATGCACTGAACAACACGGTGGAAAAGCCTTGTGAGATTTTTTGCTAACGGTGCAAAGTCTGTCCTCTGTGTGGCATGAAGGAGGGTCCCCCAGAAAATAGCTTAGCTGTGGAATTAACTCTAAATGTGCTGCAACCAGATTGTTTTGGGCAACTTCATGTGTACATGCATGTTTTGTTCTGTAACAGTTGGTTATACAGTCCTTTTTGTCAACAGGTTTTCGAGTTAAACTTTAAACAAAAAACCTCACCAGAAGGGTAATCCAACACTGGAATTGTCTGCCCAGGGAGGTTGTGGGGTCTCCATCCTTGGAGATACTCAAAACCTGATGAGATGTGGTACAAATCAACCTGCTTGAGATGGATCTTCTTTGAGCCAGGCAGTCGGACTACATGGTCTCCAGAGGCTCCTGCCAACTTCAATTGTTCTTTAATTTTTAAAAAGCTGTAGAAGGATGAGTTAGCCTCTAAATTTCAGGACACAAGATTTGCCATGGGAACTGACCATCCAGATGCAAAAGCACTGAGCCTGCAATCCCTTGAGCTGAGGGCAAGGAGACACCCTGCTACCCACAGAGCATGAAAAGCCTTTTCTCTTTGCTTCTTCCATTCAGCCAAGAGAAAAAGACAGTAGTGGGGGCCTGAATTATGGCACTTGTGGGTTCTTCCTGTTGCTGACAATAACGAGGGGCAGCATTAGTTTCCAGGCAACTGATTTGGTGTCTTTCCAAGGGCCTCTGGCAGTGGGGTTTCTCACTGAGGACCCTGGTTTCTTCCCTTCCCTTTGTAAGCATTACACTCTCACCTAAATTGCAGACTCCACTCTCCTGGTTGCAGGTTTTTTGACATCCTTGCCTTTGATTTTCAGATCCTCACAGTTTTTTTTAAACATGGGTTCTCCTCAGGGAAACTCCCAAAGATGGTGGATCTGCAGGTGCAGCAACACCAAGTGAGTGTGGTCGAGATTAAAAGCTGGGCTGGTGAGGGTGGCAGAAGGCACAGAGGTAAGGTACAGCCCCAGAGAACATGAACTTGGTGCTTCAGATTGGGAAACTGGGATCAGCACACAGCTTTGACAGACCTTCATGTCTACAAACCTACAAATGCTACAAAGCCACTCAAAACAGAGCTATCTGAACTTCACCAAGTCCCCACCTTGAATCGTGGTGCTACTGCAGCAGGACCTAAGGCAAGAGACACCCATGATGCTGCTAAATGCCACAGCATATTCCCTGCTAAAAGTGGGGCTGCCTCACTGCTGAGTCTGTGGCTTCTGAAGGAGAATAAAAACACTGGTCTTTACCAGATAAAGCTCAATAAAGCTGGGTAATTCCAAGAACAAAGGAAATTAAATTCTCCAGACTGCACTGTAGAAGTGACCCACAATGTTCTGTGGTCCAAACCCGTGTAGAATTATGATTCTTTTAGGCATAGAGACCTGACTTTTTAGAATGATGGACTTTTTTTCCTTGGAACTTTACTTTTAGTCTTTAAAATGGAAAATTCCAGAAGAGAAGGAGAAATTACAGGTTCCTAGGAACATCAAGGATCAACTGTTTCCTAGCAGAAGGCAAGACAAGAGCCAAAGGCGACCCCAGTACAGGCTCAGCCCTCACCAGTCAGGGCCCTCTTGTGTTACACTCGTAGCCTGGGAAGAGGGGGAACTGGAGCTGGGAATCAGAATGTTCAGATCAACCCCAGGGAAGCAGCAAACATACCATTTCATACAACATGAAATGAGATCTAACAGGGAAGAGGAGAGGGAAGGTGGAGGGGGATCCATTATTCATGAAGGCAACAGTAGTACAACAGAGCTTGCACAGACCCAGGCAGCGCTGGATAAGGTTACTGCAGAAACAAGGGTTGGTAATGGTATGCCAAAGCTCTGCTTCTTGGGTGTAGAAAGCAGAGAGGCATTGAGTCCTTCCTTTTCCTTTCTTTCCCCTTTCTTTCCCTTCCCTTCCTTTCCCAGCACAACACTCTCCTGGGGCATATGACATCAGAAACAAGCTTCCTTGGAAAGCTCTACTCATGGTCTGTTGAGGAAGATTTGGGAAGTTAGAAACCTGTAGAACACAGGAGGAGGGAGAAGCGGACCCCAGAGAGATAGCAGACAAGTGAGATCAAGGTTCTCCACCTCTCACCAAGGCTGATTCTGATTTCCTCAACAGGGAAACCTATCAGGGCTTGGCACTTGTCTCAAATGACAGCACGTGTTTGCTATGGTTCTGTGGTTTCTCACAAAGCAATGGTTTTTTGTTTTGTTTTTTTTTCCAGTTTGCTGCTTTCTCTTTTTTCTCCTTGCAAACACAGCTGCTGGCTCCTCTCTGGCAGGCTGGCTGTGGGACACCATTTACAGATGGATGGGTGAGCAGGTACCTGTGTAGCGCTGACTGTTGCAACATGGAGGACATATCTCAGCAGTTGTCCTGAGGAATTAAACATCCCTGGATGTTTGGACAGGAAACTGGGCTCTGGCTTTGCACTGCTTGGCTTGGAAATATCCTGAGAGTAAAAAAGAGGGTGAGACACAGAGCTGGGTTGATGTGCAGAGGAAGGGTTGTAGCCCTTATAGCTCTTGATGGCATCACCTGCAGTGGTTTCTGGGGCTACTTAAACTCTGTGTGATGGGCTAACTCTAGTCCTTCTTTCAGGCAACAGTGGTGGCTGTTACCTGCATCACTGTTACTGCTGGAACTCAGTCAGGGGTGTGGGGCAAGGAAGGGATTGTTTCCTGGGCACTTGGTGGTGTGTATATACAACACAGGTGGTGGGTAGCACAAACAGTGAGGCATTTTGCTTAAACTGGTACGTTCCTGCTCACCTTTTGGTTGATGTGTAGGGGAGAGGCAATGGGGGGACAATTATCTATTAAAAACACAATCAGATGTTGAATGTGAATATGGACTGTGGGCTACTATCCAGGGGGAAAAAATCCACCACTCAGTGCAACGCCTTTGTTTTGCCTTGAACAGAAGCAGATCTGTAATCCTGGAGGTGGTGGAAAATGAACTATTTCCTACCCTGGACAGCTTGCACAAGGCAGAAATGTGTGCAGGCTTGTGCAGTGAAGGTGATCCCTCCACTCAGCAGCTGAGGAGGCCCTGGGATTGTGACACTCTTGTGTAGGGGCCACTTTGATGGACTAGAACATGTGCTGAATCACGCCCTTGTGCAAAAAGAGCTCTTCCTCAGCTGAGGGACGCTTTGCAGGATCAGACTCTGCTGGTGCTGCAGGAAGTGCTGACATCAAATCAGTGCATGTCATTGCCAGGCTGTGCCTGGAGGGATGTATGGCTTGAGCACACTGGCTTGGATCATGTCCCATGTGTAGTACTAGGGCTGCCAGGCACTGCAGCCAGAACATTTAGTGCTCACCTGGAATACATTGCACGATATATTTAGAATGCCTTTTTTTTTAATTTCCCATTGCTTTTAATTGCATTCAGCTATTTTGATATTTCTGCCGGTGGTCGGCCACATGGTTTTGCAAAAAAAAGCCACCATTGAGCAGCGTGTGGGCCTCGTGTCTGCCTGTGAGCCAGGTCCCATCTGGCTGTAATTACTAGCTTCACATCAGCAAAAGAGTGTAATATTTAAATACAAATGTTTGATGTTTGCATAGCAAACCTCAGGATGGAAAGCTCTTGATAATCAGCCTGCAGGGAGGAGGTGGGCTTGCTGCAGGTGAGCACTGAGGTGTGTGGGATGCAGCAAGACTTTGTGGGGTTTTATGGGGATAGAGAGAAGAGCAACACTGAATTCAGAAGCCCTTCATGCCTCGCTCTGGGCAGAAGCTCCACACAGCATTGTAATCCTCAGTCTTAGGCAGATGGGCTACGAGCAGGGCAGATGTGATGCAGGGCAGATGACCCTGCCAGGAATCTCCCATATCCTCGCATTCAGAACATGTGAGGAGGTCACTGAAGCTTGCAAAATGGTAGAAGAGCTCCTGAAATCAATACAGGCTCCCTGCCCTCAGTAGTAGCCATCAGGATGGATAACAACCCTTGTTAGGTTTCAGCAGCTCAGGCACCAGCCGTGCCTGGAGAGTAGGGAGCTGGAGCCAAACTCACAGAAACATGGACAATCTATTGCACCAGCCCCTAAACACTAAGCTTGGGACCACAGCAAGCATTAGCCACTTTGTCTGGCAGAGATAAGATCCAACCCATAGTACCCTTCCAAAGAACCTTCCCCTGCTTGTAGTGAACACAAGCGTGAGATCTCTTGTGTACGGCACTTTGCTTCCCTGCCCTTCAATCCCAGTCCTTTGGGGAAGGAAAACAACAAGCTTGTACTGCACCCTGCTCCAATTGGGACGACAAGTGAGAAAACAGCTTCATCTGCTCCCAGGCACATCTGGAAGGTGACAGACACGTGTGCTGCCTGCAGCATCCTCTGTTTAGCATTAAGGTCCAAGCACAACCGTGCACACCCAGCCAAATGAGAGTCCTGGAGCTGCTGCCTGCTGTGCCACCTCCTGTAGGGTACACAGCACCCTTGTTTTGCTCCTGATGGAGAAGAAAAGCCATGCCTGGAGATGGCTTTCGTTCATAATGCCATCACAGGGCTAGCAGCTGGCTCTTCCTGAGCTTGTCCAGACAAGGTTCAACCTGTCACAACTCGTCATTTTATAAGTGCAGGAGGCTAGAGCCTAGGATAACAGGATACTAATAGGATAACAAATGCCTCCTCACTGTCTCAGGGGGTTTGGGGACCTATTCTCTGCAGCTTGCACACCCAAGGTGAGCCAGCCCTACTGTCGTCACTGCCTCCGAGGAGCATTGCTCATCTTGACAAACTTTAAAGCTGCATCCTGACAGACCAAAATAAATCAATCAATAAATAAATCGTCCGTCTCTTCTACTGGATTCTGCAGTTTATTTCCTTGGCGCTGATGAAAAATAGTTGGATGCTTAGTATCTTCATGAGACTAATTATGATAAACAGCCCCATCGCTGCTAATATCCGGACATTAATTCCCAGATGGAGCTGCAGAAAATGTCAGGAATGGAAATGTCAGCTCTCTAAAAGGACCTGGCAGGTATTGAAGTGGGGACTGGAACGTCAGCAGAGGAGGGAGTAGGGGGAGATCTGGGAATTAGCAGGATGTCGGTACACATTTGGAAGCTATAATTCTTCTCACTTGATTGCCCAGTTCCTCCCAGCAATGCCACAACCACAGCTTTCTTTGGATTTTGCTTTCTCTGAGCTCTGCTCCCGGTACCGAAGCAAAAGACTGGCACTCACTAAACACGTGATACTTTCTTTGGGCAGAAGAAGCTCAGCCTTAAGCTTCAGGAATCTCCTTCCTGCTGGGATTCCCAGAAATGTCACCCTGCTCTGCAGGATGGACACACCAGTAATTCCCTCTACACTGGGTGTGGGGCAGGCAGGCTGACAGGCAACAAAAGGTTACACCCAAACTCTGCTTCCATTCTCCTCTGGGTTTCACATCTGCATCCATATTTACATTGCTACAATTACTAGCTGAATACAAAAATATGACAGAAAATAGCAAAAAACCCACTCTCTTAGGGTTTCTGTTTTGGTTTTGTTTGTTTGTTTGTTTGTGGTTTGTTTGTTTCTGGTTTTTTGTTTGCTTTCTACGAGCAGTTTTAAAAAGTTTCTTGTATTTAGGATGGCTATTTATGGATAATATTCCCTGCCAAGCGAGAAGGTACTTCAATAGTAGATGGACTAGCCAGACAAATGATATGAATGCCCAACTACTGACAACACTGTGTCGATGGCAGGAAGTCAGGCTGGCACCTGGCGCAATAAATCAGCTGATGAACAAGTCCAAGAAAGTCTGTTTTGAAGCCATTTGAAATCAAAAAATGGGTTGTCCTCTCATGGTGCAAAGACATGCACTGGTTTTGCTGCTCTGTTCAGCCTGCTGGCTCAGGCCCTATTCTGTACAGCATCTGAAACAGTGGTGCTCAGACAATGATCTATTCCAGCTTTTGGCACATGCTTTCCAATGGAAAAAATCTGAACAGGTTGGGGATTCCTTGATCAGATGCCAGTTGGTTGAGAGAAAGCCTTTTCACAGGAGTCTGTTACTGTTTGTCAGCAAAGGCTGGAATTTTTGCTCAAAGCCAGATCATTTCGACATTTACCTGATGAGAGGAGATTTAAGCTTGAGCCTGATAGGTCTGGTTCAGACCGCAGACTTGAACCAGAACTCTCCAAGCCCCCCAGCAAGTTCTCTTGTGGTAGGGAGCCAAGATGCCTCTGTCTCTCATGAAAAGTTTGAAGTTCCTCTGGAAGCTTCAGGGAAAATTTCCAGCCTTTCTAGAAGCAGGCAAGAAAAGGGGAAGCAGCTGCCCCATATTTGCTGTGGAGCCACAGAGCTCCAAACCCCCTGTGGATATTCTGACAGATAACCTGTCATCTGCATAAAATCTGGCCATTGATCTGTTGGGACTTCTGAGGAATTTAAAGGTCTAGCTCCAGGGGATTTGGGAGCCAGAGGGTGGGATACTTGGGAGCACCTCTGCCACTAACCGTCTCTGGAAACAAAGTCCTTATAAAGTACACATAGGCTCTTTTTGGAAAAATCTCCCAGCTTGCTGGGAACTTGCTGGCTGACGAGCTCTTTCTGTCTGCAGCCCCATGGAGAACATGGCAGCGTTGCATTTGAGGCAGTTCTGGCCAATCCAGCTGAACCAATTGTGTGAAAATGGCTACTGCAAGCTCCTCTGCCCACCGCTGCTGAGCTCTCATCACTGAGGCTTGTTTATTTTCTCCATCCCCACCACTCCCTGCCTGCTCAGGCTTGGCCCTGGTAATCCTCACTGTCATCTTCCTCCTTCTGGAGAGCCCCGCACATTTTGTCTGTCTTCCTTGGGGAAGTAACCTCTGCCTGCAAATTCCCCGGGGAAGCCTTCTGGCTGGGTTAATGGTGTGATCCCCAATGTGAGAGAACACGCCCTGGGGAGATGATGTACTGTGGCACAGTGGTGGAGACTAACAAGAATGTCACCATCAGAGTCAAAGTCTCATTCGCTTTCTGAAGCAAAAGCTGGCTGGAAAGTACAGAACTTGCAGCTACAAACTGCTCACTGGTCCCAGCCTGACCGAATTCAAGGT
>NW_008237878.1:2713889-2717148 GCF_000691975.1 Corvus brachyrhynchos
AATATAAAGAGAATCTGGCTTGATATCACCTCCCCAGAATCAACCTGCCCCTTCAAGAGAAGTGCTCAGGCAACAAGAAGCCAGACCTTGTCCTGACTCTCCCTGCTTTATGGCTTTCTCATGGCTTTGTGTCTCGGGGTTCAATCTGAGGACTTTGTCAAAAGTACTGGCAGCATTGTCAACGTGTGGTGTTTTACGCTAGATTAATGCTGTATCTTGTGTGTGGGAACACATGTAGGTGTGGAGACAGAGAAATCTAGGGCCTTATTCTCTAGTGGCCTTGTGCTTTAAGGATCATTTACACCTTCAGCAAAATGTGTGTGGGGTGGGTATGGAAACACTGCTAAATCTGATGGGGCCTGCCACCCACAGTAGGGGGTAGGTGCAAGTGATGGAACAAAACAACCGGCACATCATCTCCAAGGTCCACAGAAGCTGGGATTTTTGCTATTTTATTATTCCTCCCATAACTAAGGGAAGGCTGTTCTCTGTAGAAGCGAGTTGTGGTGTGATATATGGTTTCCTGGGCTACTGGATTGGGATAGATGCATGAGAGACAAATGTGTGAAAGTGCAGGGCATGAAAAGTAGCTCCAACAGCTCAGACCAAGTAGGAGAAAAGCTGGGCTCTTCAGTCAGAAAAGAGCCTCAGAGACAGAATGAGCCACTAGCATGTTTAACATATTTCTCCTTTCCAGTGCCAGCTCACACCCTAACATCTACTGAAACCGGTTTAATTCTCATGTCTGGTAGCTGTGTGAAAGGAGAGTTCTCTCCCTCCCTGTGAGTCCAGACTCTTACTAACCTTTGCTCATGCTTTCACTCCAGTGGTGTGACAGGAGACAGGGAGAGTAGTGTATTCCTTCTCCCAAAACAGCCTTGCACTAAGGAAAATACTGGGTAAGTCACTGACCCGTGTATTTCAGCAGGGACTCAGGAACCTCTTCTTGGAGAACTGTTTTCTTGGGAACTCAGCATCACCTGTAAGTATGGATGAATCTGTGGCCTCAAAAGAGCCCATGGTAGAAAAGGAGCACTAAGAAGAACTGTCAGAAGAAAGACACCACTAAACCTTTTGTGCTGGCCCAGCTGGGGACAGGATCTCAGCTCAGACTGATATGAGGTGAAAGCACAGAGATGGCTTGGCTGTGCCAACCACCACCACTGCCATTTTGGACCTGCCCTTTGCAAGTGGGTACCACATTCCCCTGCCCGGTCTTCCTGGGCTAAAGGAGCACCCATGGAAGCAGAACACACTGCCAGCAAATCCTGCTGCAACACCTGGGAGCAAGTCTCTGGAGAAGCAGAAAGGCCTTTTGAAAGCGGGTCAGGGAATGGATCAGACATGGCAGCACATGGGTGGAGAGCACATGGCTCACACACCTGTCTGCTTTCTGTTCTGGCCTGATGGGTTTGTGAAGGCCCAGACAGTCAAATCAGTGGGGCTTTCACCTCCTGACTTGCTGAAGCATTTTGTGGTGAACTTTGAAAGCCTGGTCAAAAATGAAGCCCAGCTGACCACAGAGAGAGCAAGACCTGCTGTGAATCCCAGCCCATGGCAGGGGGGATGAAGCCAGCATGAAACAGATGCATATTTTTCCCATGCAAAGGGCAACGGGGCTCCACCATTGTTTCCTCTCAATCAGAGAAGCCATCTGGGATGTGACTCCAGGGAACTCCAGCAAGAGCTGTAATTATATCAAACATAATTGAGGCAAGCCAGCACCACTCCTTACTTAAGTAAAGCGATGAGGCCAGCAATATGACAGAGGACGTTCACCTGGGGGTTTCTCCAGCATCCGCTGCTTTCAGTGGGGCTGGGAGCAGCTCAGCCTGGAGTGAAAATCCACCCAGAGACCTCCTTGCTGCGTGAGACTGATCCTGTGAACACCTTGGCAGCAGCTGAGCATTGCTGGGAGGGAGCTTGCTTATCTGGAGAAGCTTGTGCTTCTTCTCTGAGGCTCTATCTGTCCCACCTTTCTCTGTCCAAACCTCACATCTCCTTACATGCAAATTTTCAGATGGCACAAATACCTCACCACCCTTGACTACCAGGCCCTTTGCCCCTGGCAGGTACCCAGGCAGGGAGAGGAGCCAGTGCTTGTGGCCTGGGCTCTTCTGCTTCCCCATGGCATGCCCCCCATCCTGGTGCCTCTTTGTCTAATTCTCTGCCCACACACAAGGCCATGTGGGCATCCCTTGGGCCAGCTGTGTTGTCCTGCTCCTCTGGCCCTGCATTCTAGGACTTGCACCTCTCCCAGGTGCAGAGCTGGGAAGCAGCAGGACTTACTGTCAGCCTGGACAGGGCCAGCAGGGATTGGGGGTCTCAAAAGAGCTATGAACCAGCCCCTGCCCACCCACCTGCCACAGCTCTCCTCCTGCAGGAGCCTCCACTCATCTCCTGTTTCATCCTTTCCTCCTCCTCCTCTGCCCTTTGTACTCCTTCACAGTAGATCTCTTATCGCTTGGGTTTTTTTCCTCTTTAAATCTTTTCCTCTCTTCTCTTCCACCTCCTTCCTCTCCCCCAAAATAATCCAAACCTGTTCTTCCTCACTCCCCTGCAGGGCTGGCACTGCTTGTCCCTTCCCCACCATTCTCTCTGTGGGGAACCAGCTTGTTGGTCCCTGTTCAACAGGACTCAATGCCTCAGTGCCACTTCTCCTTCTGCAGGGATGACATGTTCTCCAGGGCCAGTAGTCCCCCATCCCCACCCAACATGGTCTTTTAGCTCAAGACCTTCACGAGTACACAAGGTTGACTTAGACAAGCCATCGTGCAGCTCTACATCAGCACCCTCCCCGCCTGCACTGGTTTTGGGGATGGGATGGAGGAAGGATCTGCTGGACCTTCCTGGACAGTGGCCGGCAGGGCTGGCAGTCAGCTGGTGCGGAAGGTGGCACTGGAACAGCAGTTACCCAGCCCCTCGCCTTCCTCGCATGGGGAACGGGGGCTGTCCCCAGTGGCACTCGGTGGCTCCTTGCTGGGATGGCCGAGCACCCCCACCCTGGGCCTGGCAGCCCTGGAACGCACGGGTTGGTGGTGGCTCGGTGGCAGTGCTCCACAGCGGTAGCCTCTGGTGGCAGCTCTGCGTTGGCCCTAGTGTGGTGACTCAGTGGGAGTCACCCACAGGAGAGGCTCTGTGGTGTCCCCGTTGCGGCAACTCAGAGACGCCAGTGGCAACTCCGTGGTGGTGATTCTTAGGTGGCTCCAGGTCTCTGCGACGTCCCTGCGGCAGCAGCTGAAGTGACACCGGAAGCTTT
>NW_008237878.1:2717614-2776149 GCF_000691975.1 Corvus brachyrhynchos
ATCGCCACACGTCGCACGTTAACAGCCCCTGGGCTGCTCCTCCCGCAGCCGGGGTCTTTCGGAAATGGAACCAACAGCAGCGCTTGTTTGATCCGTGTTGTGCTTCGTAAATGACACCGACGTTGTTGGAGTCGCGGTGCAAATGCTCGGAGGGGTGTCCTGCAGCACCCACCGTGGCTGTAAGCCCAGGCCGTGCCGCCGAGCCCGGGCCGTGCCGAGCAGCGCTGGCCGCCGTCCGCCTGTGCTGCTCCCCCCGGTTCGGGCGGTGCTTGCGTGGTGCTTTCCCGTGGGGAAAAGAATGCACTTAAAAACCCAGAGGAAAATCCATTTTAAACCCTTGCAAATTGTTGGAGGGAATGGGCTGCTATAAAACTCGAAATTACTGTCAACTCGCTTTTTAAGGTAGAAGGGATTTGAAGTACAGGATAATGTTTAAAGCAGTTTGTTGAGAATGCATCACCTTGTCTGAGCTTACCTTGTGTGGCTTAAATTATAGCAAGAAGGAATTTCTGCATGTTGGTGTCCAGATGGTCTAGTAGCTGGGGTTCTGGCTATGCACAGATAAATAGATTTTAGATAAATACTAGATTTCCATCTGCGGTTTTGCTTAGGGGTTAGATGATATTTAAAGTACTATTCTCTTGCTCTGTTGCAATTTTTAGCCATTTTGAACCTGATTTGAAAGAAAAGAGTCCCATTTTGTCAAAGCTTTGCATCAAAGAATTGAAGTAGAGGCAACAGATCAAAAAGCTTGTACCAGACGTTGAGCAAGACATGTGGGAGTTTGACTTTGTGGATGTGTAAAGCCTGGATTTACCGAGAAATTGTAATTATAGTTTTGCCACAATGACACACAGACGCTGTAGCTAATGTTGTGTCAGCAGTGCCATAAGAATATGCTCTCACTTTGAATAGTTCAATTTAGCATAAATAGTACCTGGTATGTCTAGGAAACATGCTTTTCAGGTGTGAGGGAGCATGACTGAACTAATGCACAGATAGGTGTTTCAGCAGTCGGGAAAAGGTTTTAGAGCTGAAGCTGGGACAGCTTGGTGCCAGGCAGATGTTAGCCAGTGAAGAACAGGGAGAGGCTCCCAGGTGTGCAGGGGCCGGGGGGAGAGAAGGGCTACTGAGGAGGGCAGAGAAGCTGCTTTAAGGAAGACATCTCACCTACTTGCAACGAGCTGGACTCCTGTTTCCTCCACCTTTGTACCTCTCCTTGTCAAAGGAAAGCTTCAGTCCTGAGGAAAGTGCTCCAAGTAGGAAGGGATTGAAGGCTGTGAATGTGGCAGGTATCCGGCCTCCTGTCCCGAGCTGGAGTGTGACGGGGCACTGGGCAGTTTCACTGCTCTTCCTCGGGATCCCTCGGACAACCAAGGAATTCTTGAGCAAAAGCTATGTGGTACCATCAGCAAGTGCTGTAGCAGAGCTGGCTGAAAGCTTGAACTGCCATTGTGTGCTCGCTGCAGGATGGAAGGTGTTCTCTCCTGTAAGCCCTGGCAGTCCATGCCAAGCTCTGCTGCCCAGGGATGAGGGTCTAGGGTCACCCCTGGATGGAGGGAGGGGAGGACAGCCCTAGGTCTGCATGCTGCTCATTCTTTTGGGGGGTGGAAAGGCTGTTGGCGTTGGAAGCTTGGAAAGAGGGAACTGCTCTGTAGTCAACTTCTTGACTCAGTAGCTAGGCTGAATAAAAGTGAGAGGGTCTCTCTTCTTGTCTTTGAAACCAGCCTGCAGACCATTCCTGAGAGGTGGATGGGACCAGCCAAACCACCTACTAGCTGGAGGCTGGCACTGAAGCGAGCTCGCCACCATGCTCTGGGAAACCTCCTTGCTGGAAAACCCAGACACATCCCAGTAGCTGGGGTGGCAGGAGAGTAGGATTCCCTTTGTGCTTAGCAGCTCTCCCATATCTGCATCAGTTTTAGTGCTCTCAGACAAGCTGTTTTACTGATTTGTTTGGGGAATTGCTGGGAAAACTTTGGATGCTTGGTTTTGTTCTTTATTTTAAGTGGTGTGTGTCAGGTTTTATTGCAGTTGCAAACACAGGACCTCCCCTCTGTGAAGCTGGGAGAACATGATGGATGTTTTTGATCTGGACACTGAGTAGGGGTTTGTTTTATTTTGACATAAGTGCTCAGGAAGGACTTTTACAGAAGTGTGAGTGAGTACACAGAGAGCAAAGTGGCAAAGAATTAGGCCTGCTGTGGGCTGGCTTGGTACACCTTTCCCCAGTCATGGGAACTTGTCTGTCATGGGCAGCAGCCACATTATTTTGGTTCTAGGCAGAGATTGCCAGTCCTGCTAAACTGGTAGTGGGTTCAGTCACTCACCCCTACTACAGGTTCAGATGAACCTTGTGTCCTGGAGCTAGCTTCTTTAATTGGATGGGTTTAGGATTCTGGTCCTAAGAGGCAAAAGTACATGTTACCATGTTGGCCCTGCTGCCAAGAAGAGGACGCTCAGGTGACACATCAGGAGAGGCACCGCAGGGTCGTTCTGCCTTGCTGCTGTTCTCGGTGCCGGTGCAGCAGGCATGAAAGAGTCCAGCAGTGATTCATCAGGAATCCTTGGATCTTGGCTGATTCCAATCAGTCCTGCTGGGCTGCTAAAATAGATATGGCCAGAGCATAAAATAGCTAATAAAAACAAAATCCTCCATGGAAAATTCATTCTTCAGGGTGTGAGGTTCCAGTTGCCATGCCAAAGCAAAGCTGAGAGGAGAGAGATTTGAGATTTTCTAGCTTGAGGGAGGGGAGGGGGTATTATTGATCTCATCTCCCAGGTCTTTCCAATCTGTTCGTTTACTCCATTTCACTTAAAAGATTCACATCATGGTAACCTTGATTTATTATCTGATTTCTTTTTTGATTCAACCTCTCAAAATTGTGCACTGGCTTGAACCTGCAGTAATAAACCAGCACAGTTATTCCCTCTTATCTCTGGCATGCATGTAATGCTTTCCCTGTTGCCTGTACCCGATTCATTCTCACAGACAGGCAGCAAGGTGAAATTGTGAAAAGATTGCCCTCTCTCATCAAGAGTATAGGGCGAGCAGAGTTTTCACTCCATTCAAGAGCAGAGCAGAGAGGGCATGGCAGGAAGGGGTTCTGTGGCGTTGTCTGCAGGTCAGGATGAGACTCCAGACAAGTACTGTGCCAGCTGTGGCCTGCAAGACCAGGCAAGGTCTTTGCAGTGCTTAGCTGTGGGAAGCTGGAAGACTCCTACTGCAGAGCTACCAGAAGTAAGAAAGGTCCTAGCAAGGGTTCAGGAGACAAACCACAAGTCAAGTAGGGCTGGATGAGGAGTCTGGGTCTAGCCCTGAGCAGGAATTGATCAGTAAGCTGTATTGGCCTTGGAGTACCTTTGAGAGACACCATGGAGAGCTTTGACTCATAATTTATAGGAATAAGCTACACAGGTATGTGTACATCATTATATCAGTGCATGTGTGCGCAGGCTGGAGGGGTTTGTGTCACTTTAGCTGTTCTAATTAGTTACAATAGTCATCTCTGTGTTTAGACAAGCCTAAAATCAAGGGTTGCATTATCCTCCTGCCAGAAGTCTGAGAGCTGTTCTTAACTGGTATCTCTCAGTGCACAAAGGTTTTTGTAAAATAAAGATGTACAGCTGTGATATTTGCCTGGACTTGCATCTCCCAAGGTGGAAGAGCAGAAATTATTTGTGAGCTGAGCAAAAATATCCCCTGCAGGAGGAGAAAGAGGGGAGCTTCTAGCTATATTTTAATATGTGTTAGGTGATGCTTGAATATCTGTTGTGAATTATTTAAATGGAAGAGGCAGACTTAGACCTGGAAGTAGCTGCATTGGTATCCTAGGCTACTCCCACTGGAGTCAAGTGTGACAAGGTTTTTAAGGGATTTGGGTGCAGCAAAAGTAGTACTTCTTCTGTAGTCCCAGTTCACTCAAATTCTCCTGGCAGCCTTTTGAACGCTGCCACGGATCCGGGAAGCCCCTGCTGCTTAAGGAAAGCAGCTTTTCTTGTGTATGCTGCTGGTCTTCCCACTCCAAACCCCATCTGGAATAATAAAATGGTCTCTTTCTCCAGAGTTAGTGAGCCATTGAGGCAGCCACGTGAGTCTGATGGCCCCCAGGCTGTGAATGCAGTGGTTGGTATCGAATCAGGGGATCGAACCTTCCGTGTTACCCACTCATCGTAGCAAGTCAAGGATATCCAGCACTGTGGGAGGGTGTGGAGGCGTGCCAAAGATACAGTGTGTGACAGGCTCAATGTCTTTCCACTCGTAGCAAGCCCAGGGTTACGTCACAGCATTGTTCTCCTGAGAAGATGGAGAAAGCAAGGAAGGAATTGAGGAATTTTCTGAGTAGGAGCCGTCCCAGTACCAGCAATGAGGCTTCTGCTGGTGTCCCTACTCCAAGAACCTCCAGTAGCTCAGGGGTAAGTGAAAAGAGCAGTTCTTTTTCCAGCACTGTCCCGAAAGGGGAAGACTGATGGTACAGCTGGTGTGGACACATATAGGTTTCACCTCAGGTCCTAGCACTTCCTTTGCTCAGACGCCTTTGTGCCTTGACCTTTACAAAGTGAAGCCATGAGGCGTATCCTGGTCAGAGTTGTGCTGCCTTCCTCAGTAGCCAGTGACAGCACTGTCACGATTGCCTGGATTTAGGATGCCAGTACAGCAGGGCAGGCTTGTGGTTGTGACTGCAGGTGATATTTGGTAGTAAAACCCTAATGACTGGCTGCCTAATCAGCCCCCAGTCAACATCTTAAGCTGACATCAGGCCACATGCTGCTGGCAGATCCCCTGCCCCTGTGCACTGGGCTGAACTTTTCAAGTATTTCTGTCTCTGAGCCTTTTCTGACCACTACTCACAGTCTCAGTTGTTCCTAAAGATTTGGTAAAGTCAGTCTTAGAGTCACACTTTCTCTCTGGACTTCTGTGACCCCCACACACACTGTGTCATGACTGTGCTCTGACACTTCTCTCACATTCCAGGGTGCTTCTGCTGGCCCGCGTGTGTCCCAGTCTTTGGTGAGCCAGGCGGACCTGGAGCAGCACACCCCTAAAGGTAAATACACTGAGGGAACGGGTGGGGCAGGAAACTGGGCTATAACTGTTTAAGGTTGTCTACAGTGGTCATGCTGGGAATTAGGCTGCTGCCTCTGGGTTCATGCTCTGCTTTCATTTTCCTCTCAGTGCTCAGGAACGGTGCTGAGCTGCTTGAATATCCCATGAAAAGTGAATTTCGTTTAGAGGTGCAGCAAAGTGATCTGAGTGGGTGGTAAAACCATTCTTCCTTTTCTCCTGGATATATCCACTTACCCCAGAGTTCAGGGTGGACTGTGCTGGTGCCTGTGGGAGTTCTGGTCCTACTGCCAGGAGAACACTGAATTTGCATGTGTTCTTACTGTGCATGGAGCCAGCAATGTCCCTTTACTGTGAAAATCATAGAATATCCTGAGTTAGAAGGGACCCACAAGGATCATCAAGTTAAACTGCTGGCCCTGCACATGACAACCCCAAAAAATGGGACCTGCCTGTGAGAGCTGTATTTGGGATTTAGGTACCCATAGCCAAAATCACGGTCTTCTCTCATTTATTTATTCTACACCCAGCTGCACCCCAGAGCAGATTGTTCTCTCTAGATGCAAGGGCTCTCTGTGTGTACAGAGCTGCTGGTGCCACCTGCTTACAAGCACTTGTGTCATGGATGCTCAAATATAGGAACAGAGAATGGTTGAAGGTTTGCCAGCACTCTCCTGGCCCCTAGAGCACTCCTGGGGATATGGATCATAGACTGGCAGCGGGTGGGAAGAAACTGTGTGTGTGAGAGGATTTTAGAGAAAGATGGGAACTGTATATACCACCCTCCTGTGCTTAGATGTGACATTTATTTTCATGAGTGAGGACAAATGACTGCTTCCTCAAGTGAATCTTGACAAGCTAGACTCATCTTTAACAAGTGGAGACAGAACTCTATTTATGATCTGCTGCTTCTTCAAGGGGGAAGAAGCCATCAGGTTGGAAATGTAAATGCAAATGAAACACTAAATATTGACATAAATAGTTGATAGTGCACAAAGTGCCATAATGGATGGTGCATGGATTTGGCAACAATGAAGTGACTAAATTGGAACAGCTGTGCTCCTTGACAACAAATACAAATCAGGGCCAGTCTGTAAAGACCCCAAGCAAGAGATGCACACGAGGCTCAAGAGCTGCATTTTAGGGATTCCTCAAAACTATGTTGTGGACCGTGCAAGTGTTTAAGAGCACATTCGTGCCAGGCTAGCTGCCCTTCCTGAGGGAGGGAAATAGAGAAAGTGGAGCCAGTTAGTGGCCATTTCCTTTAGTCTCTAAGCAGACAACATATAGCTACAAGGGTTGAGTCAGGGGCCATTTAAGAAGGACAAGGAATGACCTCTTAGAAGAGCCTTGCTGTACCTAACCATCCTGAAATGTCTGGCTTTAGCATTATTGGCTGCTCTGCACAATTGCTTTTAAATCAAGGGTCACATCCATGACTCCAGAAGCACATGCAATACAGTGAACAATTGGGTTCAAAGCTTGACATTCAAAATACCCAATTACAAATCAGTACCTTAAGTTTCTCCATGATAGAGTGTGAAAGTTCATCAAAGGAAAATCTCTCACTCCACTAAAATCTATTTTTAGTTCAATGCTTAGCTCTGTCTAGGGAATAGTGCTTTTTAAAGCCTGCATGCAATTACTTAATTTAGGTTAAGCTTCAAATTCCCAGTTTGCTGCTGTTCTATTATTTGCAACTTGTTTAGCAATATAAACAGTTTGGTTTATTTATGGGGTAAATGACATGGTTTAATTTCTGCCAGTTATTGGAAATGTATACTTTTTGCTTAGTCCAAATTTCTGTTGAAAACTTCTGGCCAAATGGTGAGATTGTTGGCTGTTTAACTCATTTTTTTCTCACACCATTGCTGATGTGAGTGGGTGGTTTGGTTGAGCAAAAGCTGAGAAGAGAGAGGTTTGTCCCAAGGTGTGAATAGGCACTTCAGCAGACAAAGATGACCTGAGCAACTTCTTTTGCCCTGCAATATTCATAAGCCCTTTATCACCACCTTGACCAAGTTCCTCCCAGCTATGACTGACTCTTGGTCTCAGGGCCCCCCAGAGAGGCAGGGGAATCCCATCCCTTTCCGAGGGTGATGGAAGCTGTGCACTGGAGACAGTAACTTGCCCACTATCATGTAGAGAGTCCATAGCAAAGCTGGGAACAAAACAGAGCTCCTTAGAGCCGGGTCAGTGCCTTGCCCCCTAAAAATCTGCATGACAGTAATCCTCAGTGGAGGTTTCTTCTATGCCATCATTTTGATACTGGAAAACCACAATCACATATTGTAGCAGGGGGAAAAAAGGTCTGTCTTTCTGTTTCTAATTTGATGTCTGCTTGATTTCTCTTATAAATCTAGTGAAGTGACTTCTGCAACCCAGTAGACAGCAGAGTCCTCGTTTGTGTGTGAATGTAAAGCAAAGCGATGCCTGGTGGTTTCAGACATGTGTTTCTCTTTGTCTCTTAGTTACAAAATTGAAGCTGCCTGGGAACTTCAAAAGTCTCCTGGATCAGCAAATGGTTGGACCATCCACTGAGGATGTCACTGAGTCAGATTTCCCTGTACAATCATTTAAGCCCAAAGTGCACATGCCCTTCAAACGGATTCCAGGGCAAAACCCTCGGAAGGTTGAAGAAGAGAGGTGAGTAACCAGAAAATGGCTAGAGGCATCATTGTGGAATGGATGCAGCAGGTTAGGGTGTTGGTTTTTGTTTTCAAGACATGACATATCAAAAATCCTTAAGGAAACCTTATCCTTAAAGGCAATGGTCTCCAAAGTGAGGCGTGCACACATTGCAGAGGGTGCAAAAGACAATTCACTGGGATGAGGGAAGAAAATAATGTTTTTAAATAGTGTTTATGTCATCTTTTTGTCATTCTTTTTTTAATTTCTGGTTTTGTGTATGCTCTATAATGGGTATAATATTTTAGTACAGTAGTACACATATATAATTTATAGATTGGAGTAACTGATCATTCTAGGTCACTTCCACTGAATTATTTTGTGCTATAAATGAAGAAATAGACATGAATGCAATGTGTACTAAAAATATTTTTACTGATAGGGGTGCACAGTAAAAAAGTGGAGTCATAGGCATAGGAATGCTTATAGGCACATCAAATGGTTATTTCCCTTCTGATTTAAACCAGGAGGAGACGGCTGTATCTCACCTTTGATATTGCTGAGCTCTTAGCCAGCAAGGGGATAGACTCTAATCAGCTGATGCCAAGGCACTATGACCCTGACAATATTCCACCTATTGAGGAGACAAAAGATTCTGTCTTTCCCATTTATCTCCCATTAAAGGTAAGAGAGCATGTTTGGTACTTGTGATCTGTCTCCTTGCTTATACCACAGGAGGTTTCTAAGGATGGCAGGACACTTAGCCAGTATTGACGCAGCAAGCAACAAAACAAGGAAATGCTTTGGAACTGTCTTGGGCTCTGAAGGGTCTCTACAAGATGCTGACCATCTTCTGCAGGGTGCCCCCAACTTTTGTCAGAACTGATAGTCCTTGAGAGTGCTCCTCATTGTCCTTTGTGTGTCCAAAGGGAAGGTGCCTCATGCTTCCTACTGAGCACAGTAGTCAGCAGTATTGCTGCAGGAGACCTTTCCAGGTGTTGGTCTGTTCTCCCCAGGAAAGGGCTGGAAGTACAGATACTGCTGTTTGGGAGAAAACTGTGACTAAAGATCAGCACAGCTTTTGCACCTGGACTGGTTTCTGTATTTTGTAGCCCGTTTAGGAACTGAATTTGAATGTTTTCCTCTCATGAAATTTTTTATTTGGGTGTTTTCTTGTTTCTGAAGTAAAGCTTAATTTCACTCATGTCCTTGCTTTTTAGGTATTTGACAATGATGAATATGACTGTCGAACTCCAGAAGAGTGGATCTCACTAGGACTGGAGCCAGGATCTTCTGATAGAAAGCCAGTGCCTGGAAAAGCACTTTTACCTACAGATGATGTACTTGGACATGGTAAAACTTGAATCAGTTACTGCTCAAGCAGGGCAACACTAACAGTTACAGGCCCTTTCAGCAGAAGGGAGCATGTAGATTCTGATGAGTGTAGCTCTGAATAGCAGAAAAGCCATATCTCATTTTGATCAGGCTCAGGCAGTCAGAGCAAGAGATGAGCGATCTCACTGACTGCCAGTCCTGCTCTGGACTGTTCCCACTTTTTAAAAGTAGCCTTTGCCTTTTGACTTCCCGTCAGCACAGACAAAATTTCTCTTTATTGGTGCATAGCTATCTTCATGGAGTTAGGTACCTTCCACACAGTATGTTCTGCCAGGATTTCACTGCAAGTGCAGGATCAGAAGACAAGTTCAGACTACAGTGAGCATACAAATAGTAAACCTGGGCCAAATTAAGTGATGTGGACATTGTTTTCCCGTCATTTGGAGCCTTCTCAATGAGAAGACATTACTATGTACGGTTGTACTGATGTCCAGCCGTGGCTGCAGCTCATATTAACACATCTGCAATAGCTTTAAAGCATGGGAACTGGCATCTACAGCTCTGGAGCAGCCTCCAGAGGCTTGACTGACTGCAAAACTGAAGCATAAAACATAAGCTCTGTGTATCCTTGGGCAGCCAGCATGTGATGGCTGAGTTCTGCTTGCAGCTGTCCTGGGGAACACCACACCTGATCACTGACTCAACTCCTCAGGTTGAGTGGACAGCATAATGCTGTCCTGACTTGTATCCATATTGATACCAATATACATGCATAGCTGTCTGGTGTGTGCAAAAAGTTGGGAATTCTAAGCTGTAAGACCTAAGTTCATTATTTAATTGGTCACAGCAGAAACTATGTGAGATTGACTGAGATTCAAATGAGCAAGTGGATTTGACTGTGGCATCACCACTCTGATATGGAAAGTCCATTTGCTGTAGCCTCCAGGAGAATGGACTAACCCTGTTTTAATCCTTGGCTCTCTCAGAGGACCCCAAAAGCCAGGACTTGATCTACGAGTGGATTGATGTTGGTGTTCTGGATTATGACAAGGAGACAGAGCTCTACTTGGTCCATAAAACAGACAAGAAAGGTCTGGTGCGTGATGAAGAAGGGAGACCCATCCTCAATGGAGGAATAACTCAAGAAGGTGTGTTTCAAATAAGGTCTTTTGGGAGCTGTCATATAGTCTGAGAGCCAGTTCATTATCCATGCTTTTCCTAGCTGGAGATGGGAAGGACACCAAGAAGTCATTTAAACCCTTTCACTGTTATCACTTGATATGTGTCTGTTTAATTTGTCTGAAAAAAACATCCAGGGAAGAGAACTCCACACCTTAATTTGATACCCTGTTTGAGGTTTTGCCTTTGGAGACACCTTTCCTTTTAATCCATCTCCCATCCTTCTGCCTTCAAGAAAAGTAAAATGTTGGTCTTTCTGGGTCAATGCCATTTTGAAAGGGAATGTGGACAGATTAAAATGAAGTACTGTTCTCTTAAAAGGGAATGCCCCTTATCTCTTGCTGTCCTCACCTTTGGTCCCTCATTTTGATCTCCTGCACGCAGCCCAATTATCCCGTCTATCGAAAAGCTGCTGTCAGCACTGCAAGCCGTTCTGAGGTTTGTTTTCCTTGCAGACTCTTGTAAGCTGTACTTTCCTTTCCCAGGAAGAGCTCCATTGTTGCCGTGTCAGTACTGGGTGCCACGAGTTTGCCTGCAGTTCCTGGCCGAGGATCCCCAGGTGTTTGCGGAGCGCGTGGCCTCTGCCGACAGCACGCGCAAGAAGACGCAGGGGCTGCTCATGTACCACTTGTACGTGGACTGCATGGCCACAGAGGGCGTGGAGAGCATCAGTGAGAAAAGCCTGCAGAGGATGAGGTGCTTGGCTATGCAGACTCCCAAACTGAGGGATGAGACAAGGTAAAGCATCAGGTACCTGTCTGGGGGCTCAGCCTTTGGTCCATAAATGTTGTGGGACTCCATAGGGCTACAAAAGAAGTGTCAGTGGAGGCAGATCTTCAGCAGCCAACTCACAGACCATGGATCTCACCTGCCTTCCATTCTGCACACAAGCACACCACTCTGTTGCCCAGAGTGGCAGCAGAAGTAGGCAGATGGCAGCCCCAGGGACACGTGTGCAGGATGGGTGGTGTGTCAGGGTTCCCAGATAAAGTAGGTTCCGTATGCAGACCCACCAAGCCGTGCTTGCACCTGCAGTTAAGTGGCCTTCAACAGCAAGAAGGTTGACAAAAATGGCATGGCTGACCTTGCTGTCTCCCTGTGCTTTGGAGGAACAGAACATTGCTATACTGATCTGCAGACCACCCATTGTCTCCACAGACCTGGCTATTGTCTGCTGGTGACTCTTCTACCTATTAACAGCTGCTAAAACAAATCAAAAGAAGATCTGCACAGGGGGAGGCAAACAGAACAGGAGATCTCCACCTGGATATAATCGAGTATCTCTTTGTGATGCAGTTCATATCAGGGAGGCATTTTAATGTCCCTGGGCTGATGAATCATGAGCCATTGGTGGTGTTGCTGGGAATCAGCCGTGACTGATTGCCCTGCTCAGAAATAGGAAGGTGTGAAGGCCTGCATGGTCTGCCAGCCTGAACTAGAGAGTAGGAGAGTAATTAGTCTCCCTGAGCAGAAATACAGGGATAAAGAAAAGTACTCTGCCTGCTTGAGGTAAAGGATGATGACTTCCTAAGGCAAACAGAGCAGGGTTTCAGCACTAATGTGAGTGTTCTGGCTGAGGAAATGGACAACAAGAGATGTTCAGAAGGAGGCAAATGGGAGGCCAGCTTGGATAGCCCAACTTTTCCTGAACTGCCAGCTATTTTCTTTAGTTTGTGGTTATTTCTCCTTCCCTCTGTAATGTTTCTCCCCAGTGGAGATGTTGCTTTGAATTGAAAGACACTTAAGAAGGCTACAGTCCCAGTCCTCAATCCCCACTGCCTCTGTCATTAAAAGTCCAGTTGATACTTTTGCTGGCTGCTTCATTGTCTGCACAAATCTCCCGATGTGTTCAGTGGTAGATGGGCTTCTGGGTTAGCAAATTTGGGAGGGAGGGAGTGAGGGAGGGGTGGAGTTTGCGGTAAAGCTACAGACATACTTGTGCTCAAACACCATGGGTTCTCAGTGTTTCTGTGTCTTGTAACAGCATGTTAGACTATATGAGCAGCCTGGAGAAAGAAGTGAAATTAGAGTATAAACACATCATGAACAGGATCAGCTTTGACAGAATCATTGCTTCCAAACCCCAGATGTTTTCTTATGTCACCCTGCCAGACAAAGAGGAGAAGGAAGCACCAGAGAAAGGTAGGGGTCACAGTGAAGCAGTTTGAATTCAGTGGAGTTACCTCTTGTCTTTGATAGGATTCGTGGTTTGCTGTAGGAACTCTCAGGTTCATGGTCATGATTAGAGCTCATAAGGGGCAGCAGCAGGAGATTATGTGAGACTTTTGAGCGTGTCTCCTCTTTTTTAGGGTATATTTGCATGTTCATGTTACCTCACTAAAATACATTTGAACTCATCAGCTAAGCTGCAGTAATTCTGCAAGCGTACCCTTAATGGCACCAAATGTTTGGCAGTGTGATTAGCTTAGCACTGTGCTGGGGCTCACTGCCTTGCCTTTGCTGTGCCCAGCTGGCAAATGCCTCAGGTGTGGAAGAGGGCTCAGGCTCTTTTAGAGTCCCAAACAGGAGGAAAATGGCCCCAGTGAAAGACTAGGTGGGGGGAGGCATATTTTGTGCACTTCAATCTTCCAAAGGCTGGAAGGCCTTGAGGTAGTTCACAAGTGGCCTCTCACAGATGAGATGACTCAGCTGTGCCTTGAAGCCTCAGTAGGAAGTTTCTTCAGTTCCAATTTTCTTTCTCATGGAAACTTCATGAGCCAAAGCCTTGGGAAGGTCAGGCACCAAGACAGCACCTCAGCCCCTAATGGGAGGCTGTAGAAGGTCTCTGCTGCAGGGCAGAGACTCCCTCTTTCATCCAGCCCTCTGCTGAAGCTGCTACATGATAAGGCCTATGCATCAGAGCAGAGTCCTTTTCACAAGTGCTTCCCAAAGGGAGCTGTACTCTAAAAACAGAAGCTGGAATGGCTGTTGCACGCAATGACATTATTTTTTTTTTTTTTGGTGCTAGGGCTTGTCTCTATCCCAGACTATCCTTTTCGTAAACAACAGAGAGAATTCAACTTTCTCTCACTCCTGACCAGTCCAGAAGTCATCCATCTCCTTGCACAGGTACAGGATGAGTGCAACAAGGCAGCTGTCATGTCTCTGTTTAACACAACCTTAACCAAAACTGTCACTCTGGAGGAATTTGAAAAGATCCAGACCGAGACCTTCACTCAGGTGAGCAGAAGAAGTGTGAGGGGTGACTGCATGGAGCAGCCAGCAGTGCTGTCAGTGTGTATTAGACAGATGCAGCAGCTGCAGATTGATTTTCTGGAAACTGATGAGCTGTCGAAGGAGACATCATGTTTGGGGCAGGGAGGAATTTGCATGTGCCTGTCAAATTTATTGGGGTGTGGGGAGAATGGGCTGAAAGAGTCATAGTCTCCTGGTTAGGATCAGCCAGTGCTGACCATCAGAGCAGTCCTTTTCACAAGTGCTTCCCAAAGGGAGCTGTACTCTAAAAACAGAAAGCGGGATGGCTTGTTCACGCAATGACATTATTTTTTTTTTTTTTGGTGCTAGGGCTTGTCTCTATCCCAGACTATCCTTTTCGTAAACAACAGAGAGAATTCAACTTTCTCTCACTCCTGACCAGTCCAGAAGTCATCCATCTCCTTGCACAGGTACAGGATGAGTGCAACAAGGCAGCTGTCATGTCTCTGTTTAACACAACCTTAACCAAAACTGTCACTCTGGAGGAATTTGAAAAGATCCAGACCGAGACCTTCACTCAGGTGAGCAGAAGAAGTGTGAGGGGTGACTGCATGGAGCAGCCAGCAGTGCTGTCAGTGTGTATTAGACAGATGCAGCAGCTGCAGATTGATTTTCTGGAAACTGATGAGCTGTCGAAGGAGACATCATGTTTGGGGCAGGGAGGAATTTGCATGTGCCTGTCAAATTTATTGGGGTGTGGGGAGAATGGGCTGAAAGAGTCATAGTCTCCTGGTTAGGATCAGCCAGTGCTGACCATGCTCTTAAGTCATGTGTTAAACAAGTGGCCATAAAGGGCTGCAGCCCCTCTTTCCTCCACCTGGTTTATATGCAGATATGAGTCCTGGTTGGCATTCAAAAGTTTCTCTTTTTTCCCCTTTTATTTCTTTTTCTTTATTTCCCCATCCATCCAGTTGCAAGGCACAAGATCCTTGATTCCCCCTGAAACACTCACGGGGGTAATGTTTTTCTACACTCTGTGTTCTTTATGTACTTAATTAAATTACTCTGCTTGCAATGCCAGCAGATAGAGTAGGACAAAAATTTGCAACTCTGTGGTAATGCCCACCAGAGGATCTTCATGTCCTCTGATTGAGGGCAGCACGTTGCGCCCTGGATGTGGCCACACAGAGTAGGTTGCACACTAAATCAGTGGCAGAGAATGTGCTGGTCCTTCCCAGTCCCATGCTGTTTCAGCTTGGCAGTGTTGTCATCCACTCAGTGACTAAGGTTCTTTTATTACACACAAACAGCAAACTGCCTGTGGAGCAGAAGTGACACTTGGTGGTATTTTTAATAAATTAAAATACTGCAAACTGCTGCTGCCCTTGGCTTCTTCTGCTCTTTCTTCTCACTTGTCAAGAGAAGACAGCATTCTGTCCTTTACGTGCTCATCCTACTGTCTACAACTTTTTGTGAGGGACCCTGACACAGGCAGCTCCAGGGATACTGCTCTATAGAAAAGAGAACAAAAAGGAAACAGTGTGTATAAAACAGAGAATAGAGAACTCCCACTTTTTAATATCAGGCTTTCTTTTTGTGGGTCTTTTGTCAGTGAAGGAGATATATGACCAGGTTCAGATGCCACATGTGTGGGGAAGGGGGTTGAGAGCTACTTTTAGCTACCACAGCTCTGAGACAACAGTTTCCTTTCACAGCAGAGAAAGGTCCAGCAGCCCCAGTTAGCAGCTCACCTTGCCATAATGTTTTCCCATCAGCCCTCGGAGGATTACTCAGCGTGCTTTTTTCTTTGCCCTAGGTTCAGGAATTTCTTAAGGATACTTGGGTCAATACTGTAAAGATTGCGATTAAGAGCAGCCTTAGCAATGCAGGCAAATGGTTTGACCTGGAGCAGAGTGACTGGGATGCCTACCAGAGGTCCAAGCTGTGTAAGCTGATGGAGCGCATCAGATTCATGCTTCAGGACTCTCTGCGGTACCTGGTCCAGAGATCTCTCATCAGCTTCACCCAGTTTGTGCTGGATGCTTGCCAGAGTGTCCTGAATTGCTCAAAGGACATGAAATGGGGAAGTGACATCGCCATCAGTCCCTACATGTAAGAAAGAAAGAAAAATAAGGGATGGAAAGAGCAGAAAAGTATAGTGCTGTTGTCTTTTTAACTACTGTTTTGCAAGCAAGCTTTGCTCTGTATGGGGGCTTTAAGCTGGGCTGTTTTCCCTAATCCCCCACTTGACACGTTCACTGGGGTATGGAAGAAGGACAGGGAGCTGGCTGCTCTGTTAGTACAGCTTTCCAGCTGCAGCCCATCAGAACCAAGGTCTGCTGTTTTGATGTACTGTTCTAAAGACCAGCCACCTCCAACATTCTTGCGGGAGCAAATTGTTACTGCTAGATTCTTTCTGGATGCCAGGAGGAAGAATATCAGGAGCATGGCTGCTTAATTTCATTCTTAGATGAAACCTCAGAATTAGAATCTAACCTGGGATCTCTGAAAAATACCAAATTTAGGTTATCACAGTGCCTAAAATTTTATTCCACTGGGTATTGATTTAAGGATTTTTGCTTTTTGTGGTGTTAAAGAAGGAGCATTTAGAAATGGAAAGGCAGAAGAAAAGAAAAAAAAAAGCCCTGCCACCCATGAGGCCTCTTACCTTTAAGGCAGTGGAAGTCTTGACACTGACTTCAGCTGATCCTGAGCCGTGCTGGTCACATGCAAAATTGGGAAAATCTAATATAACTTCTGGAAGGTGCATTTTAGGAGTATATTGGAGATACTGAATGCCTAGTTTGAAGAGCACATGCGATTTTTCTGTAAAGCAGCTCCAGTTCTCAAGATAAGGTTATGACTTTTGGGGATCCTGATATGTCATGGTTGATGGTTCCTTCACCTATGATAGAAAAAGGTTCTCAGAGTCTTTAATGGTAAATTCAGAACACAGTGTTTTATATTTTCATCTGCATGAGACAGTCCTCTTATCCTCTGCTTTCCTTTCCTGTCCAGGAGGCATTTTAGTATCAGCACCAGAGCAATACAGTTGTGTATCGTTGTCTCAAAAAGCATCCCTGTTCTTTCTTATCTCTGCCCACCACAGGCCTCAAGGGAATCCACTCTTTGTAACAAACATTAAGCTAGACAGCAGTGGCATCCTCTACAGCCCCTCTGTGGAGAGCTTTGAGACATCCCTCATTGCTCTGTTCGACAGCGGAATCCTGGCGACTCACACTATCCCACAGCTGGAGCAGGTGAACACTTGTGCATCAACAGTGATACAGCTGTGCACGTGTCAGTGCATTGCAGCTCAGCACAGACACCCCTGAGCTCGTACTCAGGGAGAGGTGCAGAAGTGGGTACTTGGGAGTTCAGTTAAATTAATCTGGGTACAGCACTGTGCTCATGCAGTTCTGTTCTGATAGGATTTTGTCAGTCTCCCCAGCCTCATAGCTCTTTTGTCTGGTGGTTATTTCTGCTTTTGTGTTGCAGGTTCTGTGGGCACATGGACACTCTGGTTGCCCTGAGTGCATGGTGGCTGGTAAAAGCAGACTCATAAAGGAAATAGTATTGTTTCCAATTCTGTCAGTTTGATGCAGGTCTCTTCTGCATATGCATCCTTCTGTCTGCTACTGTGAAAGCCCTGTCTCCCTAGATCCTCATTCTTTGGGGAGTGGGGCACATAAAACTGATAAAACAATTCCTGACACAATGTAGAAGTGTGGACTGCAGGAGTTCCCAAAGGTGCCACCAGGGATTGCCTTTCCCCTCTCCTGAGGAGGCACAGTTAGCTCTGTTAGTCCTGAAAGACCTCTCTTGTTCCCCTTCCAGTATGTGTTGGAGAACATGGATATCACAGGCACCCACATGCTGGAATCAGTGGGTTTGCAAGAGCCAGAAGTGGAAGAGCTACGGGAGGCTCTGCGCTCTGCCATTCAGAAGACTGGGATCCCACTCAAAGCCTACGGCAAGAAATATGAGAAGTTCTTAGAGATAAATAACAATGACATCAAGTACTTCCTAAAGTAAGTGGCTTCTGACAAAACCCCTGTGACCCCAGTGACAAGCCTTTGTGGAAGCTGTTGTGTGGATGTTCATGAGAGTGTGGGGCCTGTTCTGAGACCACGTGCCTCAGATGTGAGATCAGGCCCCTGTCAGAGGCTGCCTTCAGTCATGGGTGACAGTCCATGCTTTTAGAGGACACTGGTGGTGGCACTGGGAATTTCTTCCTGTCTCTGACAGCAGTCACATTCCTGTCATGCTTGTCAGTATAATTGGAGATATTAATGGCCCTAAAAATGAATCATCCTGTTTGAGAATCCAGTTAGCATACTTGACTCTGACCTCCTTCATATAGTGTCTGCTCAGGCTGATAGCATTCTGTAGAATGTTTTCTTTTGTTTCAACTTCATTGTTTTCACTGCCAAAACTCCTTGCACCTATTCTGTCCTTTAGCCTCTGTTACTTTAATGGACTTCTGTTTAGGTATTATGTTTTCTCCAAACAGTGGGAATGAAGCCCTTTTCTCTTTTCGTATTCCAGCTTAATCAATTTACAAATCCCATCTGACAAAGTCCTGTCTCTCCCCAGAACACACTGAAGTGCCTATCCTCCCCTGAAGTGCCTCCTGATGCTGTCCTGTTTACACCAGTGCTTCTATTTTGTCTCTCCCTCTCTTGTTGCCGTATTTCCTCTTTCATCTCTTTTTTCTACTCCTTTTCTGCAGCTAAAATACTTCGTGCTCTTATTCCACTCCACATCTATTGTGTAAATGTATGCCTCATTAATTTCATGTCTTGATCCTTTGAGTGGACACAAACAGCCTGGATGCTGAAATATTCTCAAATATTAAGGTCTACACTGCCATTTTTTTGTTGGTGTTTTAATTTACAGAGACTATCAAGAGCAATTTCCACCTACCCAGGAGGTGATGAAGATAGTAAGCACGTACTTGTCTGAAAAGGAGACCCTGGACCACCTTCTACCTAGTTCTATTATCATTGGCCCCTTTCAAGTCAGGATAGAACATATTAGGCATGATCTGTCTGACAAACACAAAGCACTTGCCACTGCTATGTTGGACATGCTGGCTAAAACCCTCCATTCTCAGGTGCAGAAAGTAAGTTACCTGGTTCAGTGGATTATCTGTCTGTGTCTTGTCTTGTCCTTCTGCTTTTGAAGTTGCTGTGTTTTTGTGAAATGGCCAAAAGGCCGCATTAATGAGGATATTTTAAAGATCTCACTGGGGTGATTATTTAAAATTAAAATTATAGGGGATATATGCAAACTCAACCAAATCAAGTATTAAATATACTTAAGAAATTACATGCCTGAAAGCTGTATCTCATGAGATGAATTCTTCAAGACCTTGCCATCTTACAAAAGTGTGTTGGTGGATTGAAAAGATCTGTCTAGTAGACAACTGGAAAGTCCTTTTGCTTGCTCTGAGGATAACTGGAATATAGGCAATTGCCTCTGCCAGCTGGTTGTCTAAATCTGTTATTATCATCATTTCCACTACATACCTGCAGTTCCTCTTCCTCATTTTTTGGCAGTCTCATTCAGTTTGACCTCAAATGAGATGGATGGGAAAAGACTGTGAAAAGAAAAACCAGAACAGGGCTGTGTACTCATCACTTAGACCACCTTCAGAATGGGAAGTGGGTGGATCATGGCAGGTTTTCCAGTTTGCCTATTAGCAATTGGTGACTTTTTGATGGTCTTTGCTGGGTCCTGCTGCAGATCTGTGAGGCATATGAAACGGTCAGCGTCAAAATGCATGAGAAACCAAAGAACATCGAGGAGCTGACCGAGCTGCGGGACTGGCTGAAGGGAGTGCCCGAGCAGCTGGCAGTGCAGCAGGTAGGGCAGGCTCTCCTTTGGACAGGGACTTCAAGGGAAGTGAGGAGGAAATTTGTCAATGTAATGTGTGGTGTCTCAGAAGCAGAACTCCATTTTTTTTACTTGCACGTCTTTGCGTGCAATGCCACGAGATTCCTGGCTTTGTATTTTTATAATTCCTAAGATTTGTATTTTTAAATACACATATCACAAATTTAAATATCTTTGCAAAACAAAATAGAAGTTAAAAATCTTGCCTAAAATACTTACATGTGCATTTTGCTGCCTTCATGATCCATTCTGCATTTGTATACTGAACAGCTATCTTCTAAAAATGAATGCTGTTTTCCGGAAAATCTTTCTGTTACCCAGTGCTCAAATTGCTGTTAATATATTTTTTCTAATAGGACATTTCAGTACCGAGTTATTTCAAAGTTATTTGAAGTGTAAGTCTTTTCCTAGCTGAACAAATGGGGAACAAAGGCATCAAGCTGTAAGCTGACTTGTCTATGCCAATGAGGGAACCTGGAGGATAACCTAAAACACTCGATTTCTGTCCAGCACTTTATCCACTAGGTCACACTTCTTTTCATTCCCATAGAACAGAGGGTGATGATGGCACGATCATTCACAGAACAAGGGGTTGTAAATCCATTCCCACTGTTCACACAGCACAGAAGCAGCCCACATCACATTAAGCTTGTGTGACTAACGCTCTTCAAAGGCACCTCATGAAAATGAGGTGTACACCAGAGACTTGGAATCAGCATGGTCTAAAGGTGTCTACTTTTTGTCTCTTTCTCTCACCCTGTGCAGCAACTGATTGAGGAAGTCATGGAAGATTACAAGGTCATGGACGACTTCCTTTACAATCTTACTGAAGAAGATTTCACCGACAAGTGAGCACAAGGCATTTCTCCCACCGTCAAAGTGGGACTCTTTGCAGCAATTACCATTCTCAGTGCTTCAGGGGCCATGTGTCTATCAAGGGCTCCTGCAGAACTTCTAAGTGTCTCTCAGGCTATATGAGCACTGAATTCTTGAAATGAAGTTCGTAGACAAGAAGTGTGAGTTCATGCTGCCTTCTGGCCTGGGGCAAGGCAAACTGGTAGCTATTAACCTGTTTAACATAGTAAAGCCCTTTTCTCTGGGTGGTTTTTTTTTTGGATTTTGGGATTTTTTTGAGATACTTGCAAGGTCTCAAAGTGTGTGGTTTAGTCTGTGTCTGAAACTAAATGAACACTTCTAAGATAGAAACACTCCCAGGGTTTTCTTAGGACTAGGAAAGAATCTGAACCCTTATTATTACTGCAGTTCTTCTCCAAGCAGCCTCCTCTTAGTTTTGTTATTCAGATTGTGGCCTGACTATGCCCCAATAGCAGTGTCAGCTCACAAACACAGCTACAAGGCTTCTAAAGTTTGCTCAGCCCGGGAAGCACTTCTCTTATGACATGTACTTGGTCCAGCATGTCTGCAACCTGACTGAGTCTCTGCAGAGTGCTCCTGAAACTAGAAACGTGGGGTGCAAGGTGCAAAAACCCCACAGAAGCTGCAGGAAAGCAGCTCAGCCACAGCCCTGCTTGGAGCCGAGCGCTGCCACAGGCAGGACCAGTAGGAGATGGCTGCATCCCCAGGTGCTGGGAGGGGTGTGACCTCCAGTGTAATGTGCAAACCTTGTACCTGGCATTGCACACAGGCTGAGGGTCCAAATGGAGGCAGTAATAGGTGGGCTATGGCTGAGCAAGAACTGAGAAACCTGCCTGGGAAGGAGCAGCCACTTTGTGCAGCCTCTCCTGGATCTACAACGCTCTCCCAAGGGCACGCTGCAGAATCCTGGGCTTCCCTGCATCTGGGTTATGCTGGCCCCTCACTGCCCTGATTAACAGGAGACTGGCTTTTTTAGTAGCCCTGAAAAGCCATAAGCCAAGAGTCTGACCCCATTTTTTTTTCAGCTCCTTGCAAATACATTCAAAGACAGACATTCCCTCTGGATGCCAACTGTTATTTTGCTGTCTCCTAGCTTTTCAGCAATGTAGTGGATTTGTTCCTTTTAAAAAGGCCCTGCACTTCTCCCCAGCTCTCTCCAGCTGAATAGCCTAGTCACAAGGACTGCATATCAACAAGACAAGCTGGAAAAAAATGTTTTGTTGAAAGCACATGTGTTTCTGTTGTTGTAAAGCTTCCTTGTTTGGTGGGATTTCGCTTTCTCATTCTGTTATTTTCAGCATTTCAAACATATGCTCAAAAAGCTTGTCTCTTTCTCCTATTTTTTTTCCCTATTTGTTTTCTTGTATCATGTGAATGCAGGTGGACTGCCAGTTACTGGCCAGTGAAAATGTCTATGGACTCAGAGGCCATTCAGCTCCAGCACATTGAGGATGAAGAAAGATTTCGCAAAATGCAGATTTTGGATCAGAAGGCATTTCAAGACAAAATGGATGAAATGCAGGTATTAAGCCCCTGACAATGAACTGTCCATAGAAGGGGGTCTTGAAGCTCTTGTGGTCAGCCAGGTGGGAAACTTTCAGATGAGATTTTACTCAGATGAATTTCAAGGTGAATGTGTTGTTAGACCAAATATTAACACACCCTCCCTTGGCTTTTTGTTGGCTTTTGATTAAGACTTTCCATTTTGTGTGAAAGACAATACTCTGCAGAAATACTCATTTTTCATTGAGAAGGTGTTTATACAGTGTTCCAATTCTTGGTGCTCGGGCAACGCTGGCACCTCCTTTTTCTTTCTTGTGTACTCAGTTCCCTGCAGAGCATGTCCTATGATGCGCTGCCATCAAGGGGGAAAATACAGCATTCAGCCATGGAACTCATCTTGTGGGAAAAGACCCTGAAATAATTGCAGAGTTTTGGAACTGAGATACATCTGATGTCTGCTAAAACAGTCTGAATTTTATTTTTTCCTCAGAAACTCTTAAATTCAGGGGAAAAAAGCCATTTTAGAAAGGTGTAATCATTGACCTAGATTATCTTGGAAACAGGTTCCCAAAATGATAATACCCCAACACTGGATCAAAAAACCCAAGCAAATAAAAACCAAACCCACACAAAATACCAGAACAAAATCCAAACCAAACAAACCAACCCAAGTCACCAAAACAAAACACAAAATCTATTAGAGACGCCGTAGATATGTGTTGTTAAACAATTTTTGGAAACAAGCTGAGTGACTAGTAGAGCTATCATTTGCACTTTACTGACTCTGTAGCAAATAACAGTATAAATTCAGCATCAAATTTAAGCACAGATTATTGTTCCTATTCCTAGGGGGTTAACTATTGTCACAAAGAAGACAAGCAGCTGGTCATCACATTTGCAGTTTCCTCCACCTGACCAGTGGTTATTGCTCCTCCTCACCACTTTCACCATGGTCTGAACAGAAGTTGAATTGGTTTGGGGGGAGGGGAAATCGTGAGCATAAAAATCTTGCCTTTGAATGTAACAAAGAGCACACCAGGAAGCTGAGATCTCTAGAAGCAGCACTCAGCTTCAGAGTCCCAACTTAGGCTGCCTTTTCTCTTCCAGCTGACTGTAGGTGGATTTTCTGTCCAGTCAGACGTTAACCAAGCCCATGAGCTGGCTGACGATGCAAGGGGTGTCCGGAAGAAGCTGAAGGAGCTTCAGGAAATGGCAGTTCTCTACAACAACAGGGAAAGACTCTTTGGCATGAAAGTTAGTGATGTAAGTGTCAGGTCCTGTACCCACAGGACTCTGGTCTTTGTTGGGATTTCTAGGTGGTAGGTAGAGCAAATAATGAGATATAGTTCCTCAGGAAGGAATCCTTCATGCTGTTTTGGTTTATCTGGGGAACTGCTCCTCAGTCCTGTAGAATGACTACACTGCTTCATCACTCCACTGGGCTGCAGAGGAGCTGATCCCAGGTGAACGTGGAAGGATGCTCAGGGTCTGGTATTTCCACTTCCGTGAGAGACTTTGGATACCCACAGTGAGATCTGAGGGATGTTCGTGAGGAGGAATTGGTTGAGGAAGGTCTTGAAGCAGCAGCTAGGATGCAGCCATTTCTCTAAGGCTGTTGCTGCAGGTCTATAGGTGTGAATGCAAGTGGTTGCATAGTGAGTGCTGGCAGCTGGCGGGGCTTGGAGCATGGTGTTCTCCTAAGGCAACAGTTTATATAGTTGCAAACACTCATTTTGCTTGTAGCTGCTCAGCTGCCAATGAGTCATTGTCATCCACATCCAGCCAAGTCTGGCTGCAGACCAGAAGTGGAGTTCACATGATGATCCTTTCCTACCCTTCAGTCTGTGATTACTTCTCCTTCCCTGTAAGGAGCCAAGTTCTGATATGATGTGTGGTGTGAGCTTTCACTGATTGTCACACCTATTGTGTGGCCTGTCGGTCAAAATCTCCTCATTCTGCAGGAGAGCTTTGTAGAGGCAAGTGGAGAGTATGCTTCCCATGCCACATGCACGGTGCAGGCACAGTTCCACTGGATGTATGTTGGCCTGAATGTGTCAAGGCCAGCTCTGCTGGTTGCTGTCCCATGGAATACATATTGTTGGCCCTGGAGAAGGTAGTTTGATATATCCTCTTGGAATACGTGTTTTATCATTGCTGGCTTCTGATTCAAAGAAGAGGTGGGCTTTTTTGGCCTTTTGACATGTAAGCTGTCATTTGGAGGTGAATACACTTGTTGCTTATGTTGTTTTTAATCTCTTTCCAAAGTACAGTGGGCTGTCCAAGATGCTTAAGGAGTTCCAGCCATACTATGATCTCTGGACTACGGTGTCAGACTGGATAAAGTGGAATGAGAGCTGGATGAATGATTCTCTCCTTAAAATTGAGGCAGAGGAGCTAGAAAAGAATGTCAATGACTCTGTTAAGACAATGCAGAGATGTGTGAAGCAGTTCAAGGATTCACCAGGTAGATGCACAGTCTGGGGAAAGGAAGTTCGTGCACATCAGCATTTTGATGTGAGGAATGTCACAGAGTGCTCTAAACAGGGATTGTCGGAATGTCACGTGTGTATTAGAGACAGCTGGGAAAATGCTAGCAAAGTTATTTTCCACTTTTTTTTTCCTGAGACTATGATGATTCACATCTAGATACTAGTTAGATGCTTGAAGTACCGGTTTGGCATGGAAACTACCAGGCTGCAAATCCCTTTTATGCCTAATTCCCACTGAAATAAAAGCCACCCTCTGATGCTGCAGTTAGTATTCACTCATATATATATATGTATATATATGTATATATATATAAAAATTGCAATAATCCAGGCTAGTCACAGAGAGCTACTATGTAGCCCACTGGCTAGACATGTGGGCTTGAGCCCTCATGTAAGTCAGGCAGCTAGGGAACTTGAATCTGGGTCTTGCAGGTGCTGTTTTCTTGGCCAGTCTTATTTTCTTTATTGGCCAATGCATTTAATGGAAAGCCAGAAGAGGTCTTGATTTTGTTATGAATAAAATGAAATTGCAAAATCTGGAAATGATCTCTGCAATATAATAACAATTTCCCTTCTTGCCTGAATGTGTATGAAATTTAGATGATTGCACTCAGCCCTTGCAATTCACATGAAGGTCTTTTGACCATTTCTCCTAATAAAGCTGAAATTGAGACTTCAGTTGTAGCTTAACTTGCCATTCCCTGATTCTCAGAGATGTGTTGGTCATTCTTTAAAGCTAATTCTAAAATCTCCTGCCAGATGGCTTAGATTGAAATACATTTTGCTGTGGGTGATTTTTGATTCATCCTTTTTAACTTGAACTTGCTCTTAAACAATGCCATGAATCAGCCCCAATGGAGGAGGTGATGAGTGGATGCATGAGTAACTATGAATCATTATGATAAACAGAAATACTAAGAATACCTGCTTATGTTCATTGCAATATTCTCTGGTACCTGGTAATACATTTGTTTTGTCCTTGAGTCTGATTTGCATTTGCATATCCACAGCAGGGAGCATGAGGTGGTCACATCCTTTCTTTGAGCAAGCAGTGCAACCATGCAGGGTGCAATAAAAGGAGGCACATGCTGTAGCAAGATTTTGGAAAGGAAGCAAGTCCCATGTTCTTGACCTACCCGTTGTTTTATTCACAGTAGCAGAAGCTGAAAAAAGGGTAGGATGTGAACAGTGCAGAGACTTTCTAGGATGTCTCCAGAGAAAAACGCCCTTTCCCTCACTTTGTCCTTCCTGTGAGGAAGAAGTACATTTGTTTCTAGCATGGCTGTAGGCTGGCAGGGCCTGTCCTGCACACTTTCCATTTCCAGAGCTGTCTGGGATCCCAGCCTGCTTCTAGCTCCTTAGTGTCCATCTTCAATTGAGGATGATGGGAGCTGTGGTGTGAGACAACTTTAACTGCAGTCTTGTTAAGGAGTGAATATCTTGAAATGATGACTGGAACTTCTGAAATATTCACTGGCAGATGATCATGCTTCAGTCCATGTCAAGGAGTTAAATTTGTCTGCTTCTCTTCTTCTGCTTAGCATGGGCTTGCCTGTAACAGGCTTTTGATAACAGACAGGTCTGCTTCTGGGAGCAGGCTTGAATCCTGGCTTAGTGGCCATATAGAGAGAGCCTTCATATCCTCCTTACTTCAACCAGCATTTCCCGGTGCTCTCTCCTGCTGCTTATCTACCCCATAGCACATGACTACATGCACATCAGGTTTAGACAGCACCTAGAAGTTCCTTAAGGCAACTTCCTCACACAGTGTTATCACTGATGTTGTTCTGTTTTCTCCCTGAAAGACTGCCAGAGTGTCGCCATGGAGTTTCGAGACAAGATGGACGATTTCAAACAATACGTGCCCTTAATTCAAGGGCTGCGCAATCCCGGGATGAGGAGCCGGCACTGGGAGATGCTGTCGAGCCAGATTAAGGCTGATGTCGAGCTGGAACCCAGCATGACATTTGGTCGCTGCTTGGAATTGAACCTGCAGGACCACATGGAGAGTATTCTCAAAGTAGCTGAGACAGCCAGCAAGGAATACGCCATCGAAAGTGTGAGCGGAGAGGGCTTGCTGTGTCTCTGCTTGCTTCTCAAATAGGTTCCTGTTGAGCAGGCAGTCATTGCCTTGGGTGGTGTTCCTGTTGTCCCAGAGCATTAGACACATTGTGCAGCACAAATGAAAATGAGGAATGCTGTCCTTACAGAAGGGAGCAATGGCCACACAACTGGGTTGACACCCTAAAAGAACTTATTCTATCTTGTGCAGAATTTCACTTGGGATTAACAGCACTGCTTTATGGTCACCTTGATTCACTGCTTGGGTCTCACTCCTCACTATGGGATTAGTGACTGGTTAAGTTAAAATAAATTGATTTTCTGCACTCTGCCATTCAAATGTTATGTCAGGGGGATTAGCTGTGACTGGAAACAGAGATGGCAAATCCTTTAAACCAGTAAACGTGCAGGGAAAACTTTCTAGCTCTGGAGATTCATAGGTTAGATGGTCTTTCAGCTTCAGTTCATCAGTTCAGATGTGATCTAAGATGGTCTTGACCTTCTGGCAGCTCTTGTTCTCTGAAATCTCAGGCAAGTTCCCAATGGATAGTTCCCCTTTTGACCAAGCTGTCATTAATCATAGTCATTAATAAGCCCTTTGCTGGCAGCCTCTGTGCATCTAGAGCATAAACAGGCCTGGAGGTAAAATTGCCATTTTTTTCCCTCAAGGTGTTTGTTTCAGCACTGGTGTTGAGGTGTTGAACCTGTGGGCAAGGCAGAGGAAATGTGCTGTTGCTGACTGTGTCATGCATAAAATACACAGCTGCAATTTCCAGTGGAATCTAAGAGCAAAATCTGTCATTTTCTAGAGACTGGCATTAAGAGAGTTGTGGAAGCTGAGATAACCATTTGCACAGCTTGTATCTGAAAATTAAATTGTTTGTCCCTCTGTTCCAGGCACTCAACAAGGTAGAGAATGAATGGAAATCTGTTGCATTCATTGTGACGCTTTACAAAGACACAAATACCTATATTCTGAAAAGCACCGATGACATTTCTCAGCTCCTAGATGATCATATTGTCCTGGTTCAGAGCATGTCTTTCTCACCCTTCAAGAAACCTTTTGAGGAAAGGATGAACTTGTGGGAAAACAAGCTGAAGATGACACAGGTACTGGTTTTTACCCACCACACACGGGTGGTGAAGGCAGGCAGCTGGGCTGGGCTGCCATGCTTGAACGTGGACTGTGCAGTTGCTGCTAGGGAACTGGAAGGACAGTTATCAAGAGAGTATCAGTCTTTAGTGAAGAATAGGGCCTGTGAAAGCCCTTTGACTCTAGGAAAGTAATGCAGCCCTTTTGCTGCCTATTGTGACATGTTTTGGTGGGCCCAGAACTCGCCCATTGCTGTGAATAATGTTGCTGGTCTCTCTAATCATACTGTACTAAGTGGACCTCACAGATTCTTACATACCCTGTGAAATCCACACTAATCTTTCGCATCTCAGTGTAGGAAAGCACATGGAAGACTGCTGTTTAAGCAGAATCTGGCAGACTGTGCCAGCACTTGCTCATCAAACCAGGAACACCCAGCAGGACTCTGACAGCAAAATAGCAGTGCTGCAGGAGAAAAGTTCCAAACTTTTGGAAAGGGGAGTGCTAGGAAGTTGTTAATTACTTGGAAAGGAAATTCCAGCTCCTGACCCTCTAGGTAGAGTTTTAAAGTGTGGAAGGTCTAAGTGCAGCATCACCTTTTTTTTTTTCTTCCTCGTATTTTTAAACCCGTTCTGGTGCACAGTTTGAATGGTTTTGTTGAACAGGTTCATAGCATGGTGTCCTAATACGCTTTTCTTGCTTCCCACTAGGATGTCCTAGAGGAGTGGCTGAACTGTCAGCGCTCTTGGCTCTACTTGGAGCCAATCTTTAGATCAGAGGATATCAAAAGACAGCTCCCAGTGGAAAGCCAGCGCTACAACACCGTGGATAAGGATTGGAGGCATGTCATGAAGAATGCTAATGCAAACCCTGAGGTATGTGCCTTGATGAAAGCCAGTGCAGGTATCTCAAACACCTTGGAGCTGTGCTCACACAAGGATTGTGTCTTTGAGTCATTGTTTTCATAACGGTGTGGACATGAGCAGCACTGTATAAACCATGTAGCCTTGCCCAGGGCATTGTGCTGGGTTTCTTCTCTTGGAACTTGGCTTTTTGTTCTGGTGTCTGAAAGGACAGAGTAGTCACCCTGTAGTGCCTTCCACCCCACCAGGTGCCTCCTCCTCAACACACAGACTCCCTGCCTCCTATGACTTTTGTAACCTGCTGTGGTTGTAATCCATAAGGTAACTCCTTCAATTCCTCCTCAAGACTGACTCTCTGAGTTTTTTAGAACCATTGTTTTTGCCTATTTTTGTGTCCTGGTAGCAGTGCTCTGCTCTCTTCTGTTCTCCAGTCTCCACTTGCCTGGACTCCTTCACCACTTGTGTTCCATATTACAAATGTTGGTATTTAGGGGAACCCAGAAATGTGCTTGTCTCCATAAGGGCTGTTTACCCTCCTTGCCCACAAAGCTTACACCTCTCCAGATCCCTGAGAATTCCTGCAAATGAGTCATTTAAATCCTATCAGTAACATCACTGGGCGACCCAATTATCTCCATTGCCTTATCTCCCACATGCTCAGGATACTGATGCTTCCTCTGGATTACACATTCTGTTTTAGGTGATTTCTTTGTGCCCTGATCCAGAGCTACTGGAGAAGCTGCAAAATTGTAATAAACTACTTGAACTTGTGCAGAAAGGGCTGAGTGAATATCTGGAGACAAAGAGAGCTGCTTTTCCCAGGTAACCCCAAATTTCACTGGGCTAGATCACACTCCCTGGTTCAGAAAATATGAAAGGGGAGGCTCACTGCAGTTCATTCTGCCAAGAAAGAGCAAAACCATCTAAGCTTAGGATTTATTCATGGCCTGCAAACATAAGCCAAGCTGTGCCTTTCAATGCTGCCATCTGATGGGGAGAAAACAGGCGCACACAAGTGTGGTGAGTTAAGGACAGTCTGGTAGCATCGTTGCATATCTGTGCCTCAGGATTTGTGTAGAAAGGGTGGGGTAAAATGAAAGCCTCCAAGTAACTTTGTCTCTAATTCCTGAAGGAAGATTTGTCTTTATTGATACTCATTTAAACCCTCTTTGCTTGCAAGTAACTGACTTCTGCAGAAGGAGAAGTCTGTCTCTGCAGAAAGGGAGAGGGCTGGATGGTGGCTGCTCATCTACACAAATACAAAGAGATCAGTGAGCAGTCAGAAGCAGTGTCTTTAGCAAAAGGCTTGTTCCCCATCACACCAGAACTTAGCCCTTGCTGCTACGATAAACAGAGCCTCCTCATGCCTCCCTCTGTGTTTGTAGGTTCTACTTCCTTTCAGATGATGAGCTGCTGGAAATCCTGTCTCAGACAAAAGACCCCACTGCTGTACAACCTCACCTCCACAAGTGCTTTGAGAACATTGCACGGGTAAGCAAAGCAAGCACATGAGTGGCTTGGCCCACCTTTGGAAAGCTGTGTCATGGGAACTTGGGGGCATTCTGAGGTCTGGAGGAATGTTCACATTCTGCTGTATGGAAATGTATCTCCTGGGAACCTGTAACTGTATGTAGGCATTGCAAGGTGCTGCCTGTCCTGAAGTGGGATTCCAGCAACCTCACTTTAGACATTTCAAAGCCAGGCATCTGCCCATGAACTGGGTACCCTTCATTATCCTTCAGACAGTGGTGGGGAAATAGGCATCTGAAAAGGGTGACTTAGGGAAATCCACTTAGATATACATCCTAGGAGGAGAGGACACTCCCTCTGGAGATGTGTGTCCATCCGACCATGAAGGCCAAGAGAAATAGCTCTGACTTAGCTGTCTACTCACAGGCACCTGGTTAGGATGGAATCCCACTCCTGCTGACAGCCCCAGAAGGGGCAAGGATGGAGCAAGCCTGAGTTGAATTAAGTTTCTGCCTTCATCCCTACTTAGGAGCTGGAGTTAACCTGGCTATTTTTCCTCTTTGTTATTCCTAATAGACTTCAGACTCCATAGCTAGTCACAGCTCGAACCACCACAATACTCAGACAGTAAAACCAATCTCCTAGTCATTAGTTTGGAAAAATAGAAAGGAAATTGGACTGGAAACCTGGTGCAAAGCCATTGGAATAAATAAGGGGACTTCCAGTGATATGCTGGGGCATCAAAGAAGCTGTTAAAATTTTACTTTTAAAGCCAGGCACTGTGACATCAAGGGAAATGATTTGAATCTGAAGAATTGAGCGGGAGTCAAGGGTCTGAATCCTAGACAGGCGATGAGAAATGTTCATCCCAGCTATAATTTGATTTGCTTCACTCAATTCACACAAGCGATGCGAATCTCTTGTTTTCATACAATCATTTTCCATTATTTGGAGAGGTCATTTTGCACGTCTGTCGCACACTTTACTATCACTACTGGCAACCAAGTTTGGCACCAGGATTATAATGAGCAAACACTGGTATAGGTTGGCTGTCCCCCAGGGGCAGGAAGGCAGGGATAGAAAGGAAATCCTCCACTCACATCTCCTGTTGTGCTTCTTCCATTAGCTGATGTTCCAGGAAGACCTACAGATCACGCACATGTACTCTGGTGAAGGAGAAGAGGTGAAGCTGTTTACTCCCATCTATCCCAGTGAGAATGTGGAGGACTGGCTGCTGGAAGTGGAGAAATCCATGAAGGCCAGTGTTCGGGACAACATAGAAAAATCAATTGGTGTTTATCCAGAGGTAAGAGTTTTATCATAGACTGGCAGGTCTCTGGTGTGTTAGTTCCAGGCTTGCCATAGAGGTCACCAGAGATGGGGCTGATGAACGTGGGATGTATTCTACTAGAATAGTCTATTCTATTCTGCTTTCAAAATACAGCCTTTCATCCAGTTGTGTGCCTGTAAGTGCAGAATGGGCAGCTGAGCAAGAAGCAAATGGTCCAGCAGAATGCAAACCCTGCACACTCCCTCACAGTTTCCCTGTAGCAGAGAACAACCCTGTATGAATCCATATCTGTTCATCTCTCCAGACTACTTCCTCTTTGTAAGGATCTTCTGCCTCAGCTCTCATGTCTCACACAGTGTGCTAGGGGCTGGTGAAAGTAATCAAGGCACATGAACTGTTGGTTTCAGTCAGTGCATAGGGGATGCATCTTAGTTCTGGTTTCTGTATAAAAGCTATGCTGGTGTAAAATTGAAATTTCTAATCTAGGGAGGAAGAAAGGCTGAAAAAATAAAGAGGTCTTGGATATTTCTGTTACTTTTTTTTTAAATTCAGACTGAAAATTTGAAAATAGGAAAGTTAGAACAGGCCAGAGGAGGGGAAACATTATTTTGGGTCTCACAGATTCCTGCTCTTCAGCTGCTACTGGCTATGTGTAACTGGTTACTGCAGGTGGCAAACTGGAGAGGAGGTACCTGCTGTACTCCATGGCCAGAGAACCTGTGCCTGAAGATTTCTTCTCAGCAAGTGGAGGGGGAAAAAAGGGAAAGCCTCTTGCATGAGAATTCTGTGCTTATTTGTTAATCATGCATCTCAGAGCAAGAGGACATAGAAATAAATAAATAAATAAATAAATAAATGTCCCACCACCTTTTTTCCACCCTTTCTCACACCTGTTTTTTTCTATTTTAAGACTCCACGTACCACATGGGTTTTGCAATGGCCTGGCCAAGTGGTCATTGCTGGCTGCCAGATTTTCTGGACAAAGGAAGTGTCTGAAGCTCTGGAAGCTGGAGATTTGTCCAGCAGGCTTTACCCACAGCTGAGTGCTCAGGTATGAAAATGAATGGAAGGGTGAGATTTTGCCAGATGGAGACTTTTCAGTCCTCAGACCTCAGACAGGTTATAAATACAGCCAGGACAATACTGGTGGGGAAACAGAGACACATTCTTGCATAGCACTGTTCAGGTGAAAAAACAGGTTATCTTCTTAATCATTAGGATATTTGTCATAATAAACCTCAAATATACAGGACTGATAATATGATCACCACCTGAACATTTTAACAAGGTGAAAGATAACTTCTCCAGGGTTACCCAAGAAGCCAAAGGTGAAGAACTGAAGTGATGGACAGTGGCAGAAACTGCATCCTTCGTATCAGTTCTGTGCATGTAATCACACCTGATACCTGAGAGTTATTAGCTCGGGACTTCATGGTGGCTTAACTCTTTCCTTTCACCTGAACATGGTAGTGGTTTAGGCAAAACTCAGCTCTGAGCCAGTCATGAATAGGATTTGCTTTCTGAGCAACCATTTGTACTTCTGACAAGAGAAGAGGCAGAAGTTGCCTGAGCACAGCCTGTCATCTGAGACTTGGCATGCCCTGAGTTTGATTGCATTGTGTTGGTATAGAATGGATTGCTTCAGGGTACTTTCCTTTCCTTCCCCAGCTGGGAGATTTGGTGGCCCTGGTCCGTGGGAGACTGTCCAAGATGCAGCGAGCAGTGTTGTCAGCTCTTATTGTGATCGAGGTCCATGCCAAGGATGTTGCAGCAAAGCTGGTTGAGGAGAATGTAACGAGCATGAACGATTTTGAGTGGATCTCCCAGCTCAGGTTAGAGAGCACAGCTGTTGAACCTCACCTGGCCTCCCTGGCCAGTCTCCATTCTCCTTGCCCATCAGCTGTGTCCATGACAGATGGAAACAGGAGTTTGAGATGGATCTAGTTTTGATGGCATCTTCTTTGGCAATATGGACTAACCCATACAATGACGTTTCACTGTGAAAAGCCATGTTTCCTGCCCAAGGGGTGCAATGCTTGATCCCAGGTCCTGTGAGAACTCCTGTCCACCCTGCTGTGTTACCTTATCCTTTCTGCTCTTGAGAGGGAAATCCCTTAACATGCAGGTCTCCAAACCTGCAGGCTATAATCTCGTGAGCTGCTGTTTTGTCTGCCAGGCAGTGTTTATCTTTCTGATGTCATGTTCACTCATCATTAGATACTACTGGACGAGGGGAGACCTGTACATCAGAGCAGTCAATGCTGAGTTTATCTATGGCTATGAGTATCTGGGGAACACTGGCCGTCTGGTTATCACTCCCCTCACTGACAGGTAAAGACATTGTTTTCTGGGTAATAAATGCACCTTTTTTCCCTTTATTTTTTTTTCTTCTGGATGAACAGGATTAAACCAAGGATCTGACCATGCAGGTCTTACAGCTTAATATATGTAAATAGAATCCATTTGTACAGTAAAGGACTACCTGAGACGAGTGCACAGGAGCACCCTGACATTGGTTGCTACTGTGTTCCTAGTGATCAGTGCTCAGACTGATTGCTTTCACTCTCCTAATTCTGAATGTAGTGCTCTGACTCATATAAAATGCCTACCTGATAGCTAAGGAGCTCTTCTAGAAACCAGAAGGTAGCAGCTAGTACTCTAGAATATGCAGCAGAAATAATAGTTTTACCCTTTTGTAACTGTCCTTTTTCCAGAGAATGAATGTGTAGCCAGTGGCAGAAGGATTTATCCATGCAGGCCCCCATGAATACTAATCAAGGCCACATAGCTCTAACTCCTTTGCAGAATGCTGCATATCTAAGCAGTTCTGTAGAATAATGAATGATGGATTCCTCCTTGTCTCCAGCTGGATAGATCATATGTCTCCTTGCTGAAATCAGTAGTACAAATGCTTTTTTTCATCATCTGGTCTCTTCTTTGTTGTAGGTGTTATCTGACGCTTACAGGAGCTCTGCACCTGAAATTTGGAGGAGCACCTGCAGGACCAGCAGGAACAGGCAAAACAGAAACAACAAAAGACCTGGGCAAAGCACTGGCAATCCAAACTGTAGTATTCAACTGCTCTGACCAACTCGACTTCATGGCAATGGGCAAGTTTTTTAAGGGACTAGCCAGGTACAGTGAAATGCTGAGTGTCTTCGTTGAGGAGTGGGTAGGATACTGGGATGCTGCACACTGGGAATTGTTGAGTATATTTCATAGCAGCCCAAAAGAACAAGCCCTAGCAGAAGAACAAAGCCCTAGCAAGGGGGTTACTGAGTTCCAGAATGAGCAAGGTTACAAAATTCCAGCCAGAAAGGAAGGACAGTTGATCCAATTTTAAAAAGAGAGATAAAAGGAGATCCTTGTTCATTTAAGGCAAAATTAAAATGCTTTGAGCTAATCCACAATGCACTAATCCACCTGTGCAAATGTTTGCAGCTTTGGCCTTTATTTTAATATCATCCATGTTGGACTGAGATTCAGCCCACAAGCTGCTTAATCTTAAGAAGAAGAGAATCTGCTGAGAGTATTCAAAATTGAGCAGCCAAGAGAGACTGCTCTAAGCCCTGAGGGATCCTCTCAGAGAGGCTTCTCTCTTCTCTACATTTCAAACAGAGCTGGTCCAATTAGTCTGTTGCACACTGGTGAATCTGAATTAGTTACTCTGACAAAAGCTGATATTCTTTTCTCAGATTTTTTTTTGTAAGTAATTTAACTTATTTCTTAAGCCATGCCTTGTGGGAAGATCACCTTCCTCATATGCATGCTTCCAGCTTTATACACAGTTTTCCAAACTCTGAAAAATGGACCTAAGAGTTACCTAAACTGTACCTGCTACACTTACAGCTCAGGTACAAACCAGGAATTCAACAGGACAACTCTTTAAAGCTCAAATCTGTACCATGCAGAATCTGTCCCAAGCTCTAGGATCAGGTACTGCCATCGTCACTCATTGCGTGGCCTGGAATGCACAGTCAGGGTGTCCACTGAGCCAGGACACTGCGGCTGTGTCCCTGTTTGCCATGGGACATCAGGGCCCTTTTGTGTTCGTTTCTAGTCTCTGTTATGCCTACCCAGTATGTGGATATATAATTTCAAGAGCTAGCTGAACTTCTGACTGCAATTTTGCTCCTGTGTGGTGTTCCTGATTCCCTTCATTGTTCCTTCCTTGCCCAGCTCTGGTGCCTGGGCTTGCTTCGATGAGTTCAACCGCATCGATATCGAGGTGCTGTCTGTGGTGGCCCAGCAGATCACAACCATCCAGAAAGCACAGCAGCAGAGGGTATGTAAGGAACATGGGGATGCAAAGGCAGGCAAAAAAATCTCCACTGGAGCTAGCTCAGGCAAGTCCTTGTCTCTGCACACTCCTTCATGGAGGACAAGCTTCACTGCTCAGGGGCAACTCAAACAGGCATCCTTGAGGAGAGGTTTGAACGATGTCCTAACTGTGGCACATCGTATCAGTCCATTATGCAGTCAACATCCTCAGGGGAATTTTTAACTTCACCCCAGTCTGGGCTGCCAGAGTTGCCCCTACTCTCACAGCCTGAAGTACCTCTCAGCTTGAACTGTAGTGCCAGCAGACTTTGGTGTGAGAGACACTCTGATACAGATCCACTGAGCTGATAAAAATTGGAGGTGTGATAAAGGCAGCCAGTGTTCTGCCATGAGCTGCCCAGCACCAAATTTGTCTAAATGTGTTAACCAAGCTTTGGTGGATTCACAAAATCCAGTATGTGCAGAAAGAAGTATATTCATGCACACACAGAGTTGCATTGTAAAGTGAATTGTTGTGCATTGTTGGCTTTAATGGAGATTCAGCTGTCAGCCAGTCTAGCAGCCAGCCTCTGCTTTGTTCTCTGGAGGCCCAGAAGGGTTAAGACCTGAACCTCCTTGACTTTGGCTTGGAATTAGAAACTTGCTCTGTGTAAATTCTTCTGCATTACTTTATCCCCCATCTGAAATTACTACCTACACAGCTTTAAAAAGGATTTAGGTTTCTCTTTGCCCTCTTTGCCATGAATTAATGCAGCTCTGATCTCTAGTGCAAAATAAATGGAAAGACATTTGTTTACAGCTGGAGGGATAGAAGTCTGTTCAAGAGTAAAAAACCGAAAAATAATAATTAACCTATAAATAAATCTTCAACAAGCCCAGTTTTTTATACAAGGAAAAATATTGCTGGTAATACTGGGTTCCTGCAGTGGGACCAGATTGAGTCACTACAGTTGTGGGCAGCTGTGTTTGTGCTTTATAATTTAACAACTAAAAGCCATTGTTCTCCTCTGGGAAAATTTTGCTTCATTATTTAGTTTGCAGGTCAGGCTCTGTTCTTTGAGGATGATCATATTTTTAATTTTCCAGGTGGAAACCTTCATATTTGAAGGCACAGAGATCCCACTGGTGCCATCCTGTGCAGTCTTCATCACGATGAACCCAGGGTATGCTGGGCGCACTGAACTGCCCGATAACCTGAAGGTGAGGAGGGCAGGCTGCACAGACAGAAAGGAGAGGGGCAGTACAGGTGCTGGGTGCTGCCTGGACCCAGCAGTGTGTCTGTGACAAGGGTTAGGGTGTGACACTTTTGGAAAGTCTCAAGGATCACTTTGAGATTGAAACACTTGTGTAAGGAAATGGCACCGTTCAGATTGCAGTCTGCAGGGATGCTGCAGTGAGAGCTGCCAGGCACACTCATGCTGTGCCCTCCAAACAGTCTGGGATGGATACTCAGCCTTTTCAGTTTGCTGGGAAAAAAGCAAGAAATGCCAGTGTTTTGACGTTGTGTTGGATGTGTATGTTCCAGGCTCTCTTTCGTCCTGTGGCTATGATGGTCCCAGATTACTCCATGATTGCTGAGATCTCACTCTACTCCTTTGGGTTTAATGAAGCCAAAGTCCTTGCAAAGAAGATCACCACAACATTCAAACTGTTGTCAGAACAGCTCAGCTCCCAGGTAGATGCCCTAACGTCCATGAATGTTTTTCGAATGTGAGACTTTCTCAGCCTAGGCATGAAGTACCTGGATGGTTTTCTTGGTACCTTGTGATAGCATATCTCAAAAAGGTCACCACACCCTTTCTTCATCTTCCTTCTTTCTTTCTAATTCTCATTTCTGCTCCTGTGGCTGGACTTGGATTCACCTTAAGGAGTATTTAGGGTTACAGTGGCAGGACAGTTGAGCCAAACAGCCCTACCTGCTTTTCGTTCTACCTAGGATTTTTCATCATGCACTTATTCACATCTTCCTCATTCGTAGACTGTACAGCTGAGGACTAATTAGTTGTTTGAAGGATCCTGAGAGCAGACTTGAATGAAGGAGGAATTGTTCTGAAAGCATAACTCTCTCATTTTTCTTTTCTCACCTGTTAACTGAGTGCATGCATAAGTTTTCTTTTTTAGGTGGTGCTCCTCTATCTGATGACATTGTTTCCTCTGTGCCTTTTTCAGGACCACTATGACTTTGGGATGAGAGCTGTGAAGACTGTCATCTCAACAGCTGGCAATCTCAAAAGAGAGAATCCTGATATGGATGAGGTAAATGTGCTTGTACTTCACACTGCCATGGACTTATGGGGCCTTTTCTGCATCCTCATATGAGAGGAAAGATCTCTGAAGTCCTGAGTCCTTAAATCCTTGCAGGAGCTGATCTGCCTGCGAGCTATTAGGGATGCCAACGTACCCAAATTCCTGCAGGATGACCTCAAGCTCTTCAATGGTATTGTCTCAGATTTATTTCCAAATATCAGAGAAACACCTGTTGATTATGGCATCCTGGAAGAAGCCATCCGCAAATCCTGCATCCAGGCGAATCTGAAAGATGTTGATGGTGAGGAAAAAGGCTCTCCACAAGCTCCCTCTGGCCCTGGGCTTTTAGTCCAGCATGCTGTCCTAGGAAAGAGACTGTTCCCAGACCCACTCTGCATCATCTTCCTGTACAGGTTTTGTTACGAAGTGCATCCAGCTGTACGAGACCACCGTGGTTCGTCATGGCCTGATGCTGGTGGGACCAACAGGTTCTGGGAAGACAAAGGTATGAGTGAGACAGTTTGCTGGCCCCAGCAAGCCATCACCTACCTAGTGATGCAGAGGGTTAAGTTTCACAGAAGACCCACACTGGCATTTGAAGCTGCTCTCAGATAGAAGTCAGGGCACAAAGATACTGCCTGTTAGTAAAAATTTATAGCCATGGGGAGGTATATTACTGGTTCACTCTTTTGAGCTGTGAGATTAGACTGAGGCTTATTAGTTCTGCTGCAGGTTTCTAAGGCTGAGATGTATTTTGACCTCTCGAGGTGCTTCAGGCCTCTTGCACAGATGATCTAACTTCCTCCTCCACTGCATGCAGAGTGCTTAATTGCTGCGCTTTTATTTCAGCCAGGTATCTCCTTACTATGATATTACGCTTCACTATGTCTCTTTTCTCACTGCCTTTTGAATGCAGTTGCTGTGAGAGCAAGTGGCTTTGTCGTTCTGGAGCCATGGCAGTTAACTCTCTGTCTGTGTTGCTTTTGCAGAGTTATGAAGTCCTGGCAGCTGCAATGACATCACTGAAAGGTCAGCCTGCAGCTAGCGGCGGGAATTACGAAGCAGTCCGCTACTTTGTACTGAATCCCAAATCCATCACAATGGGCCAGCTCTATGGAGAGTTCAACTTGCTAACGCATGAGTGGTAAAGTACAAAACCTTCTTTCCTTTCTTCCAGACAGAAAACACTTTTCTGGTCTTGAGCATCTTCTCTTCAAGGCTGAGAACCGTTTGGGGTGGTGGCATAAAACCAGAAGCGATCAAGTCCTTATCCCCACCAAGCTACAATAGCCAGTCACGGCGATTTAAGCTGACATCCCTCATTGTGTGCTTGGCCTGTCTGCCAGCACATGCCCAGACAGTTCCTGCAGCTCAGCTCGCAGCATTAACTGCAGAACAATAATTCAATAGCTGTGGAGCACATGCCTCTGCTCCTAAGATACAGCAGCTTAAAAACATTTGTGTTGCTTCTGAAGAAAAGTGACCTCTGGACTGCGCACTTGAATTGTTCTGTATAAATACTCTGGTATCCTTGAGTGATGAGGAATGACTTTGAGGCATAAAGCGGCATTTCATTCCCGTTGCCAGGGCTCCTGCTTGCTTACATGGTTTGGAAACAAGAACCAATAGCCCACTTGCCCTCTTTACAGCCAGGTGCTACTGCTTATGTTTCCATATGTGACCCAAGGTTGACTTTGCAGCTCGCTTTATCCATAAGCTAGGATGTGAGAAGCAGTGTGACTCTCCCTTTGGCCCTGTCAGCCAGCACTTGTTTCAGGGTAAAGCTAAAGACTGTGTTCTGTAAAATGAGGGAAACTAAATATGTATGAAACTAACTACCTCTAGGAAAAGTGCAAGCAAGTAAACATTACTGATGCCGTGACCAGAACTTCCCAGCTTAGGATCTGGTACATATTTACTGAAGGACATTTTATAGGAGTTCCAGTTAAGCTCAACAGTTTATTTATGATGTGACTCTACCCGAGGGCAGCACACAGGCATGTCAATGTGACAAAAAGAAAAATACAGCAGTCATTAAAATATATTTACAGACAAATCCATCTGTTTTAATCAGCTGGGCCTTAGAACAGACTCTTTTCCCTTGATCTCAGTAACAATACTCTGGAAGTCACTAGTACTAGAAAAATAACAAATAAATATTTAATAGTGGGAGTAGAGTCCAGGGTCTGAATGGAAACTACACTCCAGGTTTCCATGTACAGATTAAATTCTTCTTGTCAACAGCCAGCATTCCTTGTGTCTGCTCTCCTGGTCACCAGCTCCAGTGCCACCCGGGTTCACAGGCAGCTGGGGATGGGGAACTTCAGTTATAAAGAGGGTAGGGTCATGCTCTTTAGCCTGGATTTATCCCTGTAACCTAGAGAAAAAGAGAAAAAGACACACCTCTAGAGAGCAGATAACCTGCCTATGACCTGAACTGGATGCTAGCAAGGCCTCTTTACTCTTCACTGAGGACAGAGATGTTAAAGGGAAGGTTGACATGTTAGTTAAATGACATGAATTCCAGATTCTAATGCCCAAAAAAATTGTTTTGAGGTGTCACTCAGGCTGAAATGTGTCTCAGTAAAAAAAAGAATGAGGTGGACTTTTTTGCAGCTCATGGATAACGGAGACACATGAACCCAGATAAGATTGCCTTTTGTGGTGGGAACTTTGCCATTTATTTCAGCAAAACCAGAACAGGCCAAGCCCTGCCTTCCTCCTGCCTTTCAGGACAGATGGGATCTTTTCCACACTCATCCGTCGGGGAACCGTGGCCACTGACTCCAACAAGAAGTGGTACATGTTTGATGGGCCAGTGGATGCTTTGTGGATTGAGAACATGAACACAGTACTTGATGACAATAAGAAGCTGTGCCTCAGCTCAGGGGAGATCATCAAGATGACAGAGGTAACTCATCCCTCCCGCTTTTGCTGCCTGTTTTCTGTACTCCTTCCTCCCTGCGCTGAAATACATATCAAAACCAAGCAGGTCCTTATCCTTTCTTTTCTTCTATAATTTCCAGAGCATGACCATGATGTTTGAAGTCCAGGATCTGGCTGTTGCTTCCCCTGCCACAGTTTCCCGCTGTGGCATGGTTTACCTGGAACCCAGCATTTTGGGGCTGGAGCCCTTCATTGAATGCGGGCTGAAAAATATGCCAGACATCATGCAGCGCTTCTCACAGAAGCTGGAATCTCTCTTCAAGAGATTCCTCCAGGTGAGCTACCATTCTATTCCAGCCTTTCCATGTCAGCTTGGATATCAACCAGCCCAGACTTAAATGCCTGGATTTAAATGCCATTGTGGGAACATTTCATACCAGCATAATACCTATCATAGAAACTTCTCTGTGAATTTTGTGGCTTTAATAGAGGTTACTCACCGATCTCTGTAGATGTGACTAAGTCTTATTGGTCATTATAGTTGGTTTTATTTCATTTTAAAATTATCTTCTGGACAAAGCAATCCCTAGTGCAGTTTCATAGCTTACAATGGAGTACCTCCAGGGAGAAGGTTGTACAAACAAGTCTTGTTATTTCTACTCTGCTGATAAGCCATTATTTTAATGAAGAACCTGGAGCTGCAAAGGAAAGCTCTGAAGGGAGCAAACCCTTAAACAGCACAGATAGCACAAGATGAACGTAACTGTTGCACAGAACCAAAAGGGAGGCCCAGAGGTTTCTTGGTGTTAAGACTTGAACAAGGGGTTCAGCTTGCTTTTCTCCAGACAAAACAGTAGTACTTGGGATGCAGTTGGAAATGGCAGCATTCTCAGTCACACTCTCCCTGCTAAACATAACATGATGGAGGTGAGCAAGAAGATAAAACCATAGACAGCTGTGCTGGATGGTGACACTAAGCTGTCCCTACCTGTCTTTCCAGGAGGCCATCGACTTTTTACGAAGCTCTGTGAAGGAGGTAATTGCCTCAACGGACAGTAACCTCACAAGGAGCCTCCTCGTGCTCTTGGAATGTTTGTATCAGCCTTTCGTTCCCATTAAGGTAGATTTTGCTACCTCTATCACTGTTACTTGTGCCTGTAACTCTTAAGGACACTAAGTCATGGAAAGGGTTAGTCACCAGAGAACAAGATGTTGGTGCAGAAAGGTCGTGCTGTAGCTCATCTATGTGGCAGAAGGTAATACAACATCCAGGAAAGCACAAGTAAACCTGGAAGGATTATGCTCTGCCCACTGAAGGAACACAAGATAAGCTCCATGCCTACCAGGCTGGAGGGTAGAGGTTCACTTTTATTTATAGCAGAGGGAATTGGAGAATGAGTGGAAAGCAGAGATCAGAGCTGAGCAGTGATGCACTTCAGATTGCAAGTCCTTTGAGAATTAGTATTGAAGAAGGCTGGGCAATTTTCAAATTAAAAACCTAAGACTAAATTCTTCTCCCAGCTCCTGTTGAGTGACGTTAGTTCAGCAAAGAGAGTCTCTCAAGTACACCAATGAAACAACAAATTTTAATCCACAGAATGTATTAACAAGGCCTGTGAAAAACTGGCTAGAAAAAACTACATAGAAGCTAAATAGAGTTATGAGCAAATTAAGGAGAGTCTGGGGTTTGTGCACCTCAATTACACTTGAGAATTTTTCTTCTGCTTGTCTCTGGTTCTAAGGGATTTAAGACGATTCCCCGGGAGAAGGTTGCTCGTATGGGAGAGCTGATTGAACCTTGGTTTATATTTGCCTTGATCTGGAGTGTGGGCGCTACTGGAGACTCCGCAGGTCGTGAGGCCTTCAGCTCATGGCTCAGGAATAAGATGGCAAAGGAAAGGGTGAGTAAAGGAAAAGCCGATCTTCTCTCATTATAGAAGAATTAGTAGTGAGAAATGGGGATCAGAGCTGAATGCCTGGAGGCTTTGGATGGACTTCCTCTTGGCATCTGGTATGCCACTTTCTCAAAGGGACCCCTGGAGCTGGAAGTTCTGGGAGAGACCTGAGCCCCCTGGCCTGGGTAGCATCCCATTAGTAAAGTCTTCCTTGAAGTAGTGCATATCCTCCTGAGAATTCAGCTGAGTGGCAGCCAGGTTCACCACAGCTTTATTCTCACAGATCCGGTTACTCTTCCCAGAAGAAGGACTGGTTTATGACTATAAACTGGATGATGCTGGACTTAGCAGTACTGAAGAAGATGTGGATGAGGAAGTAGTTAGAGAGGTAAAATATTTCATTTTTTATTCCAAGCTAGGTAATTTAGGAGGAGGGACCAGGAAGCAACACAGTCCTACAGGATTTGGTAGGATTTTCTCATCAAGGGCAAATAAGAAAGGCCTAAAGGAAGCAAACAAGAATGTTTAAATCAAAATTAAGCTTTTCATTGAATCAAGAAGGCAGTTTCTTGCCTTCAGAGTTGTGAACCAGATCTTTCAAAGCTGAGCCAAGAGCTGGTCAGTTGAGACCTGAGTGCCCATGTCAGTGCTCAGAAAAGTCAGAGGTGGCACAGGTGTGGCTGCTGGAGGACAGGGAGAAGCTTAGACGGATAGATCTGTCTGTGTTAGAAAGCAGTGAACAACAGCAGAAGAGCTGTGTGCAGCAGAGTCTGGAGTAGCAGCAAGGCAGACAAATATTCCATCTTTTTCACAAGAGACAGCAGTGTAGGGCATGTCAGGGTCATCTTGACTGACAGTCACCAGACTCTGGGCTAAAATGAATTTAAAAAGGAGGGAAAATGCTTCCCCTTCCTGAAGTGAAAGAAAAGAACCCTACATGAGTGTCAGATGCTTAGCAGAAGGTGCCAGTGTGGTCTCAGTGGGAAGGCCACATGGGGTGGTCAGGAATGTAGATTTTCTCCTGTATTCTCCAGCACAGCCCTGGCAGAACCTCTGTCTCATTTGTACAGTGGCCTCTGGGAGGTTCATCTTCAGCTTCCATCTAGCACAAGGGATCCATGTCTTGTACAAGTAGAAAATCTCATGTGCCTCTGAGTGCAACGTGGGCGATGGCACGGAATGGGAAGACAGGATCCCAGATAAGCCCCCTTCAGCCCTCTACTGGGGCAGAATTCCTGTTCTTGCAAATACCACAAGTGCTCCATCCTGCTTTGATCCCAATTCTCAGGAGGGAGGGCAGGTGTGTCGCTGCTGGGGCAATAACCTCTAACTCTTGGGCTCTGTCCCTCCCAAAAGTAACAAATCGAACACTCCCAGCATTGCCATACAGAAAGGTAAGGGTGGCAAGACTCAACAGAGGGGCTGGAAACCTGAATTTCTCATCAGAATCCAAGCTATTACACAGGGACTGGTGACAGGGAAAAGAGCAGCAATAGTTTTCCTAGAAGGGATAGATGCAATTGCCCCCTCTAAGCGGACTCCAATCTTTCAGGTGCGCTGGGAGGTGTGGCTGGATGCTACAGCAAAGTTCACCATGGTTCCAGACACCAACTTCTGTGACATTATTGTGCCCACAATGAACACAGTCCGAATGGCCTATCTGCTGGAGCTGTTGCTCACCAACTATAAGCCAGTATGTGCCCAGCCTTGTCTTCGAATTTTTGATTCAGCCTCTTCCTCTCCCAATGCAGTCAGAACTTAACAGCTACCTAATACTTTGAGATTATTTCCCACTCCCACAGATTTGTATTCCTCTGCTCCAATCTGTGTTTAAACACTAGGAGTTATCCATTCAGTCCCCAGGCACCATGGCAGCACCCCAAAGGCATATCAACACTCAGCTGTTCAATCAAAACACAGCAATTGCTAGATAGCCCATCACCATCCCTCTTTACCTGTTTCCTACAGTTCCATTTCATATTTCTCTGGTTGGATTCCATCCACACCAAGAGACGTTGGTGTTGGGCAGCTGACCTTACTGAAGAAGCAAGGCCAACAGTCCTCTCCCAACCTTTAAATGCCTAAAAGAGCAGTAATCTGCATTTCCTCCAGCAAATGTCAGAGTGCTGGGAAACACAGACTGCTTGCCTGTGATTATGCTGCATTGCTGATTGTGCTTCTAGGTTCTCTGCATTGGTCCCACTGGCACAGGGAAAAAATTTTTGATTCAGCCTCTTCCTCTCCCAATGCAGTCAGAACTTAACAGCTACCTAATACTTTGAGATTATTTCCCACTCCCACAGATTTGTATTCCTCTGCTCCAATCTGTGTTTAAACACTAGGAGTTATCCATTCAGTCCCCAGGCACCATGGCAGCACCCCAAAGGCATATCAACACTCAGCTGTTCAATCAAAACACAGCAATTGCTAGATAGCCCATCACCATCCCTCTTTACCTGTTTCCTACAGTTCCATTTCATATTTCTCTGGTTGGATTCCATCCACACCAAGAGACGTTGGTGTTGGGCAGCTGACCTTACTGAAGAAGCAGGGCCAACAGTCCTCTCCCAACCTTTAAATGCCTAAAAGAGCAGTAATCTGCATTTCCTCCAGCAAATGTCAGAGTGCTGGGAAACACAGACTGCTTGCCTGTGATTATGCTGCATTGCTGATTGTGCTTCTAGGTTCTCTGCATTGGTCCCACTGGCACAGGGAAAACTCTCACAATTGCAGACAAGCTTTTGAAGAACTTGCCTAACAAATACATCACCCACTTCCTGATGTTTTCAGCACGCACCTCTGCTAACCAAACCCAGGATCTCATCGACAGCAAATTGGATAAGAGGCAAGATTCCTTTCTGTGTGTGCAAGGGCAGTATCCCTGAGCTCAGTGTTTCTATCAACTGGGCTATTTAGTTTCATCCCAAGACCTGAAGGGGCCCTGAGCATGTACAGCTGTGGATAACAAGTACTCCACACAGCACATCTGAGCTGGGATTGTGAGGGCCAATAATAGCTTGTTATAATGGCAGGAAAGTGAGAAGGATTAGTGAGGGTTGGTAAAAGTTGCTCCAATTCTAGTTATTCCAGAAATACTACATTTCACAGCACAGGTGTTTGCAAACCCTGGTGTGGGATCTTTACAGAAAGTGATGAAGGGAGAAAATGTGGCTGCCCACCCGCAGTCCTACTCCCCACAGTAAACAGCTTCCATTTCGCCTCCCTGGTCAGCCGCTGGTTGGAAGTTTCCAACAGGTTCGTGGGCTCAAGCTTTGCTTTTATATGCACCCATTTACTCCTTGGCATTTTGCATAAGTAGACAAAATTTCACCCGTGCTTGGAAAGAAGCTTGGAACATCGCTCCAGATCTTTTCCATGCAAAGGCCCTTACAAAGGAGTGTATCAAGTGTAAAAATAGCTGAAACTGTTGACTCAGGAAGCATCCAGAGGAAAAAAAGATGCTTTTGGATCAAGTTAGGAGTACCTTTGCAATAGGAGTTGTCCTGACACTGGTTCTGTCCTTGCAGGCGGAAGGGAGTGTTCGGGCCTCCAGTTGGTCGGTACTTCATCTTTTTTATCGACGACTTGAACATGCCCATGCTGGAGCAGTACGGAGCTCAGCCACCCATCGAGCTGCTGCGGCAGTGGATGGACCACCAGGGCTGGTACGACCGGAAACAGATCGGTATGAGCCAGATCCTGTGCCCAGAGCTCTTGGCAAGAGTTGGCCTGTTAGATAGTTGTACCTGCTGTGGAGATTTCTGGCGAGGGTTTTTAGCTACAACTCAGCATTCATTCCTGATTTTGCACTCTCCAAGGTACTTTTAAGAGGCTGGTAGATATTAATTTTGTCTGTGCCATGGGACCTCCTGGAGGGGGAAGGAATCCTGTCACCCCACGCCTCACTCGCCATTTCAACTACCTCTCCTTCACCGAGATGGATGACAGCAGCAAGAAGAAGATCTTCTCCACCATCCTTGGCAGCTGGATGGGTAAGTCCTGCAGAAAACTGCCACCTTCTCCTCATGTTGCAAGTCGACCAGATGATAATGGAGTTTGGAACGGGAGGAATTAATATTGATGATCTGATCAAAGTGTTGAAAACTGGAACTTGGAGTAGTTGCTTGAAGATGCTTTAGGGAAAGTGTTTTATGAGGCTTAGCAAACAGAGAGCTCATACACTGTTTAGTCTCAGGGCCAAACTCAGCTGGTGCAAATCAGCAAACTTTAGCTTTGGCTTTCACTGTTGCTTATGTTATCCTATAGCCTGGGCCTTTCAAAGAGGATTTTTTTTTGTGATGGACAATGCTATTCTTAACCTCAATAGGTTAAGCTGGAACTCATTTTTTTGTCTTTTTCTAGATGGACTCCTAGGAGAAAAAAGTTACAGAAATCCAGTGCGTAAGTAAGAGCAGAAAGATGAGAGAGACTGTGAACAGAACAAGCTGGTGGGCACAGCATGGCACAACTTACCTGTGCTCTCAGCAGGCAGACACTTGCCCAGACAACAGCCTTCTGTGGAAGCAGAGCCTTCTGTTACTCTCCATCTGCTGCAGCCTGTAGACAGCTGAGTAGGGTGGATCTGAGCATGGTGCTACAGCCACCATGAAAAAAGGGTTCATTTGGAGTGAAATGAGTCCTCTTATACTTGACAGGGTGGGAATTTAGGATCATCTTTGCAAATATGCCCTCATCTGCAAATATGCCAGTAGAAAGGAGTGAGAATAGTCAGCTATGGGAGAAGCAAAGCAGAGCTTTCTGAGTGCTTGCAATATTCAGAAGCACCAGTACCTGACTGTGATTTCAGGGGCACACTGAAACATCTAGCTGCAGTTTAGAGAGAAACTAAAGGATTTTTGAAATAATGCAAAACAATGCAAAATGCTGGGGTGTCACAGGGCTCTACTTCTCCAGGAGTGTTTGTAATAAGCTTCATTTGGAGAAAAAAAATAATTATGCTCTAAAACTGGCAGCTGTGTTTAAACCTTGCCAGACTGTTGCATAAGAAATTATTCCTCAGTGGCTTTGCATTTGCTGGGCATAGTAAATTGCAGGGGGTTTAGCTAAGAGGGCACTCACACCTTCTAGCTCAAAAGTAGCTGAGATTTCACAGCAGGAACGCAAGGAGGGAGAAGGAAAATCCATCTGGAATATTTCAGGTAGGCATCAATTACCTGTCTGGCAGTGCCTCCTCTGTTCCTGGGGGGCATGAAGTCTTCACACCACAGAATCATTGTGAAACATTCTTCCACTCCCAAATTTGATTCACATTAGTTGATAAACCCACTGGCAGCTGTCCACTGCAGTGAGCAGGTGCTTGGTCAGGTCCCTCAGTGTCTCTGCCGAAAAAAGCAGAAAAAAGTGCATTTCTGCCCAAGTCCTAGCCAGCACCTCTGACACTCAGAGCCACCTTCCTGCACTGCAAGGACCTTCTCAGCCCAGAGTCACTATCCTGACATCCTCTCCCACTATTTCTGTCTCTGCAGCAGGAGCAGATGCAGTAAAAGACTTGAATGAGCCCTTAGTAGATGCCACAATCTCCGTGTATTTGACCATCACATCCCAGCTGCTGCCCACGCCAGCAAAGTCACATTACACCTTCAACCTGAGAGACCTCTCAAAGGTGTTCCAGGGCATGCTCATGGCTGAGCCCAGCAAGGTCGAGGTGAGTCCTCCCATCAGCACAGCCCTGCCACCCAGGGCAAGACCAGAAATGTTCTAGTTGAGGCCTCATCCACAGGCCTGAAAACAGGCTTCAATTTCCCTTTGGAGATGCATTTTGATACTGCTCAATGGGTGTGGTGGCCTCCCCTTTGGCTATTGCTTAGTACCAGTAGAAGGCAGACCCCCCTTTTATCACAGGCCTTCCTTGGCATGGTGAAGCAGGTGAGTGGCCACAGGGAGTCAGTAGGACACAGCCCACCCAGTCAGGGCTGGATGGAGCCATGGGGGATCAGACAGGGACCAAACAGGGGCAGAAGTGTTGTTCTATTACCTGCTTCTGTCAGTGGAGGCTTCTGCCCCTGCAGCTCTCCTGAGGACCTTGCTCTGGCTCCAGCCTGGCCAGTAGAGATTGAATTATCACTGGAAGTACTTAAGGCCCTAAGTACTATAGGTTCTGTGCTATCAACCAAGTAAGAGGATCTTTCATAAAACACACAAGAAAACCGTAAAAATTAAATCAAACTGGGGAAAGATAAAAACAAAGAACATAAAATTTAAGTCTCTCGAAGAAAGCCTGATATATGGACAAATAGAGGAGGATAAGCTGAAGCTGTAATGAGCTCTCTGCAAAGCAGCTGTTTTGACAAGAGTTGTTTTTGAGAGGAGAAGGGAAAGCAGCTTCCTCCGCCCAGTTCTTTCTCCGCTCCAGCTGCCTTCTAACAGGAGTGGAGCTGGCCACATGCTGGGCAGGAACCAGCTTTCCTGACAGCAACGCTCATAACACTTCTCTGCTTCTCTCACGGGGGCTGTTTTGCTGGGATTTCCTACCAGAACAAAGAGCACCTGCTGAGATTGTGGTACCATGAGAGCTGCCGAGTGTTCCGTGATCGCTTGGTCAGCGACGAGGACCGGAGCTGGTTTGACAACCTAATGACGAAGAAGATGGAGGAGTTCGGCACCACTTTTAAGGAGGTCATTCCCACGCTGCCAGTTCTGTTTGGAGACTTCATGGAGCCAGGTGCCAATGTCAAAGTATACCAAGCAATCGACAGCCAGGATAAGGTAAGGACCCTGGGAATCACGTTGTGAACTACGTTCACATCTTCCCAGTCTTCTATAAACAATGGAAAACAGTAATAGTAACAATGGCAGTGTTTTAATTGGAGGTGTCTGAAACCACAAACCCTCCCAGGGGTCTCTTGAGAAATCCTACCCCATATATGAACAGTGGCTGCATGTGTTGTGATGGGCAGTTGAGGTGGAACAAGCTGTCTCTTCATTGCAATCCTGGAGGCAGCCTGCTATGCCAAATCTCCCAAATGAGCCACACATGGGAGAGAAAAGTGAAATTTGCTGGAAAGAAATGGCACATTACCCCCAAACAATACTACTTTTGCCATTAAAGACTTCACAATTGACCTTTACAAGTAATTAATGTTACTGCCAGACTCCCTGTTGGAGAAGATACCGGGAGTACTTGGGTAGTGGTAATTAAGCAAAGGCAATGAGTGGTGCCTTTTGCTCTCATTATCAGAAACAGATGATTATTCTGTCGTCTCTCCTCTTGTGATAGCTGTGTGACAAGGACTGGTAATTAACTGAGCTTTCCAATCCCTTTCACAAAGTAGGTAGGCCTGTCCTCCACCGAGACAGCCAGACTTAGAGGCAGCTGCACAGTCCCCACTGATGCACACAGCACTTTGGCATCTAGGCAGGGATCTCAGCACTGTATGAATTCCAGCTAGTGTTGCTTTCACAGTGAGATTGGTGAGGGGGTAGGATCAAATCCCAGATGTCTTCATGCTTCATCTCCTTCTCTGGCCTGAGGGTGCTGTTGAAGAGAGCCCTGGGAAGGGCAGGAGAAACTGCTTCTGCAGCTATTCCATGTGATGGCTGGACTGGGAGAGGAGTGTGTTACTGTACCCATCTACAGCCAGTGTTGTTTTCTTCCCCGGCACCTGTGCTTTCCAGCCAGGATCCTAACCACAGGATTCAGCAGCAGGCAGTGGTCAGCTATAGAGCAAGGGAGCTAAGCCAGAGGGAAGCCTTGGAGCAGTATGGATCAGGCAGCCATAAGCTCTTTTATTTTGAACTACACCCTGCTGTTGCTCGAGGCAAACAGCACTGTTGGGAACAGCAAACTATAGTCACTTGCCTGAGTCAGTTTAAGGTCACCATTGAGCAACTACTGCCACCACCACTAACTGAATTCAGCCCATCCAGTGGCAGTTCCTTATAGGACCATGGAGGAGAGCTGCTCCCAGACCCTGTTAAGCACCAGGCTCTGCCCTCCCCTAGTCCTGGCTGTGCCGGCAGACAATAACCCCCCTCCACACACAATTGATTTTATCTGGTAGCCACAACTGAGCATTTCTACCCACAGCTGAAGCTTGTGATTGAAGACTACCTGGAGGAGTACAATCAAAGCAACACCCCAGAACTGAAGCTTGTGCTTTTCATGGATGCGATACAGCACATCTGCCGAATCAGCCGGATTCTGCGGCAGGCTCCGGGCAATGCTCTTCTCCTGGGTGTTGGGGGAAGTGGGAGACAGTCTCTCACCAGACTGGCATCTCACATGTAAGTAATGCACTCCCACCTATGCATGTAATGTGGAGCAGCTCCATTGGGGCTGCCTTCAGAGAATCTCTTTTTCTGTCCTTCCCACTGCCAGTTACATGTTTTTCTGGCTGCTGACTCCTCAAATGAGTCAAGAGCTAGGACTCAATTAACATGCACATCTGCACTGGGTTTCTAGCTAGCTCTGGTATCTCTGCTTTGTGTAAAACATGTTCCTGGGTTGGTGGCTGTCCTTGGTGCATAAGGACAAGCGTGTGCTCAGGACTCACTGTAGGAGAACAACTTGCTTGAGTCCTTTCCCCTTGAGTACACAACACATACTGGGAATTGACAGAAGAGGGTATTTTAATCTGATGTAACTCCACAGGCTTCTCTTTCCTTTAGGGCAGAAAATGAATGTTTCCAGATTGAACTGTCCAAAAATTACGGCATGACCGAATGGCGAGATGATGTGAGGAAGATCATGATGAAGGCAGGCCTTCAAAGTCTACCCAAGACTTTCCTATTTGTAGACACACAGGTACAGGAGTATTAACATGGTGGATTCCATCTTAAAAGGAGTTAAAAACACATCTCCAAGCTCAATAAATTCCCCTGCAGAGTATTAAGGAGCTTGACACAAACCAGACACAACTTGTATATTTCTTCAGTAGCCTGTATTCATCATCTTATAAAAGAGCCTCGGGGAAACTGGAGGTGGTGCATTTATTGCTAGAGGGTCTGTAGAGCTGTGTGTGAGTGGGTGGATTTTTCTCTAGCTCAAGGAAGCTCCTTTCAGCTCCATCCAAGGGTTTGGTGGGTACATAGATTTTAGCTGTCTGAAGCTAAGCACTATGTTGGCCACTGATATCAGAAGTCCTAAGTAAAACGATTCTTTTCCTTTTCAAAAATAGAGTAGATTTAGGACCTTACTCCTGCTGGTTCCACAGGATAATGCTGGCTTGTAACTGTAAACTGTAACTTGCTAATGAGTAGGCCAATTTCCACTTCTGGAATCACAGTTATGTTCCCCATAGGCTTTTTTACTGCCTTCATTATCATAGGAACCATTCCCTTGTGGCGAAGCCCTAAGCAGGGAGATGAGCATCAGTCAAATGCTGCTTGTTCCTGCAGCCTTTTCCCTGCAGTGAGAAGCATATGTGGGAGCAAAGGGGCCCAGGAGGGTACATTTAGTCAAGGAGATGGATGCTGTGTATTTCTGATTTAGCAAAGGTGGAGAGGTGAGTGTAGTGCTGGAGGGAGATCGTCCCACAGCCTGTGACACATCCCTACAATTACTCTGTCTCCCACATTGATAAGCTTTATTTTAATAATGAAGAGTTCTGTGCTGGAGGAACGAAGACCCGGAGCAACCAGGTGTCTGAGGTCTCACTGCAGAGGCAGGGAGCAAGAGCCTGAGCTCAGTTGGTCTGTAAGGAGGCACGGAATGGGCAGAAGGAGGTTTGTTCTCAAACACACCCTCCCACACCTGAAATGGCTGAATATGGCTGTTTAATGGGAAGTGCTGGACAAGAATCAGGGTGTGCCTTTCTGGAGTCAAGTGATCACAGAAATGTTTCTTATTACAGAGGCTGAGGGCTGTATTTATGCAGAAATTATCTCCATGGCATGTGAGACATGGCTGCCTTCTGACATAAGAAACTGCTTTTTTTTTTTTACCTATCATCTACTTAGATTAAAAGTGAATCCTTCCTCGAAGATATCAACAACTTGCTCAACTCTGGTGACATTCCTAACATTTACAATCCTGAGGACCAAGACCAGATCCTGACAGCTATGAAGCCTATTGTTCGAGATCTAGGGCAGCAGCCCACCAAGGCCAATTTGATGGCTGCATACACAGCCCGGGTTCGCAGCAATATCCACATGGTCCTGTGCATGAGGTACACTTCAGGCCTACAGCTCCATGCTTTTAATGTTAATTATTCCCTCCTTATCCTTTGCCTTGCTTCACTGTGTAATGGGATCTTTATTTCCGAGCCCCAGACTTTGGAGGAGGAGAAAGAATAGGAATATGGTTTGCAGAACACTTTCCCCTAGGACTAAATACTTTTTTTTTTTTTTAAACACTTTGCTGGTCTCAAGACAAAGTTTGAAATTTTCAAGAGTATGATTATGTGTGATTCAGATGAAACACAAGGTACCTCTTCCTCCCTGCACCACTGAGCCATTTGTTACAGACATATCTTGAATTTGGGGCTCAGTTGCACCATGTTTGCTTATGAATCTAATGCACAGTCCATAAGCAGCTTGCTCCCTTGCAGGAGGGATACCAGAAGGTACAGGGCATTCCCAGTGCAAGAACAAGTAGAAAAATCAGGCCCATGATTCTGGTTTGGTGATGTGATCCCTGCACCCACCTGCTTGAAATAAACTTCAGAGCACATTTATTTCTTATCGCTTAAGTGTTCTCCCTAGGGAGGGACCCATAAACCATCTTAATACTTCCAGAATATCCCGAGGACTGCCAAGGAATGGGCTCAGACATGTACCTTTGGGCATGCAGCTCACTGCCTGAACTTTCATTCCCCTTTTCCCTCCTTCCCTGGGTGTTATTCCTGTCCCTCTTATTCTGCAAGGCTTCAGGGTGGTTCTGTAGAAGGAAAGCTGTTTTGTCCTTTTATTTGGAGCCAGTTGTAACACATCTCTGCATGCCTCGCCCTCAGCCCCATCGGAGAAGTGTTCCGCGCACGCTTGAGGCAGTTCCCTTCTCTTGTGAACTGCTGTACCATTGACTGGTTCAATGAGTGGCCTGCTGAAGCCCTGCAGAGCGTTGCCTCTTCCTTCCTGAGTGAAATCCCACTTCTTGGTAGCGGTAATGAAGATATCAGCGGGATGGTAGGTGCATCCTCGGGAATAATCTGCTCCCGTCTGTTCAGTGTGCTGTGTCTCTGAATACACCAAGACAATGGATGCAGGGCACACCTTCAAAAGTGTCCTACCCCACAGCAGAAATGTGCCATGGCAGGATCATTCAAATGCAGAACTGCATAGCTTTGGTATGCCTTGAAACAGGCTTGGCCATTTGTCACCCCTCTAGGGCACTAAAGCCCACACACACACATGAGCTCTGCTGTAACTGTACAGTTTGGTTCTTCATAAGCCCCTTTTGCTCTCTCTGGGCATCACATGGATTTGCCTTTCACATGTTCAGTGCTGAATAAGATTGCTTCTTTCCTTTCTCCTTGTAGATTCAAGTATGTGTAGCAATCCACCAGAGTGTGGCAAAGAAGTGCCAGTTGTTCCTAGCAGAACTGGGCAGACACAATTATATCACTCCCAAAAGCTACCTGGAGTTCCTCAGCATATTCAGTTCCCTCATTGGAAAGAAGCAACAGGAACTGAAGACAGCCAAGAACAGGATGCAAAGTGGCCTGGACAAGGTTTGTCCCTCATACCCAGGAAAGCTTTGAGGCCATCCCTTATGCACTCTGAGCAGTGTATTTATAGCTGCAGAGATGCAGTGAGATGTCTTACACATCCTGTGTAACAGGAAAAAATTCAGGCTAAAGCGAGTGAGAACTATGCCTTCTGCCAGGGCCAGTCTTTCTGAAGGTCTGAGTCTGCAATGGCTCTGAAAGAATAATGAACCCCAGTCTTAGGCGACCACAGACCTCTGTGTAGCTCATCTCTCAGGATGTTCCTTACTGACCTTGTAATTGAAAGCCCTCTAACAGAAACATTGTTCTGCTGCCTCATTGAAATGATGCCTAACATGTGCAGGTAGCATTAGGCACTACTGTTTACAAGCTCACCACAGTGTCAGATTGTTGCTTTAGCAGGGACCAGGGCAAGACCTGTGCCTTGCACAGCCCGATGCTCGGCAGGGAGCACCCTCCAGGGCAGCACAGCCCTTTCCTAGGGCTTTCCATGGCTGCTGGCCCTGCTCTTAACTCTGCTTTGCTCCCACAGCTCCTGCGAACAGCAGAGGATGTAGCGAAGATGCAGGAGGAGCTGGAGTCCTCCCGCCCTCTCCTGGCCCAGGCAGCCAAGGACACCGAGGCAACCATAGAACAGATAAAGGTACCGCGGCTGGGCAGCCCTGCACTTTCTAACTCTGACGCTCAGACTGGACTCGACACAGGCTGGAGGGGCCTGGCAGGGATTGTGCAAAATCCTGCTTGATCAGAGGTAAAAACGCCTCAGATTGGCACAGCAGATATTTGTGCAGAGCTGCACTGACAGCAAAAACTGCCTCCTGCTGGGGTCCTGCTCTGCTGCAGGTGAGCACCACTTGTTGCAGAAGCGATGGCCCCCATGCCCCTGTCTGAAACCACCACCCAGGGGTCAGGCAGCCGAGCTCCCAGCTCCCATGCCCTTGCAAGCACAGTCTAGCAACACTAACACAATCCTCAGGTGGGCTGAGCAGCTCTAAGCCAGACTGTTGTTGTTGAACAGGATCATTTCTTCACATCCCATTCCCAGGGAGCTGATCCAGCTGCAGCCTACTCCCCATCACTGTGTGATGATCCCATACCTCAGGGATCATCACACAGTCACTCATGCCACTTCAGAAAAGGGAATTGTTCTGTGTTGGCTGTCACTGCCTTCTCTCCTTGTGTTCCTCCCTGCCCATCTCCTACTGTGGGATGGCCACACTGGGCCAGAGTCAAGAGGGACACTAACATCATACAGCTCTGCATGCAGAGGGGAAAGAATCTGCAATCTCCTAAATTTCCACATAGCAGATAAGCAGATATGCCTCCTGGTAGTGTTTTAACCCTTGGGGTAGGCAGAAGTGGCAGTTTTAGAAACAAACCCCTAAGCATATCTTCCTATTCCTCCATCTCCCTACACCAATAGGAAGATGGGTAGAGCAGCTAATTCCTGCAAGACTAACATCATCCCAGACACAGCCAGAGCTGGAGCTTGTGGATGGTTTATACAAGCTGACAAAAACCTTCTCCCAGTATGGTGCAGGAAGGGCATCCCCTGCAGCAGTTAGGTCCCTGAGATCTGCTGGAAGAAGACACACAAGCTGCCAGGACAGCTGTGATCCTTTCCTAGCCAAGTCAAGCTCTGCCTCCAGCATGCTTCTGAGGTTGTCTATGGTGTTGCAGGTGGACACAGCTGTGGCTGAAGAGACAAGAAGTGCTGTGCAGGCTGAGGAGGCAAAGGCCAATGAGAAAGCTCAGAAAGCCCAAGCCATTGCAGATGATGCTCAGAAGGACTTGGATGAAGCCCTCCCAGCCCTGGATGCTGCTCTTGCCAGCCTGAAGAACCTCAACAGAAATGATGTTACAGAGGTAACTGTGTCAAGGGAGAGGGTGGCAAAGCTGGGTCTGGTCAAGGACAGCCTGTCCCTTTGCAGCAATTCCCCTTCAATAGGCTTGCAATGTCCCCAGCCTTTCCCTCCATCCATCCCCCTGGGCTCACTCTGGGCAGCTGCCCATGCAGCTTCTCACCTTCACTCCTTCCTAGGCAAAATGAAGGGCAGAAAGGCAGTAAGGGGCTCCTGGGTGTTTCCAGCATGTCCTGGAGAGGCTGTGGAGGAGGGCTGGCCCCACGTGCCTGTCCATGAGGGTAGGCAGCAGGGACCACCAAGCAACCCCAAGTGCTGACTGCAGCACAGGGACAGAACTGGCAGCACCCTGAACCTGCAGGCTCTTTGGAAAGGGACCCACCACAGGCAGAGAGGAGGCAGCAGGCTGATTCAAGGAATGCTGGCTTGAAATAGGCTAGTGAGAGAAAGAAGGGTGATTCTGAGCCTGCAAGCATCACAGCCCATAGCCAAGAGATCACACTCAGTGAGTAGATTTCACCACACAAGGCACAGGCTTGTTGATTGCTCTGCAGTTGTGAGGAACAGACCTTTTTATTCTCCCAAAAACGTACAAAACCCCTTTCCCCAGAAAGTGGGGAAAGACACAGACAGTGTTGGTCCTCTTGCCCCCAGCACCCATCCTCTTGTCAAGATGGCATGAGAGGTGTCTTGTCTATCCAAGGCTTCCAATGCTACAAGATGCATCAATTTCTTACGCATCATCTAAACCAGCCCCTGGAAACTGTTTAAGGAATAAGTTCCCAGTTTCTTTTAAACCCAGCTGCCAGGTCATGACCCAAGTAACCTGTCACCGGAGCAGAGACCACCAGAGTTCTCTCCCAGTCCAGAATTAAGGACCCAGCCCAACCAAGAGAGGACACCACTACTGTGGCAGGGAGCAAGGATCCCTTTGACCTACTCCTTTCCCCTCACGGGAGGGGAAGGAAGCAGCTGCCTGCTTCTCCAGCTCCTCCACCACCTCTCTCAGCCGATCCTCATCGCAGTAAAACTGCACATAAAGGTTGCGCTCTGCCTGCAGGATGGGGTTCTCCAGAGCCCTGTGCTTCACCTCCAAGTCACCCAGGAAGTCTGTCAGCTTTTGGTGGAGGTCGTCCTGCATGATGATCAATTGCTGCATCAGCTTGGTGATCTCCTAAGGGACAGAGCCCAAACTCATGTGAACATGGAGAAATAAAGGGATTTTCCTCAGACCTGTGGAACAGCTCAGCCCCCCAGAAACAAACTAACCACCCAGCTCTGGCCTCCAAACCCTCCCAGTCCAAGGAGCAGAGGTGGCTTACTGGGACACCTTGGCTAAGGCACCCCAATCTCGACACTGAACAGCACATGTGAGACACAGTGAGAATCACCTGTGTCCCATAGCCAGCCACTGCCTCACCGGATGGTTTTTGGGACAAGGCAAGGATCAGGCCAACCTGCCCTCCCTCTGTGGCTGAGAGGCAGCGAGGTCTCCCCCCTGCACCCAGGGAGGATGGCAGAGGGGTGCAGCAGTGCTTCCTTACCGGCGAGGAGAGCTGCAGCTGGTTGGAGCTGTTGTACAGCTGGCGATAGACCACCTCTATGGAGGACTCCAGGGCAGACACCTCAGGTATAGGAGCTTCCAGCTGGGCTTCCAGTGCTTTCTTGTCCTGAACCAGCTGGGAACACTTGGCTGCCAAGGCCTCGTAGCTGCGGAAGGGCTGCTTCTCCTGAACTTCCCCCATCAGCATGTCCCAGAGCCTGTGAGAGAGGACAGCCAGCCAGAGCTGTGAGTACAGCACCAGGGCTGAGGAAGATCAGGGCTCTGGGGTATAGGAGCTTCTAGCTGGGCTTCCAGTGCCTTCTTGTCCTGAACCAGCTGGGAACACTTGGCTGCCAAGGCCTCGTAGCTGCGGAAGGGCTGCTTCTCCTGAACTTCCCCCATCAGCATGTCCCAGAGCCTGTGAGAGAGGACAGCCAGCCAGAGCTGTGAGTACAGCACCAGGGCTGAGGAAGATCAGGGCTCTGAGGTTGTTGTGCACTGTAAGACTGGGATGCAAGCAGATGTGGGTCAGCAATGAGAAGACAGCCACTCCTGATGAGCATCCCATGTCATGGAGCTCTGGGAAGAGCACCATAAAGGACCAGGCTGGCTCAAGAGCCAGTGTGTGATTTCTTTTCGACAGACACCAGCACCAGCTACTCCAGAACTGTGTGGGGAAGACTGAGAAGACCCAGTCAATGCAGGGCACCTAGTCAGAGAAAGGTCTTGCTCTAAGCAGCTTGTGCTTTCTTGTGGCCCAGCTCTCCTTCTCCATGGCTGAAGACTTGCCTCTACACTCTCTACCTGAGCATTCTAGAAAAACTTATGTTCTCTGTACTCATTCCACTCTCCAAGCCCGTACTTTGCTTCCTCAGTCCAAGCCAGCCAGAAAGAAGCAGATCTGGGAAATTTCACACCACCATGGAGTCACAGTGGCTGCACTGGCAGAAGAGCACTGCTAGTCTATCTGGTAGCTTGGGTGTGCTGCCTGCCTCAGCCATTCCCATGCCACTGCCCCCACATCCAGTTTGTTCTTCGTGCTCAGACCCCCCAGGCCCTTACCGTATAGCAGTGAGGTCCTTGGGGTCTATCCATTTGCGTGGATGACCCATTTGGGAGGACCTGGCACCTCTGAAGTAGTTCTGCTGCTCCTGCAGCCTAGTCTGGGATTTCCTCATGATGGTTTCGATCTTCTCCAACCAAGCAGCCTTCTGTTCCAGCTCCTTTCTCTCCCGTTTCAGCTGGAGCTCCAGCAGATCCAGGAGGCTGTGCTGGCTCTGCAGCCAAGCA
>NW_008237878.1:2776406-2781950 GCF_000691975.1 Corvus brachyrhynchos
GGAACACAAGACAGGCGGGTGACACAAGACAGGCTGGCTCTGCCGCCCCCTCCCAGCTTGTCAGCTGTGCTCCAGTGGTCAGCAGGAGGGACTGCCTCTGCCGCAGGCAGACCCTGCCACAAAGGATGGTGGAGGAATGGGGGCACTGGCCCTACCTGGTTATCCTCAAGAGCTTCCAGAGTCCTTTGGGCCCACTCCAGTGCAGCACAGGCACCTTCCACTTTTGCTGCCGTGACTATAACCTCCCTCCGGGCACAGATATATGCTGTCTCTATTTGGCCCAGCTCCTTCCAGAAGCTGTCTTGGTCCTCCAGTAGCTCATCTTCATCAGTCCCAAGGCTTTTCGGCATTGATGTTTTTTTGGTGTCCATTCTCTCTGTGAAATCCTGGCTACCATCTCTCTCCTCCTCACTCTCCATGCTCAACACATCTCTCTCATTCCCCACATCCAATAGCAGCTCTGCTTTTGAGCCTTGGGCCAATATTCCCCAGCTTGCTAGTGCCACCCCCCACGGTGTCTTTGTGCATTCTTGATAAGGAGCTCCTCTTCTCTCTTGTGGCATTTCACAGTATGAGTCCATCTGTGCCCCAGCCTCCAGCCCTTCCTTCAGGCTTCTCTCTCCCTGTGCACTTGCTTCCCAAGCATCTGGAGCCTGGACACTCTCTGGTAGGACCTGCTGGATGAACCTCTCAAATGCATTGGTGGCCTGTTGTTCTTGCTCCAGGTAAGGGCCGAGATCTATCTGGCACAGCAGTGTTGGCAGCTGGCCCATCCCCACCTGACACTCTGACACCTGCTTTGCAGCCTGGCTGACCTGGCTCAAGACAGCTCTGGTTTTGAAGATCTTTTCTTTCAGGTCCATATGAGCCATCCTCAAGTCCTGCTTCACCACATTCTCCTCCTCCTCCAAATACTTCTGCTGCTGCTGCAGCTTGTCTGTCCAGGCCAGCAGCTTCCTGTACCTCCAGAGCTGACAGTCACGATAGTCCTTCAGCTCCTGAAGCTCCTGCTGCAGGGCCTCTTGAGAGGGCCCCTCATCTGCTATCATGCTTGGGAGCTGCATGACTTGGCAGCACATCCGCAGGGCCTCCTCCAGGGCATCTCCTTCCAAGATGGGTTTGCCTGCAGCCAGCAGGGCCTCATAGGCCTCCACCTCAGCTGGGCTCAGTACATTCTCCTCACCCACCATGCTGCAGAACCACTCGAGGAATTGCTTTGTCTCAGGGCAGTCAAAGAGCCACTCAAAGTCCTTCTCACAGAGGGTGTCTGCGTGGGGGTAGATCAGCCTCAGCGTTGCCATAAAGTCCGCTGCTCTGCTGACAGTGTCCAGTGGGAAGGCCTGGGAATATCCCCAGCTGAACATAGCAAGGATGGTCAAGCACTAGAAGGGATAAAGCAGGAGTCATCCTCAGAGGTTCTGACACCACAGTCATCTCAAGGGTGCTGCAGCAGCACTCCACAAGTGCTGAAGACCAGCTCGTGGGGTGTGGCATTGCTGTGGTGGGGTACAAGACAAACGAGAGCCCATAGAACAAGGGGGAAAGCCTGCCCATGCCCCATTTCCATACAGCCTTCTCCCTGGGGCCATACAGATTTAGCTCCTTTGCCGAGATACATTCAGCCCATAGGGACAAACCTATCAGGGTATCACAGCAGGCTCTTTCAGCCTACATTTAGTTTGCTCCATGCCCTTTCTGATAACCAGCTTTCCCTTCAAATGCCTCTGTCCTTCCTGCCTGCGTATTGCATTCTCTAAGCGTCCTACCTCTCGTCCCAGTCTCCGCTGGCCCTGCTGAGGGAGGGATGAGCACCCCATCTCCCAGAGAATCAAGTTAACCCACTGTTTCCATTTGGGTTTTGCAGGTACGAGCCCTGCAGCGGCCTCCCCCTGGTGTGAAGATTGTGATTGAAGCTGTCTGCATTATGCATGGAAAAAAGCCCAAAAAGGTGGCAGGAGAAAAGATAGGCACCAAGGTGGATGATTACTGGGAGCCAGGCAGGGCCCTTCTCCAGGACCCAGTGCAGTTCCTGAACAGCCTGTATGATTATGATAAGGTAAGCAGTGGCAGAAGGAGGCTGTGAGTGGGATAAGGTATTGCCTCACAGACATCCTTCTCACAGCAGTAACAAATTGAGCTCCATGTGGGCAACACTGAGGATGGGGGTGTATTTGGCCTGCAAGCCCTCATGTCAGTTGGGTGCACTTCATTGCCTTGGGCACTGGGACCCAGACACACAAATCTTCACATTCTGTCCCTCTGCTCTTTTGTGTGGAGGAGCTATGTAGAAGTGGTATGGGAAGGGATTTACCCAACCCCACAGCTGTGGCTCCCAGACCTCAGCGTGCAGCAATTCGATTCCTCTTGCTCCAGTGTGATGCCTTGACCACCCTGTCAGGTCCTGGGATGCTGCTGCCTCTGGGGGAAGCCCTTAGGAGTTGAGTGATGAGCATGCTAGAGATCTGCCTGAGGAGAAGTCTCTTTCTCTCCCACCATTCTTCGCAGGACAATATTTCAGACAATGTGATCAAGGCCATCCAGCCCTACATTGACAATGAGGAGTTTCAGCCAGCTGCCATCGCCAAGGTGTCCAAAGCCTGTACCTCCATCTGCCAGTGGGTGCGTGCCATGCACAAGTACCACTTTGTGTCCAAGGTCGTGGAGCCCAAGCGGGTAAGAGGCTGTGCGACCCAGTTGCTTTCGATGTTCAGGAACACAGTACCAGCTGCTCCCTTCTGTTGGAGATGCTGGGAATCACCATGTTCTGCAGGTCAGGACGTAATGTCTTTGTCATCCAGGGATTGGATTGACTGAGATATTGAGATATCAGTAGCTAGCACTTATCAGCAAGTGCTTTTATGGAAAACCAGCTCCTGCTCCAAGGTCTCTGGCTTTTGGGAAAGAGCCTGACCACATGCCCAACATACCTACCGTTCCTTGTGCATCTCCCCAGCAAGCCCTGCGGGAGGCAGAGGAGGACCTGCGTGCCACTCAGGCGGTCCTTGATGAAGCCAAGCAACGCCTGAAGGAGGTTGAAGATGGCATTGCCATGCTGCAAGCCAAGTACGAGGCCTGCAAAGCCAATAAGGAGGAGTTGGAGATGAAGTGTGAGCAGTGTCTGCAGCGATTGGCCCGTGCTGATGTGGTAAGGGACAGAGCTGGGTTCTGCCTGCTTATATGAGGCAACTCAATTTCAGACCACGCACCACAATGGTGAAAACATCCATGACAATCCTAGGCTGAAGCTGCCTGCCCTGATCTCAGCAGCTCAACAGGACTGGAAAGCTAAGCTAGCCAGGCACTGATGTGAAAAGCTGCTGTCCTCCTGTGCACAGCTTCCTCAACTAGTAATAGGTCTCCAGAACAGCTGAGAGCAGCTCAGTAATCCCAGAACTGGGTGCTCAAAGCCAGACACAAAATTCAGAATATGTCAGGGGCCACCCCAACCTCTGGTCACCAAAGTCACCTGCAGCATTACCCAGAGAGCAGCAGGTCCGGGACACAAAGTTAGACCACACAGCAGCTCTCACATGTGCAACTTATCCCACAGCTCATCAACAGCTTGGCTGATGAGAAGGTGCGCTGGCAGGACACCGTGGAGAGCCTGGATGGCAAGATCAACAACAGCTCTGGGGACGTGCTGGTTGCAGCTGGCTTTGTGGCCTACCTGGGCCCTTTCACAGTAAGTGGGCAGTGCTCAGCACTCAGCTTGCAGCTCTGCTGTCCTGGCCACGGAGAAAGGAATAGGACACAAGGGTGTGAGATCCTTCCAGGATCTCTCTCCACTTGTGCCAAAGGCTGCATAGGGCCCATTTGAATGGGAACAGAAGGGTTTAGATACTCACAACAGACCAGCTGCAACTTAGAGAAAGGCTATGATGGTGTTTCTCGTGGCAGGGAGACTACCGTGCAGCACTGTCCAAGGAGTGGATGAAGGAGCTGGCCAAAAACTACATTCCCCACAGCTGGGATGCAAGCCTCATCAACACCCTTGGAGACCCTGTGGAAATCCGCTCCTGGCAGGCAAGTTGAAAAAAAAAAAAAAAAAACCCAAACCAAACAATACTTGAGGGAGAAGGGACCTCGGGTAAAGACTAAAACACTCAGCTCACCACTCACTAGGATCACCTGCACCAAAGGACAAGCCCCAAACCGAGCAGCTGGATAATGACCAAGCACCTCCACACTGCAGAGCTGGAATTGCTGCCAGGCTTGGGCAGCAGCAATGAAGGCATCAGCCTTGACCTGTAAGGCTTGTCCTTTACAGCTCCCAGGCCTAGAGCCTAGCTCTGGCCACAGCCTGCCCAAGCCTGACCCCACAGCACAGTTCCATCCCAGGGCTTGCCACCATCCCCTGTTCACCCACTGGGAGCACTCAGGGGCCAGGGCAGCAAGGGCTTCTCTCTGGTCACCTGTGTGTGCTACCAGATGTCCCAACAACTTTTTCTACCCTGTTAGATTGCTGGTTTACCCAACGATGCCCTGTCTGTGGAGAATGGGGTAATAACCCGATTCTCCCTGCGCTGGACTCACTACATAGACCCACAAGGACAAGCAAACAAGTGGATCAAGAACCTGGTAAGAGCTGTGGGGAGGAAGGCCAGGCATGCCAGGATAGGGGTAACAGCTTTCTGTCAGGAGCTGTGCAGAGCTTTGGGCTCTATAGCTCCAAAACCCCCACACTGTGCCAGCCCAACCTAGCCAGTACCAGACAGTCTCCACATCCACATTCATCCCAGGCGGGTTTCCCTTCTTGGGCAGGAGGAGCCCCCACGTAAGCAAGCATCAGATTCCCACTCTGGCTCTCCACTAACATTCTGGGAGCCTTCACCTCACAAAACACCACCAACATATCCCATAATGGTTTTCAGGTTTCTAGGACAGGGAGGGATCAGGGTGACACTACCTGGCTGTTGAGCACAGACCCTACTGCCAAAGAGCTGACAACACTGACCACCACATCTTCTCCAGAGACACACTTTACTGCCCTTTTGAAGGATCAGGCAGGAGGCTGAGGCAGCTGCTCCTGTTTTGCTCCCTGAGGGCTTTTCCCACCCACCTGCTCTCACTTTGCAGGCTGTGCCCTGAGTTAGCAGTGTGGGGCTCCAGAGGGGTATGGCTCTGTGAAGGAAATTCTCCCTATTTCCCCACTTTTCTCCTGCCTCATTGAGCTGCCTCTAGTAGCTGCTGATGGGGGATAAACTTGCCAAAATAGCCAAAGTCTAGCTGAGCAAGAAAAGATATTATTTCCGCTGCAACAGGGAGCTAAATCAGTCCAGTGAGAGGTGTACTGTGCACTGGAGCTGGATGTGAAGGTGGCAGGACACCACAGAAACACTGTCCTCCCCTGCTGCCTTTCAGGAGAGAGAGAACAGCCTGGAGGTGGCCAAGCTGAGTGACCGGGACTTCCTCTCCACTCTGGAAAACACCATTACCTTTGGGAAGCCCTTCCTGCTAGAGAATGTCGGCGAGGAGCTGGATCCAGTCCTTGAGCCTGTCCTGCCGAAAGAGGTCCTATGTCTTACCTTGGCAAGGACATCCGTG
>NW_008237878.1:2782061-2788925 GCF_000691975.1 Corvus brachyrhynchos
CTGCTGAAAGAGGTCCTATGTCTTACCTTGGCAAGGAGAGCAGTGGGTACCTGGCTGAGCTGTAAGGGGCCATCTGGCCAGGGTGCCATGGGTTGTGGTGCATCCATAGGTCTCTGTGGGTGTGGGCAGGCAGAACTCACATGGATGAGTGAGTCCCATGCCTTGGCCAGGGCTCCAGCACTTTGACAGCCTCCTGCACACACTGATCTTCTGCCAGCAGGCATCTTTGCCTGGGAGGCAGAGCCATGAAATACAACTGCTCTCTTCAGGTTCAGGCCTTCAGTTCTGCAGGAAAGCTTGGAGCTCATCTGTCCTGAGAGCCTTCAGAGCCCAGGGCACAGCAGGATGCCTTCTCTCACAAGGGATAGCCATCCCAGTCTTTCTGTATTTGTCCTTCTCCGGTACAGACCTTCAAACAGCAAGGCAACACCGTGCTGAAGCTGGGGGATACAGTGATCCCCTACCACGATGATTTCAAGATGTACATCACCACCAAGCTGCCCAACCCTCACTACAGCCCTGAGGTCTCCACAAAGCTCACCCTCATCAACTTCACCCTCTCACCCAGGTACCTGCTTTTACCCCATTAGTTGCCCATGCTGCTCAGCCTCAGACTTCCTTGCAGTCCTCAGATCCTCGGGCCTGTTGCCCCCTCACCTGCCACCCTCACTTCCATGGCTTTCGTTGTAGTGGCTTGGAAGACCAACTGTTGGGAGAAGTGGTGGCTGCAGAGCGGCCTGACTTAGAAGAAGATAGAAACCAGCTAATTATTAGCAATGCCCAGATGCGCCAGGAGCTAAAGGAGATAGAAGACCAGATCTTGTATCGGCTCAGCACTTCTGAAGGAAACCCTGTGGATGACTTGGAGCTCATCAAAGTGTTGGAGGCATCCAAGCTGAAGGCAGGAGAGATCCAGGTCAGAGGTGAAAGGTGCTCTCCCCCTGCAGCTGTGCATCCCCTGCCAGCACTCCACTAACCGGGACATCACTTCTGTCCTCCAGGCCAAGGTGGTGGTGGCAGAGCAGACAGAGAAGGACATCAACATCACCCGCATGCAGTACGTGCCTGTGGCTGTCCGCTCGCAGATCCTCTACTTCTGTGTCTCAGACCTGTCCAACGTGGACCCCATGTACCAGTATTCACTCGAGTGGTTCCTCAACATCTTCCTCTTGGGGATCCGTAACTCCGAGAAAGCAGGTGCCTTCCCAGAACAGCCCCCTCCTGTATCCTCTCCGTCGCCCCACATCTGCACCAGGTCTGCGTGTGAGAGCAGCATCTGTCCTTCCCGGGCAGGGTGTGGGTGTGCCTCTGTGACCAGGAACCCAGAGCTGATGTGGAGAGCACCCTCCACTTCCCCTGAGGCACCCACCACCCTTGTCTGGTTGTTGCCTTTTTTTCAGAGGCGCTGACAGAGCGGGTGGAGAACATCAACAACTACATCACCTTCAGTCTCTACTGCAATGTGTGCCGCAGCCTCTTCGAGAAGCACAAGCTCATGTTTGCCTTCCTGGTCAGCGCCCGGATTCTGATGAATGAGGGGCAGATCGATATGGTGAGCAAGTCACCTTAGTCCTTGAAGGGATCCCATCAAGGCAGCTCAAGCACAGCCTATTCAGCCCCTAGAACTGTGTGCTGGGTGGAAAAGGAGCCTTGTTCCCTGGGGTTAGGGACAGGCTTGACAGCCTGCTGGGCAAACACAGGGCCTCTGTCCTTATTCGGCTTTCAAACTGTTCTCTGTGTCTACATGCAGAGCTGCCTAGCCTGAATCACCTGCAGCTTTTGCCAGCTTGCTGCCAGACTGCTGCAAAGGTTAATGAGTTCAGAGGGAGCAGACAGGGGTTAGCAGAGAGTGGCAGCTGAGCAGTCACTATGTTGTTCTCACCAGACCCTCCAGCTCACTTACTGCTTGACACACACACCTGGCAGGAGAGCAGCCAGAAAGATACTACGGGATTTTAATTGGGTATGGCACCACATGCCTTGGGCTCAGGTGTGTAGGCTGTTATCCATGACCAAATTGTGTCCTGTTCCCAGGATGAGTGGCGGTACCTGCTGTCAGGAGGGGCCATAAAGGAGATGAAGGACAACCCAGCTCCAGCCTGGCTGAACGAGAGAGCGTGGGGAGACATCCTGGCCCTGAGCAGCCTGAAGAATTTCTCTGACTTTGACAACGATTTTGCAGCCAACCTTGAAGGGTTCAGGGCCATTTTTGACAGCCACAAGCCTCACAGGCAAGTGTCCCCTGCTTAGCTCTACTGCACATGACATCCCTGGGAGAGCAGGAGGAGCTGATACAGCCACAGTGCCAGCTCTGCTACCGGTGCAGTGCCACACAAGGGAAAGGGTGAGGCACTGCCTTTTTCTCTTCAGGGGTGACCATTGCTTGCCCAAGACAGAGCCACACAATGCCTTATCCTAGCAGTATTTGCTGCTTCCCCAGTGGAAGCAGTTCTGGCTTGCCCACCGGTGGTTTCAGAGCTACAGACAACAACTTCAGCCAAGGGACTAGAAGGTCCTTGTCCCTTATGAAGCCCTAATGGCTGCCTGCAGGCAACTTGGGTACTTCTTGTGGAGTGTAGGATCTGGCACATCCCCCCAAAATGCACCCAATTTCTTTGCAGAGAGCCTCTGCCTGGGAAGTGGGAAGATGGGCTCGATGCCTTCCAGAAGCTGCTGGTTCTGCGATGTCTGCGTGGAGACAAGATCACTAACGCCATGCAGGACTTCGTGGTGCTGAACCTGGATCAGCGCTTCATCGAGCCACAGGTAACCAGCCAAGAGCAGGTGCTGGTGGGAGGGGAGCAGGAGGCCTCAAGCTTGTGATAAATGGGCAGTGAGGGTGATGGTGTCCCTCTGCAGCCAGAGTGTTCCTCCCACAGCTGGGGAAATACCTGTGCCTTAGACGAGGGATAGCCTTTCTGATGTCCACCAGTTAAACCACACTGGGAGGGGCAGATACTGCAGGTGTACAAGATAAGGGTTCGAATGACAAATGGGAAAGTGGTTCATGCCCTGACCCTAATGCAGCCAGAGGAGAGCTGTACGTGGTCCTCACTGAACGTGTTCCTGACCTTGGCACCCGAGAGGACGCCAGTGCCTTGGAGGGGAGCTGGAGGCCAGGAAGGCTGAGGAGGTGCTGTATGGTTCCACTACGGGCTCTCCACTCTGACCAACTCTCTATTGCAGACCACTGACCTCTCAGTCGTGTTTAAGGAGTCCACTGCCACCACCCCCCTGGTGTTCGTGCTGTCCCCGGGCACTGACCCCGCTGCCGACCTCTACAAGTTTGCTGAAGAAATGAAGTTCACACAGAAGCTCACTGCCATTTCTCTGGGCCAAGGACAGGTAAGCTGTCAGCGCATACCTGGAACAGCAGTGTCCTGGCACTCGTCAGGACACTCACCAAGCTCCAAGTAGGTCAAACACTTGCAGCGCTGTGAAAACACCCTCGTGCCCCAGGGCCCTTACCAACCTTCTGCTTCTGCCCCCTTGGTGTGGGAGCTGCAGCAGCTCCCACTACAGTGCCCTCTGCCTTCCTGAATCCATCTGCAGTTCTTCCATTCCCTCCGCCCTTCCTCACAGGCTTGTAAAAGCTGTAAAAGTCCTTTGCTGTGCCATCAAACAGCAAAGATCCAGCTAAGCCATAGGGGCAAAGCCAGGCCATAGCTCTGGACAGTGGTCCTTCCACCCAGCTCCAGGGAGCTGCCTCCCAGTCCAGCTCAGCAGGACACAGCGTGCCATGGCACAGGGTCTCTGAGCTCTCTCTCTCTGCCTCTGCAGGGCCCCCGTGCTGAAGCCATGTTGCACAGTGCCATGGAGCAGGGCAACTGGGTCTTCTTCCAGAACTGCCACCTGGCTCCCAGCTGGATGCCCTCACTGGAGAGACTCATCGAGGGCATTGACCCCAGCAAGGTGAGATGTGTTACTGAGTAGGTGCCCACTCTGAGGATAACAGGCAGGAGGCTGGAGCCTGGGAGGACCCCAGCTCTAGTTCAGTCCCATCCATAGGTTCCTCACAGAACAGAGGGTCAGTGCAGGAGCTGCAGGGGCTGTGCCTGCACCCTCTGAGCACTTGCTGCCTTCTGGACTTCAGGTGCATCCGGACTTTCGCCTCTGGCTCACCAGTCTACCAAGCAACCACTTCCCTGTGTCCATTCTCCAGAATGGCTCCAAGATAACCATCGAGCCCCCCCGTGGGGTCAAGGCCAACCTGCTCAAGTCCTACATTAGTTTCAGTGATGACTTCTTGAATTCTTGCTCCAAGGTAAGACCCAGATTGTGCTTTGGATTGCTGTCCCCATTCCATGCCTGCTCCACTCTATGCTTTCCACCTGGATGTTGCTCCTCTCCAGGCATAGATCTTCCTCCCCATTAGAGAATCCATGTGCTAGAGAAGGAGGTATTTCTCATAAACTCACGCCTGTGAAGAGCAACTTGGAAGTTTTACTTTGAGAAACAGAAACAACACTATTTTGGAAGCCGGGCATAAGGCACTTGCTGCAGCTCTCTTTAAGCCAGGAGTGGGCCATGGCCTTTCCCAGCACAGCAGCCTGACTGAGGTTTCCCCCTCTCCAAGCTCCAGCTGGCACTCCTGAATTGGCACTATTAATCTGCCAGGTCCCAGCAGAACCTGACTCCCTCCAAGGGTGCCTCCTCCCAAGCTGAGCAACTCCTCTCCTTGCTTCCCACAGGTCACAGAGTTTAAATCCTTGTTGCTCTCACTTTGCTTCTTCCATGGGAACATGCTGGAGAGGAGAAAGTTTGGGCCTCTGGGGTTCAACATCCCCTATGAGTTCACAGACGGAGACCTCCGCATCTGCATCAGTCAGCTGCAGATGTTCTTGAACGAGTACGCAGAAATTCCCTACAAGGTGAGAGCTGCCCCTCCTGCGAGGGAACAGGCTCACGGTGCAGACATGGATCAGAACCGTGGTGGGGTCTCTTGCAGGTTCTGAAATACACAGCTGGGGAGATCAACTACGGCGGCCGCGTGACCGACGACTGGGACCGGCGCTGCATCATGAGCATTTTGGAGGATTTCTACAAACCTGAGGTTTTAAGTCCTGACTTTTCCTATTCCGAATCAGGTATCTACAAGCAGATCAGTACCTCTTCTGACCTCAATGTAAGTACTCAAGTCACAAATTTCAGCTCATAGATCCAGGGGGATTGTCACAGGGCAAAGGGGATCTCTCCTCCCTGAAACCCACTGCATTTTCAGGTCCCTGGGGGAATATAAGTTTGTAAGAACCTGGGGATCTTTGGCTGCTCTTGCCCTCAGAGTCTGTGTGGATTCCTCTCCAGGGCTACCTCCAATACGTCAAGGGCCTGCCTCTTAACGACAGCCCGGAGCTCTTTGGTTTACACGACAATGCCGACATCACCTTCGCTCAGAACGAGACCTTTGCTCTGCTGGGGGCCATTTCGCTGCTGCAGCCCAAGACCATCACGCTGGGAGGCCGCAGCAGGGAAGAGGTGGGTGCCCCAGTCCTGTCGGTGCTCTGGCAGCCAGGGCCCAGTGAGGGCAGTGACCACAAGCACCGGCTCTCAGCAGGTGCCACCCTGCCTGCTGGGTGCCAGCAGTGGCACTGCCATCCCAGCGTTAGCTCTGCCCCTTCTCAGCAGCCATGGGGCTGGATTAGAAGGGTGCTGCCACGTGCTGCCTTCCTTGCAGATCGTGGAGGAGACCTCCAATGACATCCTGGCAAAGCTGCCTGACCCCATGAACCTGCAGGAGGTGATCCAAAAATACCCACTGCTCTACGAAGAATCCATGAACACAGTGCTGGTGCAGGAAGTGATCAGGTAAAACTCCTGTGGGATCACATCCTGCAGAACAGCAGAGAGGTGCAGGCCCCTACTGCCACCCACCTTTGGGGAACCTCAGTACTGAGCACAGCAGTGGGGTTGGCAGTCACACTAACAACGGTGTTGTCCCAGCCAGGACCTTTGGCTGATCCTGTCTCCATCTGCTACAGTCAGCAGTTTAGGGCTGGAGAAGCAGCTGTGAGACCCTGTTGAAGAGGATTGGGGCTGGGGGTTACATGGAGGAGCTTTGCTCTTGTATAAAGATCCACACCCTCTCTGGGCAGGCAATGGGCAATAAACCACTGCAGAGAGTCACTCTGCTCCCTCTGCCCTTTCTCTGTAGGTACAACAAGCTCCTGGAGGAGGTTGCTCAAAGTCTGAAGGATTTGCTGAAAGCTCTCAAGGGTCTGGTTGTGATGTCCTCTCGGCTGGAGCTGATGGCCACCAGTTTGTACAACAACAGTGTTCCTGAAATATGGAATGCCAAGGTACATGCCCCAGCCAGCCCAGCTGCCTGCCAGAGCTCACCCAAACCAGGGGAATGGGTCATCAACTGCCACTGGACTGGGCTGTCTCATGTGGAGCTGGCTCTTGGTCCCCTGACATGGAGATGTCTCCTGCCTAGTGCAGCTCCCAGTTGTTCCCAGCCCCTGGGCTCTGGGAAGCCTCAGCAGCTGAGGCACAAGGTCTGGGCTGTCCTTGGCTGCATTCAGCACCTCCCTCCGTGGGTGCCCCACAGGCCTATCCGTCGCTGAAGCCGTTGGCATCGTGGGTGAACGACCTGGTGCAGCGGATTGAATTCCTGCAGAACTGGATCAGCCATGGGATCCCCTCCGTGTTCTGGATCAGTGGGTTCTTCTTCCCCCAGGCCTTCCTCACCGGGACACTGCAGAACTTCGCCAGGAAGTCTGTCATCTCCATCGACACCATTTCATTTAACTTCAAGGTAAGTAAATCAGGTGGAGGCTCTGAATTTATTTGGAATCTCCTGCTAGAAGGCCACAAGGGCCCTGGTCTGCCCAAGAGGTGAAGGCACCAGGCTACACAGCAGCACAT
>NW_008237878.1:2789030-2791122 GCF_000691975.1 Corvus brachyrhynchos
CCCCTCCGAGAGCTGGGGCAGGCTCTCCTTTGGCAACGCTGGCTTAACTAAGAGCTGCTTAAGAGGTTTTTTGGGGCTGAGCCGCCAGGGACAGGCCTTGAGCAAGGGCCCGACGCCCCTCCCTGGGCAGGTCATGAAGGAGTCGGTGAAGGAGCTGACACACCAGCCCGACGTGGGCTGCTACATCCACGGCTTGTTCCTGGAGGGCGCCCGCTGGGACGCGGCTGCGGGTCAGCTGGCAGAGTCACGCCCCAAGGAGCTCTACACAGAGATGGCTGTCATCTGGCTAGTGCCTGTTCCCAACCGCAAGCCTCCAGAATCCGGCTCCTACCTGTGCCCCATCTATAAGACTCTCACTCGAGCAGGTAGGTGCCCTAAAGGCAGATTTCCAGAAGCACGGGAGCTGCAGGAGCAGCTAGGAGGGGCAGCCCGGGAGAGGCAGTAGGGAGTTCCTCCTGCCATACATGGGCACGGAGCAAGGTACTGTTGGCAGGGGCCAGCCAGGGAGAAAAGATTTCTCCTGCTGTGGTTGAGGAGATGGAGCAGGCAGGCACCCTGGCTCTGTAGCAGTGCCCCTCAAGCCCACAAGCCTGTTTCCCCCAGCCCTGCTCAGCCTGTCACCTGGATTAGGGTGGAAACAAGGGCTCATGGATGGGGTCACTTGTCTGGGACTCCCCAGTGAGTGTGCAGCAGCACCACGCTCTTGCCCTTGCATCCCCCATTACAGGCACGTTGTCAACAACGGGCCACTCCACCAACTACGTGATTGCTGTGGAGATCCCTACGGACAAGCCAGAGAAGCACTGGATCAAACGTGGCACAGCCTTGATTTGTGCCCTGGACTTTTAGCCAGGAAACACAGCCAGGCAGCCCAGGAACCCACTGCAGCTGAGGGCCTGAGCCGGGCTGCTGCCCCCCTCTCCTCCTGCCCTCCTACTGTTGAGGTGAGTCCTGCCCTGCTCCTGTTGAGGTGTCAATAAATTGAGCCTGGTGTTGTTGTACCATCCCCCCCCAATTACTTCAAATCTCTACACCACAGAGGAGCTGCCAGGAGCGATAACAGGGCGTGGAGCTGCTACATGGTGTTTCCAGCCCCACTGCCCCCCCCCTTCCCTCACACACCTCTTCCCTGGCTGGCCATTACAGGATAGCTTTATTCCTTCAGACAGATCCATTATTTACAGCACTTGATATTAGACACAGCAAGAGACAGAAGGATTTTCTTTCCTTCAACAAACCAAAAGAACTGTTTCATTCCATAGTCAAGATCTGTACACATATTGAAAAAATTCAGTCCTCTCCTGTGGACTCCTGCCCCAGGACAGCTGTGGAAAGCTGTGCTCACCTCTGATACCTCAGATTTCTGCCAGGCTCCTGGGGGCTGGCAGGAAGCAGCGGGCAAGAGGCAGCCAGGCTGCACCAGCAACCTCGGGTTAGCAGGCAGCTAGGGGAGCTCCCTCCACTGCTGCCCCCATCCCATCTCCACCACTGCAGCAACCAGCCACCTCTCCCCCTGCCCCGAGGCTGCACCAAGCCACAGCCACACCTTTGGGCCGTGCCCAGCACCACCGAGGCCCCCATATGCACCTGGTCTGTTCATAATTCACGGGGTTTCTCTGGGAACTGGGCCTGGTGCAATGCTGTGTGACCCACAGGCACTGCCAGGGCCACAGAGCTGGTCCTGAGGAGAGCAGCAGGAGGCACAGGCCACCCCCGCACCACCACAGAGGGCTGGGCACAGATGAGCCTCCCCACCCTCATCCAGCACCAGAGCTGCCATGGCCCACTGGGGAGCCAAGCTACACTGGGAAGGTGATGCCATGCCCAGGAGCTCAGCCAGCACTGGGCAGTGCAGTGGCAGGTGGGTGCAGAAGCAGCTCTGTCCTGGAGCCACCTTCCTCAGAATGGCCAAAGCCTGGGTTAGGACCAAAAATGAGTTTGGGGAAGGGAGAAGGATAGAAAACACAGACATGAACATCCCAGGGAAGCACAAAGCTGAAGGCCCAGACACAGGAGGACACAAGCCACAGCCAGCTGCGGCCAGCACAACCTCACATGGGCATTGCCAGCGTTCCCACAACGCCAGCCCCAT
>NW_008237878.1:2791135-2792359 GCF_000691975.1 Corvus brachyrhynchos
TCCCTCCTGTCACAGTCCTCAGCCAGGGCGCTGAGACAGAGGCCATGGCATCTGGGTGCTGCCATGGCATGATTAGGCAGCTGAGCACTCCAGACTCCCTTCTGCTGCAGGAACTCCTCCAGACAGGTTCTTGCCTTTCACAGCTCAGGAACAGAGAAAAACCCAATTTCCCTTTGTCCCCAGGCTCCACCTGGGCTGAGGGCTCGTCACTGTGGTCCCTCTTCCTTGGGCAAAGGGTAACATAGATCCAAGTGCCAGTGCCCAAAGCCACAAAGCCCAGCTGCTGTTTCTCAGTCTTGGCTCCCTGGCTACTGGCGCTTGGCTTTGTAGGGGCGGGAGCGTTTCCGGCGGTCCGGCTTCCTCTGCTTGTGCAGGCGGCCGATGCTGACTCCCTGCCGCCGGCGCACGGAGATGTTTTGCTCCACAAGGCTGGCCAGCATGCCTGCAGGGAGAGCACACACATGGGCCTGGAGTGCTGGGATTACCCATGGCAGAGGGCAGCCCTGCCTCTCTCTCTCGAAAGCCATCAGTGGGCACCTCCTGGGACTATAAAAGCAGAGATCTGTGGCTCCCCAGACTGAGCATCACCCTGTGCCTCAGGCCTGGCATAAACAGGGAGCCGGGCAGGGTGAAGCTTCCCAGGCTCACAGCTGCTGCTCCATCATGCTCAGTGCAGCTGCCCCAGCTGAACCCAAACCCTCTGCCCCATGAGCACAGCTCACCTTCCTGGGCCAGCATGGATATGAAGGTACAGATGAACTCATCGTAGTTGTGGGTTCTCCTCTGGTCATCAATCTACAAAGAGACAAATCCACAAATAATCCACAAGCCGGGGGCAGGGAGAAGGGAGAGTTCAAGGTTAACAGGGGACAAAGAACTGGCATGCCTGGCCCAGCCCACAGACTAAGGAGACAAGCAGGAAGGGACCCACCTCCCAGACTATCCTGGGCCAGGGCACAAGTAGGACTGTCTCCATCCCCGTTCAGATGCTGGCATGTTCCACAAAGGGCAGCTAAGAAGATGTGAGGGTGGGCAGGGAGGCATCTCTGCAGACTCTCCCCTGCCTCCTATCAGTGCTGATGTTCATCCCAGAGCTGTATCACCCTCCCCCAGGATGTCGGGGCTGTGCTCCGCCCCGCTGAGAGCTCTGCCCCGCTGAGCTGTTTGGTAACAGGGAAGGGACTCCTGAATGCTCCTCATCGCCATTCTCAGCTGAACCCACCT
>NW_008237878.1:2792395-2802582 GCF_000691975.1 Corvus brachyrhynchos
GGGCAGCTAAATCAGCAATACAAACAAGCCACCAACACACCTTGAATTTTTTCCTCTTCTCTACCTCCTCCTTCAGGCAGGCCTCGTAGTTTGCAATCTCTGCTTCCACACACTTGAGCAGCGCCAGCAGCTCCTACCAGGATCAAGCAGACCAAACGTGAGCACAGACCCAGCCACAGCCCAGGAGCCAGCAGGGTGAGCTGGCAGGTGTTCCTCTCTGTGCTAGGAAAGGGAGGATCCAAAGGAAAAACACTTGCTGGGGGAAAGCAAGGAGATCAGTTCATTGTAGGGAATTCACTGCGGCCAGCCCCAGGGGAGGTGGGCTCTGCCCCAGCCCCATATACCTGGTTTTAGGACAGGGGGAGGGGCTGCCTGTGTGCCAGAACCACCCCCCCCAGGACCTGCTTCCCCTCAAAAAAGAAATCTGAAGACTTCCCTTTGGAAATAAAACACTTGCTGGGGGAAAGCAAGGAGATCAGTTCATTGTAGGGAATTCACTGCGGCCAGCCCCAGGGGAGGTGGGCTCTGCCCCAGCCCCATATACCTGGTTTTAGGACAGGGGGAGGGGCTGCCTGTGTGCCAGAACCACCCCCCCCAGGACCTGCTTCCCCTCAAAAAAGAAATCTGAAGACTTCCCTTTGGAATATCAGTTTCTATCCAGCTCTCCTCCAGGGAGCCCTTGGTGCTGCCTGAGCCTGGTCCTGTCCCCTGGCTAGAGGGCACAGACAGGCTGTGAAACCACCAGCAGGCTGGGGCTTGGGGATGCAGGGTCTCACCAGCCCCTGGCCCAGAGGAGAGCACAGCAGGCTGAACATCTCAGCTGCAGAGACAGGGGCTGCGCCCACTACCAAGGCAAAGGTCCCCGAGATGACGCAAGGCACAAAACCTGCACTGCCCTGTGCCTCGAGGCGCGGCTGCGACGACACGCGAGGGGACAGCGTGCACATGCGGTTCAGTCACTGCCAGCGCTGCTGCGCCTCCGGGTGAGCTCCACGCTCCCAGGGCTGTCGCAGCACAAAACTCACCTTGGGAGAATACTTTTCCCCCCCAGGGTGATCACTGGTCCTGCCAAGTCCCACCTTCTCTTTGCTGTCACTGGCCTCACTGCCCTCCTTCTCCTCCAGTTTGATCGCAACTGGGGCCTCTTCACCGGGTTTGATGGAAGAGGGGGAGTTTTTCCCATCTACACACAGGGGAAGGAAGCATTAGGAGCTATTGCAGAGGACTGGCATCCACTCCCACAATCAAAGGACAACTGTCCTGTCACCCTAGGTGAGATTACCACCCCCTACAAGCTGTAAGGCGCTTACCTGCAGCAGCCAGCGGGCAGAACACGCCGTCCTCAGTGAGGTGCAGCAGCCCGGAGCTGACGATGGGCCCCAGGTCCCTGACAGCCCGGTTGTAGCGCATGCAGTCGACGCGCAGCAGCCCGTCCTCCTCGCCGAACAGCACCTTGGAGATGTGGGAGGTGACGGGGCTGGAGGGGCGCGTGGGGGTGGCCGAGCGGATGGGAGAGCGCAGCGGGGAGTTGAAGGCACTGCCGATCTCGGAGGCGGTGTCCGTGCTCTCATTGCTGGGCGTGGGGGAGGGCTGGGAGTGGGTGACCACTGCCACGGCGGCACCCCCGCTGCTCGTCCTGATGGACAGGGGAATGGAAAGATCCTTTTGAGATTCCTTCAGCTTCTCAGCCAGGACATTGATGGTGTTAGGCTGCAGGACAGAGAGCTGGCCATCTGCGGCCCCTGCCACATGCTCTTGCTTCACTTGCCCTTTCCTCTTGTACCTGCCCAGGAACACAGCAGGGAAGGTGAGTAGCTGGTGGAAGGAGGTAGAGGCCCAGCACAGACACTGCCAGCTCTGTGCTCAGCAGTCCAGGCTGCCTGCTGGGATGAAACAAGGTCTGAAACACTTCCAGGTCACCCCCAGTGCCATCAGCTTCTCTTGCAGCACCCGAGCACCACTGAACCACTCAGTCCCAGGGATCCCTACACTGCTGGGAGGCACAGGGTGCTGTGTACCCCCTGCTCTTCTTCCAAAGCACCCTTGCTGTGACTGCAACCTCCTGGCCTTAGCAGCAGTCCAAGCACATTAACAACTGTCACCAGGAGCTGAACTGGCAATTGGCACTGTGAACCAAGGTTCCTCAAAGCCCCAAAGCCTGCTGCCAATACACAGTTACTCTCAGGGCAGCTGAAATTCAGAGTTGGCTGTGAAGAGCTACAGAAGGACTTCACAAAATCCAGTGAGTGAAAAGTAAAAGGGCAGGTGAAGAGATGAACAGAACTATCGGAGAGCTAAGGAAAGAGGTATGGGAAGTCCTCACTGACGGTTCTGCAAATGTCAGCTCCCGGCCCCCCACCCTCAGCTCAAGCTGTCACCTGATGGCTGAGTTGGTGTTACGAACTTCCTCCTCATCATCATCATCATAGTCATCCTCATCGTCCGAGTACTGCTGGTGCTGTCGGACTGGGACCCGGTTGCGACCCACTCCTGCCGCAAGGTCTTCCTCTTCCTGCAACACACCATTGCTGAAGGCAGGCTGGCAGCAGGGCAAGGAGGAAGAGCCCAGTGGACTCATCCTTGGTCCAGCTTAACACCAGGACTTATGTCTTTTGAGAGGAAACAGGGACCCTTCCCCATTTTTGCTCAGTTTACCCACATTAAGGTTAACCTCCTTTGTCAGGTCAGTCTTTATTTACGCTCCTCCCTCCCAGCCTGGGTTAGTGCTGGGCCAGGCTGGCTGCAAGGCAGGGCTGGGCTTAGGCCAGCTGACAGCCATGCTCCCACAGAGGTGAGGGACTGGAGGCAAAGAGCTCAGCTTGATTCAGGCGTGCTGCTGGCCTGGCGCTCCAGCCTACCTGCATGGGGGACTTGGCATAGTTGTGGTTATCCAGGAAGGCTGGCAGTCTCTGCACAATGGGGTTGGGGTTTGCTGGAGGGGCCCCATTGATACCGCTCGCTGTCGTCTTTGGCACCGGTTTGGATTTGCTGGGGGGGCTCTGCGTGGCCGGGGGGTGTCCCTGGCTGGTGGGTTCATCAGTGCCATCTGCCACACAAGCACAGCATTCCATTCATCACCAGCACTGTCACCTTTTACTCCATGTCCTCTACCACCTCTTACTCACCCAGGTGAGAGAGGAGCTCTTACACTCCTCCAGACTACCACACCCACCTCCAGCTGTCACTGGTGTCCCCAAGCTCCAGCCCTCCTACTTTGAAGCTTCGCATCCCTCTGACTACCCCCCAGGCACAGAGGCATCACCCACACCCCAGCACAGTGCACATGGAGCAGGGCTCACAGAAAAGGAAGTGAAGATCACAGTGAAACTGTCCAAGCTCCAGGTCAGGCAGCTGTTGTCACCACCCTGGGTTCATTCCATGGCAGGCCAGGCTGGCAACACTGCTGGTACAAGGTCCTACCTGGATGGGTGCTCTCTGGAGTCACAGTCTTGCTGCTGGCTGGCTTTGCCTCTTCAGCAGGCTGAGACTCCTGAGACTTCTGGGTCTGGATCAGCTCAGGCTGAGTTACTCGGATAAGCTTGAAAGCAAATGACATAGAAACTGCATGCTGGACCAGCAATGACCCAAACCACATCCTTCCCACTCAAGCACTGCAGAGCTCATGAGGGTGAGCCAACACCAAGTGCCCAGGCACACAACCGACACAGGTGAGTCACCTCCCAGGAGAGCAGCAACAGCCAAGCAGCAAGGCTGGTTATCTCCTCTTCCCACGAGACTTTTCCCAAGACCAAACAAAACCCTCAAAGCCAGGGCCCTGGCAGCACAGGTAGATGCCCTGAAAACAGCCTCTTCCCCTCACCAGGCCTGGGCTGTCCTACCTGCTGCAAGGCCTCCAGCACAGTCTGGCGGTTCATCTTCAGGATGTGCAGTTTGGACTCGTACTTCATCCTCCGGTCAGGCACCACGGCCATCAGGTTGAAGCGGATGTCGTGGTACGGCTCCCTGCAGGAAGGGCAGCGGGCCTCAGCCATGGGATTGTGGTGACAGCCCCTATCCCCACCTCCTGCCTGGGTGTTTTAACACCAACACACCCAAGGCTTCTCCCCAAAACCAAGTCAACCTCACAGTGGCTGGTGAAGCAGTGCAAGGTTGCTTCAGCTACCACACAAAACACTCCTCACAGTCACAGGTTGGTTGAGGTGGGAAGGGACCTGTGAGAGTCATCTGCTCCAGCAGTAACACCCAGAGCTGGTCATCCTGACAACATCCAGACAGCTTTTGAATATCTCCAGAGATGGAGATTCCACAACATCTTTGGGCAACCTGTGCCAGTGCTGTCACCCTTACGCCCAAGCATTCAAGAGGCCCAGCTCAAGACCAGAAGCACCAATCCTTCTCCTATGGACTTGAGCTAACGGGGACCTAACCAGGCCACTCTTAACACTGTGCAGCATTTGCAGGGACTCTGCATCGCACAGGGAATGCAGCTTCTCCGCATGCTCTGCAGGCAAGAGAAGGCAAGGGGCAGAGCAGAGCGCCTGCACCTCTCTATAGGCAACCTTCTCCACCCCCACTTCCACAACCTGCCACTCAGAAACCATAATACAAATAATCCAGGGCAATATGGCAAGGGGCCAGTGCTTGCCCCATGGCCCAGGACATTACCCTGCAGTGGCCAGGCCAATGCGCTCCATGATCACTCTCCTGGCTTTGTCTGTCCATTCCTCGTCGTCTGCCCACGGCCCTGTGATAACAAGACACAGCTGGACTTAAAGCAGGCCATGCTTAAGTGAACCAAGTACATGAAGTGGGTACCTTACCAAAGGGGCTGACAGACAGAAACCTGGCAGGGATAAATAACTGTCTGAAAGACAGAACTGAGTGGTCAAGTTGTAAGAGAAGGGAGTAACCTGGGCAGCCCACTGGATCTGTTGGGACCTGGTGCCTCAACCAACACACAGTGGTTACGTGGCACAAGGAGGGAGTGAGGAGATAAATTCTCCTTGCTATATGCAGTTATTTCAGAGCTGAAGGACCTCGTGGCCCTGAGCAACTGGGGAGGAAAATGGCAAGGCTGGCAAAACAACAGCAATACATTTAGAAATAACTGCTTTCTAGGCACAGTACCCAGCACACAAGCTCCAAAATGAACTGTCAAAACTCAGGATAAATCTGGGAGCCACTGGAGTGATTCTTCACTAACACCAGTTAACACTAAGAGGCAATGGAAAACAATACATTTGAACACACCAGGGTGCTATTCACCTGTGTCAACAAGCAGGGACAGGTGGGCTCTTACCGTGGTCAATGGGATAGACCTTCAGCCCATCCAGCTCAAAGAGCCGTCCCTTGATGGGGACATAACTGACAAAATGAAAAGCCTCCATGGTCCGCACCGCGCTGATCCCGTTCTGCTTTTCTGGCAAGTGCCGTGGCTCCGGCCTGCGAGGGTGAGAGGTCATGGAGAGTCTGCCTCCTCCTCTGAGAGAGGGAGCTGCAGACACTCCTCACTCACCTGGCATGGCTGTTGTGGGCCTTGGCCAGTTCCGGGGCGTTGCCGATGGCATAGCCTTTGCTCTGCAGCCAACAACAAGAGAGGAGAACAGCTGAGAAGTGACAGGGAACAAACAAAATGCTTCACCCACCACCTTCCCACTCCCTCTGTCCATCTACCCACAGGACCAGGACAGAAACCCTCAGGCACACCCTGTATTCTTCTGAGTTACAGGTAAAGCCCAAGATGCAAAGAGCACACAATTTCTACTGAATAAATTACAGCTGGAGAAAAACAGACTTCACAATAGGTCTGAAGGGAGGAGAGAGGACTTTTGATTACAGGGAGTAACATGACAGAAGGCTCAGAGCTGTGCCCAGCCTAAAGGGAACCAAGGCTCTGAGCAAGGCAAGGCAGGAACATGAGAGAGAAAAGGCAATCCTGCTGCAATGTGCAGCCATGGAGGGCATGGAAGGAGCCAGCTCATTAAGAGCATCACCCCAAGAGAGGAGCGAGAGGCAGGGCCACATGTGCCACTCCTGCACAGCCCTGCCTGACCCTGCCCCTACCTCAGGGCTAAAGCCTTTGGTGAAATCCTTCATGCGGCTCAACGTGGGGCCCAGGTCGACATTGTTGCAGTTGAGGAGGACGCTCAGCAGGGCATGGGTGGCACAGGAATTGGGGATGAGCTGGAGAGTAACACAAGGACCAACTTAACCAGCAGGAACAAGGCAGCCTTTCAAAAACTCCTCCGTGCTGACAACAATCAGTTGAAAGCACTGATGCAAGAACCAGCAGTGCTTGTGAGAGCAATGACCTGACCTCAGCTCTCACAGGAAGGAAGGAAGTCAGTATCACTTAGTGAGCCTCACCGTGCCCCATCTGCTCACAGTGCAGGCCACAGTCTCCCAGCCCTCACTGGATTCCCTCCAACCTGGAGCTCAGGGAAGACACTCCCAGGAAAGAGGAGCTGCCCTCATGACCAGCAAGATCAGTGCAGCCTCTCAGTACCACACTGCTTCCCTGAGGTGTCACAGGAGACACCCCACACACACTTTCCCCCCTCCTGGAGCCTACCTGGTGAGCAAAGAACATGTTATTGACGATGTCATCGTCGATCACCGACGTCTCATCCACCAGCGTGGAGACCTTCCGGCGGGAGCGGCGCTCCTCAATCCACTTGAACAGGAAGATGAACCCATACACAGGGCTGCAGAGAGAAAGCAGCAGCTCCAGCACTTTGGACCAACCACACCAGTGGGGCTGCTCTGCCCAGCACCAGAAACCTTCTGTTTCAAACCATGGGCAGAGCAAAGAAAGAGAGGAAAAGCAGAATGACCAGTGCCATCTTTCTGGAGGTGACCATCCCTGCCACAATCCCCCCAGCCCAACATTACTGAGGACACTCCTGCACTGATGCTCCAGGCTCAGCCAACAAGCAAGCTTGAAAACTCTGGGGTTTGACAAGTCTTAAGAGGCTGAAGACAGAGAAATGGGAAATTCCCCTCTGGACACTCACTGACCTGCAGAACAGTGCCTGGCCACTGAATGACCCTCCTTTTACACTTACCTTGGATTCATTCTTGAGAGGAGTTCAGCAATGGCTTTTAAGAAGTGACAGCCTCAAAGCCTTTTCACAGCACCAGGACAGGGAGAAAGCTCACACTGCAAGCACACCACCTCTCCACGGTGAGAGGGAGATGAATCCCTTGAAGTATGTCCCTCACCTGCCCCAAACCTGCTGAAGCCAACACTTACAGCACTGACCTCCATGACAGACAAGCTCACAGGGGCCCCTCTGAATGCCTGGTGATGAGTTCCCAGGCCCACAGACCATTCTGCTTAACAAAACTCACACTCTCAGGCCTCTGACTCACCCTTGGCATTTACTCTGCAGATCATAAATCTCCTCAACCTGCACTCCCTTGACCCCTGCAGACAAAGGAGAGAAGCTGGTGTAAGGCCCACCAGAAAGGACAAGGTAATGTCAGGCATAAAACCGACTTCCCAGGAAAGTTTCTTGGACTTACCAAAATCTTCAACCAGGAGTGTGAAAAGACCTGAAAGGAACAAAACCAACAGGTTACTTCTGGCTGAAGAGAGCAGAGAAAAAAATCTGCTGTCATCATCCCCCGAGAGCCCCAGAGGGTCTCAGGCCAAGGTACAGCCAGAAAACCCACAGCAGAGCGGCACCAGGATCACAGAGAGTCCCAGCAGTGGGGCTGTTGACCTCAGAGGTGCTCCAACTCCCTTCACCCTTCCATCCCCAGTGATCATCCTCTTCCTCACAGGGGCCCCTCTGAATGCCTGGTGATGAGTTCCCAGGCCCACAGACCATTCTGCTTAACAAAACTCACACTCTCAGGCCTCTGACTCACCCTTGGCATTTACTCTGCAGATCATAAATCTCCTCAACCTGCACTCCCTTGACCCCTGCAGACAAAGGAGAGAAGCTGGTGTAAGGCCCACCAGAAAGGACAAGGTAATGTCAGGCATAAAACCGACTTCCCAGGAAAGTTTCTTGGACTTACCAAAATCTTCAACCAGGAGTGTGAAAAGACCTGAAAGGAACAAAACCAACAGGTTACTTCTGGCTGAAGAGAGCACAGAAAAAATCTGCTGTCATCATCCCCCGAGAGCCCCAGAGGGTCTCAGGCCAAGGTACAGCCAGAAAACCCACAGCAGAGCGGCACCAGGATCACAGAGAGTCCCAGCAGTGGGGCTGTTGACCTCAGAGGTGCTCCAACTCCCTTCACCCTTCCATCCCCAGTGATCATCCTCTTCCTCAAGAGGACCTGAACCAGCTCTTTCCTGCCAGAGCCCAATGCATCCTGACCCACTGCAGGTGACCTGCCAAGTGAGCAGCAGCAGCAGGGAGCACCTAAATGACACACACACACTTGTAGCCAGAGAGAAAAATGGCTGAAGAGGTCACAGGATATTTTAAAAAAAGATCGTTTTGCTCCTGGTTAGTGAAAGCCAGTGAGGGGAAATCCAGATCACAGCAACAGGGCTGCGGGGAACTCCGAGGGCTGAAAGGCTCGTCTTCATCTCCCTGTCTCTTTGGGGGAACCAAATCCAACAGCCTGTCTCCAGTGACTACCAAATGCAGGAGGACATAGCCAGGGATACAGAGACAACAGCAAGAAAACAAGGATTATCAGATACCAGCAACTGAGCAGCAGCTGCCACTATGATGCCGAAGCAAAGGCAGTCAGCCCAATTTTCAGGCAGTCAGTCTGCACATGGAGTTAGCGAGTTCAAGACTGGAATAACAAATCTGCTTTTTTATCTCCCTAATAAAGGCTGCTGAAAGCCTGGGAGGGAGTCCAGGGAATACCAATAAGAAGGATTAAATCCTGAGAAACATCCCTGTAAGCAATGGATTGAAGGACTCTGATGCATGTGGCTCAATTAAGAAGAGCCCAAGGGGCTTCCACACCAAAGTTAAAATTATTAAAACAGGAAGGAAACTCCTGGGAGCAAAAAGTCTTCATTGATTTATCAGAAAACATTGTATTTCTTACAAAATTGCCAGTGAGAAGAAATATGCTGTGGAAATAAGATGCTTCAAACCAGTGGGAGCCTGCTCACTGTGCCAGGCCATTACACCAAACCCCAGCACTTTCCTGGTCCTTTCCAACCCCACTTTGATTTCTGATATATTTCAATCTTTTGTATTACCTCAGCATCTACAAAAGGCACACTCCTGCTACTGACACCTCTCCTGGAACACTCAGACACCCATTCCAAATGATATGGGCTGGCTGGGACACGTTCTGGTGTCCACAAGCACACACAACACTATGCCAGCAGCCGGGATGTCCCCAGGGCTCTCTTCCCCACCCAGCAGCCAGCCCAAACCTGGACCTACCGACCCTTCCTGACCAGTAAAACACTCAGAGATTTCAGCACAAGCCCCACAGTAGGAGCCAGTGGGACGATATTCAGCTCATGGGATGTGCTGAAAGCTGAGAGCAGCACACGGGTCACTCCTAATATCTGTCCCAGCTGCCACAGATCCAAAAAACCTGCCTCTGCCCAGACAGATTATCTCCCAAGCAAATAACCTTCCCTCCCAGCTGTGAGAATCCACACCATGTCCTGTGACTTTGGACAGGATGGGAATGATTTCAGCATTTTTCAAGTACCAGTAAAGAGGATAAAGAGCAGCAAAACTGGGGGTGACTGGGACACCGACAGCAGACAGAATCCTTTGCTGAGAAGACAATTGCAGAGGTCAAGTTTCCTCACCCCCAGCCTCAAAAACTCACCGCCCCATCCTAGAGAGCAGCTCCCAGCCTTCCACAGGACAACCCCATTCCACCCTACAGCGACTCACAGGGTTAAAACAACATTCAGACAATGCCCCAGCCAACACCAGCGCTGGCCCTCAAATCCCAACCCGTGGAACAACTCCGGGACTCCGCCACAGACTCCACCTCCAAGGCAGCGGGAAGGAGGCACCTCTGGCCGTCCTGCTGCCGGTTTCTCCATGCCGGGCTCTCCAGCACCTTCCTGCTCTCCTGCACCCTCCTACTCTAGGCCTGCACCCTACATCTCACACCCCAAACTTCACCTGTACATCTCAGCCCCCACAAAACTCCGCTTGTACACCCCACACCCCCAAAACTTCACCTGCACACCCCACAGCCCCAGCCCCCAAAACTTCACCGCAGCCCCCCCAAACTTCACCTGTACACCTCCCACCCCCAGCCCCGCCCACAACTCC
>NW_008237878.1:2802627-2806325 GCF_000691975.1 Corvus brachyrhynchos
CGACCGCTGCCCCGCCCCGCCCCCAGCCCCGCCCCCTGCGCGGTGCCGCGGCCCCGCTCACCGGGATCGCTCTCCAGCTCCAGCCAGCCCTTATTCATCTTCCCGCGGGCCGGGCCGCGCCGCCATGTCCAGCCCCGACTACGGGATCCGCCGTCGCTCGCCCCTGTGCGTCATCGCCGCGCGCGGTGACGTCACGCGGGCGCGACACGTGGCCACGCACAGGCACGTGGGGCCCGAGGGGCGGGGGCGCCGGGAAGGGCCCGGGAAGGTCGCGGGATTCCCTGGAAAGCGGATCCTCTGAAAAATGCCCGTCTGTTCTTCTTTCTGGCGTGGCGTGTGCAAGGAGCATGGGTGTCGAGAGTGTGTTGCCTCTAAAACAATGGGGTCTGTCACATCTCACTCCTCTGTGTTTTCTGGTGACTTGACTTCCAGCCCCTCCTCTCTGCCTTTCCTCACTGCATGCTGCTACTTCCCGCTATTGTCTAGGGAATTTAGCTAACGGCACATGCTCGTGAGCTTTATGCCTATGATTCTCTAGACGTTGTGATACTTGAGTGCTTTTTTAGCTCTGCCCCTTTGCCTTCAAGGAGGCTCTGCTCGCCTCACAGCACTGCTGAGGGTAGAGGCCTCTGCCAGAATTTGCAACATCCAGGACTGTTGGATAGACCCCATCCCTGCCTTGTGATCGTAACAAAGCGTCTGGAAATGTGCACGTTGGGCAGAAGGAATAGCAAGAATAATAATGTGTAATAATAATAATAATATGCATCCATCTGGTGGGTTTGGGGTTCTGTCGTCGTTTTGTTTGTCTGTAGGGTTGTTTGGGGTGATGATGATGATGATGATGATGATGGGGCTCAGGCTCAGCAGCCTGGGCTGCCCTGTTGCTGAGGGGCTGCAGTGAGGGGCTGTGCTGCCCAGCCTCTCCTCCCAAGCAGCTAAAGACAGGATGAGAGGGACACAGTCTCAAGCTGCACCAGGGGAGGATCATGCTGGACATCAGGAAGAATTTCTTTATGGAAAGGGGGCTTCGACATTGGAGTGGGCTGGCCAGAGAGGTGGGGGAATCACCGTCCCTGGAGGTGTTTAAGGAAAGGCTGGATGTGGCGCTCGGTGCCGTGGTGGTGTCGGGTTGTAGGTTGGACTTGATGATCTCAGGGGTCTCTTCCAACCTGATCGATTCTGTGCTTGTGTGTGGAGGTGTGAGAGCTGCTGGCGAGGCTGGGGCCGGGCTGACCTGGCCAGCAGCTCCACTTTTGCCACCTCAGAGGCTGGAAAGCTCCCAGGGCGAGCGTGCGCCCCTACGCTGCGCTTCCTTAGGAAGTGGGATAAAAATAGGAGTGGGATGGGCGGCTGTGCCTGTCCCCCCCCCATGGCTTTGTTCTGTGGCCGTTCCCACACACACCCCGGCCCCCAGCGCTCCCCTCACCCCACTCCTGCCCCCCCAGGGACAGGGCCAAGCCCAGGTAGGGCTCATCCCCCTCTGCAGAGACCCAGGTGCGCGGCGCTGGGTCTGCCCAGGGACGGTGTCTCCTTCCACCCCCCAGGTGCATGAGGGTGTGGTCATAGTTGTTCAGTCTCTGGAAGTTTCTAGGGACGCAGGTTGCCTCAGTTGGCTGCTGATCTGCTGGAAAGCCTGCAGAATGCTGTGGGGCAGCCCTGACAAAATCTCTCCTGCTCCAGCCTTAGTGGTAAATCTACCCAGGAGGACCAGGTCCCCAAAAGGGGGCTGGCTGTTTGGGGGACTGTTTGCTCCTGGTCTCTTTTCCTGCTCAATTTGAAGCACTGCTGGCCCTGGTGCCATCTCCAGCTTCTCACAGTTCACCTCAGGGCCAGGTCCCATACACAGCAGAGCCCTCGGGCCCCCTCTTGCTGTGTCCCCTACAAGGGGCAGCCCAGCCCCTGCTCTGCAGAGCGCAGGCATCGCTCGGAGGCAGAAGGGTGTGGGTGTTCCACACGGGTCAGTGCAGGCACTGCAGAGCTGTTTAATCGGGGCCCTGAGGAATCAGACTCCTCTCATTTCTGGCTTTGCACCCAGCTCCCTCCTTGTCTCTTGCTGGCTGTTGTTCTCCTGTGCCCCTCAGGCCTGCCATTACCCAAATCCACGTGCTTGGCTCCCGCCCGGCCCCATAAATCAGCGCTACCAGCGCTACTCCCCTCCGTGCAGGACATGTCCCAGCCTGCCAGCCCCACCACAGCTCTCCCATCCCAGGAGACACATGGAGTTTGCAGGAGAGGTGGGACAGGGAGCTGGAGAAGGGGGCCAGGACCCCCAACCTGTCTCTGTGGGATCGGGCAGTGCTGTCGAGGGACTTTGCTCCCGGGGAGCCGCTGCTGCAGCAGAAACACAAACACACACACACACACACACATAGGGAGGAGAGATGATATCAGGACCTGGCTTTGTGTGAGCTATTTAGGGCCTTTTAATTATTATTATTATTATTTTTCTTTCCCGTTCCTCCAGCTCTGAACAATGCCCGTCCCGGCGGGGCTGCGGTTCACACCATTGTGTGGGGCTGCCCTGCCTCAGGAAGGGGCAGATCTTTATCACCCCAGGCTGACCGTGAGTGAGCTCATGTCGGGTGAGGAAAGCAAGAACACCTCGCTGGCAGCCTGGAGGTGCCCTCCAGGCACCTACCCCCAACCCCTGCGTTTGGGGGAGGCCCTGGCTGCTGGTTTAGCTCCCCCAGGCAGCAGGAGCTCACCCAAACCAGCCACATCCCACCCATGCCCTTGCAGGACCACCAACCAGCAGAAACCACCCCAGCTGCGGTACAGCCCCCCACACTGTGCTGGGGCTGCCTTCTGCCTGTCCCTGCTCCCACCTGGGCACAGTGACTGCAGTGGCATTAGTGCCTCTCCCAGTGTTTACCCAGGAACAGGTCTAACCTGCCGCAGCCGTTTGCTGTTCTCCCCAACCCTGTCCAGCCCTAAAACTGTGGCTGTGAGGCGGACAGAGGAGAAGTGGGGAGCTGCACCGAGGAACAGGCTGGCCCTGCTGAGTGTGTCCCAGTGCCAAGAGAAGGGAGGAAGGAGCCCTGTCCCCCAGGGCATGCCCTGGGTGACACAGCACAGCTGTGGCTCCACAGGCACAGCGGGTGACAGGGCTCCTCGTGCACACAGAGGCTTTTTGGGATGATGCTGGTTTTGCCCCCATACGAGCAGGCATCATCTTCCCCAGGCTCTGTGCTGGTGTGGAAAGAGCCTGGAGCCATCAACCGCTCCCCACGGCACCACACTCGGCCCCATTATTCACGGAGGGATCCAGCCAGCATCTGGGTGATAGCATGGCCTGGGTGGCACCATGCCACCATGCCCCACCCCACCCAGGGACTACAGCCCCCACCTGCTGCAGCACCTGCGAGAGCAAGAAGGGGCCAACGAGTCCCACCTCACCGCCTGTTTGTGAGGTGACCCTGCAGCCACTGAGGGTAACAGGGACCCGTCCATCCACTCCGGCCATGGGGACTAGGCTGGCAGCACTGCAAGCCACCCACCAGGGCAAGATGCCCCCGGGGCCACCAGCAGCACGGGGAGCTGGTACTTGCCTGTGGCTGGGCCACGTCCATTACCCTGCCCTCTCTAAGCGGCCGGTGCTTGCCGGGGCACACGGTTCCTCTCGCTGTGGGGTTTGGCCATCCGTCCCTTCTTGGCCACGTCCACACCAGCCCACACCACCTTGGCGTGGGCCAGTG
>NW_008237878.1:2806444-2808186 GCF_000691975.1 Corvus brachyrhynchos
GTGCCCCCAGCCAGGGCTCGGGGCAGAGCGGGTGCGGGAGCTCATCCCCTCGCCCTCGGGGGACGGTGTGTGCCAGCTGCTCGCTGGCGATCACCTCCAGGGTGGTCTTGGACACGGTCCGGGTGAAGCCGTGCTCCAGCGTTTTGCAGTAGTAGGTGCCGGCGTCGTGCCGGTGCAGCTTGCGGAAAAGCAGCCCGTGCTCCGTCTGCAGGATGCGCTCGTCCGTCTTCACCTGTCGGCCACCGCGAGGCTGGGGGTGTCCAGGTCTGGCCCCACACCCCTCCCGTGTGCCCGCAAGGGGAGCAGGTGCAGGGGAGCCTCACCTCATCCCGCTGCTCATCGGGGGGCCTCTGGACAAACCACTGCACGCTGGCCTGCGGGGACCGGGGCACACACTCCAGGAATGTGCTGTTGTCCTCTGCCCCATAAAGCACCTTCTCCTCAACGCTCTCAAAATCATCCACTGGGGCAAAGACAGGCACAGACTCACAGGGAGGGCAGAGCCAGACTTCCACTTGCCCAGGCGTCAACCCCCCTTGGCCACCGTGTGACTTCATCCCTTTCTCTCCCAGAGGACAGCCCCAGCCCCAGCAGCACCCACCTTCTCTTGGTCTGGTCTATGAGATGGGCAGGTGAGAGTGCCCACATGGAATGGCCACAAGCCCCTCTGTGTGCTAGGGCTGTGGATGTCAGGACATCTTGGGGCACCTGGAGGAGCCCCTCAGCCCTGCAGGCCCCCAGTCTCTCACCGGTCAGGTTCTGGTCCAGACACTGGTGTGCAGGGTGGCTGTGGCGGGCGTCCTGGCGGCGCTGGCGGCGCTTGCCGGAGGGCTGGTAGTGGGTGCAGGCGGTGCCATCCCAGGCGCAGTAGGGATCCCTGGCCAGGCAGCACTCGGCACAACCAGTGCCGTAGGACTCACACTGGTGCAGCCGCACCTGGGCCACCCCCAGGCTGGAGCCCACGTAGAGCGTTTGCTGGGGGAACAGCACCAAGGTGGTGATGTTGGCAACCCCCATGGGCTCAGCACCTGGGGGCCCAACCAGGACACCCCAGGGCAAGCACCACACAGCTTTGAGAGGCTAGTCACCACAGCTGGTCACCTGCCTGGTCCCCAGCCCCTTGGCCAAGCCGTGTCTGTACTCACACGCTTGACGGAGATCTCCATCTGTGTGATGGGCACAGGCATCTGTAGGAGAGAGGAGTGGTCATCAGGCTGGCATAATCCTCACCACGGACAGCCCAGCTCTTTCAGAGCCACCAGGGCTTGGCAGAGAATCAGCAATGTTTTGTGGAGGGTGAAAATACCCCCAGCCACCCTCTTCCCTCACAGCCTCAAGACCTTCCAGTGACCAACAACTCAGTGACAGCCCCGAGCCTCCATCCCCACGTGTGTCCCCAACCTGAGCTCACCCCACTGCCCCCTCCCTTACACATGGGGCAGTAAATGTCACCTTAAAAACCTGCAGCTCCTCCAAGATGACTTCCTCAGTTGTGGCTGAGCTTGTCTTCTGCAGGACCACCACCTTCAGCACTGAGCCAGCATCTGGGGGCCGAGGAGGATGGAGGTGTGAGCACCCTGCATCACACAGCCCTGGGAGCCCCAGCTCCGGGGCTCCTTCCTGCACTCTGCTCCTGCTGCTCACCTGTCCCAAGGAACAGGATGTCGTGCTGCCCGTCCTCGGCCTCCACCCTGTCCACCACGAGCTGGCGCAGCCGGTGGGGCAGGTCAGTGTCACCGAGG
>NW_008237878.1:2808971-2817659 GCF_000691975.1 Corvus brachyrhynchos
AGCACCACACAGCTTGGAGAGGCTAGTCACCACAGCTGGTCACCTGCCTGGTCCCCAGCCCCTTGGCCAAGCCGTGTCTGTACTCACACGCTTGACGGAGATCTCCATCTGTGTGATGGGCACAGGCATCTGTAGGAGAGAGGAGTGGTCATCAGGCTGGCATAATCCTCACCACGGACAGCCCAGCTCTTTCAGAGCCACCAGGGCTTGGCAGAGAATCAGCAATGTTTTGTGGAGGGTGAAAATACCCCCAGCCACCCTCTTCCCTCACAGCCTCAAGACCTTCCAGTGACCAACAACTCAGTGACAGCCCCGAGCCTCCATCCCCACGTGTGTCCCCAACCTGAGCTCACCCCACTGCCCCCTCCCTTACACATGGGGCAGTAAATGTCACCTTAAAAACCTGCAGCTCCTCCAAGATGACTTCCTCAGTTGTGGCTGAGCTTGTCTTCTGCAGGACCACCACCTTCAGCACTGAGCCAGCATCTGGGGGCCAAGGAGGATGGAGGGGTGAGGACCCTGCATCACACAGCCCTGGGAGCCCCAGCTCCGGGGCTCCTTCCTGCACTCTGCTCCTGCTGCTCACCTGTCCCAAGGAACAGGATGTCGTGCTGCCCGTCCTCCGCCTCACGGGCGGCCGCAGCCGGTGGGGCAGGTCAGTGTTCACGAGGAGGGGCCGGCGGTGCCGGGGGTACACGGCCTTGTACATGAGGGGGTGGGCGCGGGCGAAGTGCAGCACCTCGTCGGGGAAGTCCTTGGTGGTGCTGTACTGCCGCCGGGGCTGGTTGGTGGTCTTGCTGGGACACTGAGGGGACAAGAGGGGACCAGCTCAGCCCAGCCACCCCAGCACCCATCCCTCCTTCCCCCTTCATTGCTCCTCAGAGCTGGTTTGGGTCCCTCTCTGCCTTCCAGTTTGGAATCCATCTTTTCCACCCCTTTGCCAGACCTTGGCAAACCACCAGCTGACCTCTCCAGGAGGTGAGAAGATGGGGGATGGCCCCACCACCATCCCAAAAGAGCAGAGGGGACCTGGAGCTCCAGGGAGTCACTCACCACGCCTGGCCGTGGGTAGGGCACCCTGCCCTCGTAGGCACCCCACCGATGGTGGGGGCTCTCCCGGTGGGCAAAGGGCCCGTTGAAGACCTCCCGGATGTCGGCCATGCGGTACACACAGACAGCAGAGCCCCGGAAAATGTGGCTGAAAGGGGATGGAGAATGGGTTGAGCAGAGCCATGCTTGGCACTGCTGGCAGCGGGAGCACCGACATCCCTGTGCAGACCAGGGGAGTGGCCAGCAACCCTTGGTGACAGTGACAGGGCAGGTCATGGGCAGCTGCAGCTGGATATCCCCAGAGACGAGCTGGACCACTCACCTGATGGTGCTGAAGAGGGCATAGATCTCTGGGCTCTTCCCATCCTTTGTCCTCAGCAAGAAGACATCCTCTGGAAATGAGAGCATGTTTTTTTTCCTGGATTCCAACTAAGTGACCAGCCACCAACTAAGTGACTAGCCCCGGTGCAGTACAGCTCCACGCACCCCTTACCCAGCTCATCAAAGTAGGTGTCGATGCCGCCAGGGCCGGGGACAGAGCACACCAGCCGGGCTTTGTTGAAGGTACTCCACTTGTTGACCAGCACTCTCTGGCCACCAGCATCATTCTGCAGGGACAGGGAGCATCAGGGCCACTGCTGTGACTTGATGCATCCCTGTCCCCCGCAGTCCCCACCAGCATCTCACCACGCAGACACGCCCCACACGGCTGACGATGGCGTGCTCCTTGCTGTCTGCCTCCACCACCTTCTCGGTGAAGAAGAAATAGGCTTTGTCATTGTCCCGGTCATCGTTGTCTGGAATCAAGTGGGCTGCCACAAATTTGGGATCTACAAGCAAGAGCCAGCCACGTCAGGTGGGGAGAGAGGGCACAGCCACCACCTCCAGACCCCACACCATGCTGGGGCCGGATGCCAGCCAGGAGCACCCCCAGACCTTGCTGCCCTGGTGCCTTTCCCTGCTCTTAGCTGGCACGGGGGATGCTGCACCATGGCCACAGATGCTCTGGCCACCACAAGGTTCGTGGTCCCCGGCACTAGCCCTGCTGGGGGGAATGGAGGGGCAGAGGGAAGCTGTTACCGTTGAGTAAGCGCTGGTCCACCTCTGTGCGCAGGGCAGAGCGGGTCCCCATGCTGCGGAAAACACCAGGATCGCGTCCCAGGAAATCTGCGGTGAGGCCGGCGTACAGCTCCCCACCTGCAAAAACACCCAGCTGGCACAGGGACCATCCCTGGCCCAAACCCCAGAGGCTCCCAGATCGTGAGGAAGACAACCCACCGATGATGGTGCTGGCGAAAGCACGAAAAAAAAACGCCGCCCCCGGCCACTCTCCACGCGGGCGGGGTCCAGGCTGAAGGTGTGCTGGGGAGAGCAGCAGCCAGGTGAGCCCCAGGCTGTGCCTGGGCATGCAGAGGCCAGCTCTGGTCCCTGCCTGACTTGCACCTCACTCAGTGCACCCAAAGGATCATCTGGAAGCAGGATCCACGCTTTTTGAGGCAAGACTGATGCCATGAGGGTCCAAAGGGACCCACCAGCTCCACTGCTCGCCCGCCTGCCTAGTCGGAGTCATCACGGTACAGGCAGAGCTCCCCCGCTGCCCAGGCAGGGCCAGGCTGTGGGGAGGGCTCTGAGGGGTGTTCTGCCATTCCACCCCAGCCAGCTTGATTTATGAGCAGTTAGCTGGGAGAGGAGAAAATGCCACCCCCACCTCAGCCCCTGGCAGGACACCAGCCCCTGGGGACATGTCTGTAAAGGGAATGCCAGGCCAGACAGATGGGAAAGCTGGACAGGGGGCAGCAGAAGGACAAAGGGACTACAGGGAGCTGGTTCCTGACACACCCCCCCACCAGTATTCAGGGTAGAGCAAACTCCACATCCAGCATCCCCACGCAGTCCCAAGGCCCCTCAGGAGAGAGGCAGGCAATGGGGATCTACATCCCAGGGGTGTCCTGCTGGGGATGCTGCCCTACCTCGCCACGGTGCCCCACGTAGACAAAGGTGCACATGGGGTGGAAGGCGCCCGTCCCACAGGCCAGCAAGTGTGTCCGGTTGTAGGGATGCAGCACACGGACATAGTTGGCACAGTCAGTCTGGGGGGACAGCAGGGGAGAGGAAGGGTCACAGGGTATTGGTGCCTTCCCCACCCCCAGCCCCCTGCCTCTGTCTAGGGCCCTACGACAGTGGGTGAGCCCCAGCCCTGGCTCCCTGCCTCCAGCCCGGTGCCAGGGATCTGGGGTGGCAGCTTGTACCCACTGACAGGGCTTGTATGGACTTCATCTGGGTGGTCCCCAGCCCACTGCAAAAGGACAGGGCTTTTTACTGGTCCTCCTGCTGCAAGAGCATCCCAGGGGACCCACACGGGATCCAGCTGCCACCTGGGCATCTCCTGCCTGCAGGCACCTGTGCACTCACCCTGTCACACAGCCCACGCTAGCCAGGGGAGCAACGTCACCTGCCCAGCAAGCTCCAAGCCCTGCCCCAAGCCCCTGGCGCCCAGGACGTGACCAGATGCAGGGACATCCTTCCCCGTCATGTTCCTGCTTACGCCAGGGATGAAACAAAAGGAGGAAACAGTGGAGACAGAGACCCACAGGCATCCTGGGCTGCCTCCAGAACAGCCCTGGTCGCTGCTGTCTGGAAGTGTCCCCTTCTCTGGGGGATGACAGCAATGACACCCCCAGGGCTGGAGACCTGCCACCTCTGACTTTGCACATTATCTCCTGGCAGTTCCCACTGGAAAAGGGCTCCCATCCTTCTCCACCATTAGCTTGGCAGCTCCCCCTGGCCAGCGCCAGCCCTGCCTGCCCTCCATTGTCCCCTCCACAGCGGGATGCGAGGCCCCTCATCTGCTGGGAACACCGCTGCCGAGCCGCCCCGGGGGTTCCCAGCTTCCTGCTGTTTATTTTCCCTTTGCAAAGAGCCTCTAAAATAGCAAGTGAAAAAAAATATATGTTCAAGGAAAATAAAAAGTTGAGCCTGCCCTGGCTTGGATCTGTCGGTGAGAGCTGGTAAAATAAACACAGAGAGCAGAACAGGGACTCCTGGGAGCAATTTGTCTGGGCCAGGGGAGCCTTGGGGACTTTCGCCCCGCCACAGTCCTGCTTCATATCAGGGCAGGGGGACACAAAGAGGGGTAAGGTTTAGGGAGCAAGGTCACCAAACCTGAGCCAGTTACAGATTTCCCACCACTGGAGACAGCCAGGATGGGCCAAGCAGTGTTGCTGGGGTCTGGAGCACACCATGGGGATTTTTGTCCCTCCAAGCTTGGGTCCCAAAGCCCAGCTATCCCTGCCTGCTCATGCAGCCACATTGGGACACACTGACCACCACTGTGTGGCCATGGGGCTGAGCAGAGCCACTGAGACAGGATTTCCAGAGCCTGGAGCGAGCCTCTTGCATGGCCAGGATTGGCCACTGACTCCCTGCCTCAGTTTCCCTTGTGCACCAGGATTAAATGTCCCCTGAGCCCCAGGGGGCCATCCCTGGCAGGTGACAACAGCCCAAACATGGGGGGAGCCATCTGGCACAAGGGGACCCCCACATAGGGAGAGACTCACCCCTGGGTCCTTCCCCTTTCGAAAACACTCCTCCGTCTGCCCAGGGCGGGGTGGCCAATGGATCTGGAACACAAAGGGTCTGTTGGAGCAGGGAGGGGGGACAGCAGGGACCCAGCCATGCAAATCCACATCCCCAGGCTGCCAATGGCAAGGGGATGCAGAGAGGGACAGAGAAAGGGACCACAGCTCCGTGGAACCCACCCAGCCCAGGACTCCCACCCTATAACCCCGGGCAGGACCCTTCCTCCTGGGGAGATGCGTCCTGGCAGTAATAGCCCACAGCTGGGCTGGATTGGGGTGGTCATGCTGGGGATAGCTGGAGCTGGACTGGAAGGGGGTAGGCCTGTGGGTGGCCTGGGGAAAGGGTGCCCAGGGGACAGCAGGAGTGATGGAGTCCATGTCCCCCACAGCCTTTAGCGGCTCTCAGACCAAGGGCAGCTTGGGTACACAAGCCCTTGACCCCACCGCAGTGACCCAGCACACCGAAGGGCACTTCATTTCCTCCTCCTCTTTCTTCAGCTAGAAACTGCCCAGAGCTGTGTTTGAAAAACAAAAAGTCAAAGTGGAGAGGGTGAAAGAGGAGGGGAGCCACCACCCGCACCATCACTTTGGTCCACCACCTCTCCCACCAAGGAAGCAGGAGAGATCTGGGGGCTTTGCCGGCTGAACCCTGCTACAACTTCTTGCAATGATGGATCCCTTTAGCTCCTTGTCTCTGCAGGCTTTCAGCTGAATATTTGGCCCGTGAAGGGGATGCCCAGATGGTGATGGGCAGCACTCAACTTCCCAATGACAGTTTTTTAGAAGAGTGGGGTCCAAAACAATGCTCAATACCCAGAAATCACTGGTGGGCTGCACCATCAGTCTCTGAGGCTGATGATCGTGACTAATTGCCAGCTAATTGCCCTCCAGACACCACAGCCAGCCTGCCCTTGCCAGGCTCTACAAGTTTATGGAATAATTTTGAGGCACTTCAGATGAGGCCATCCCCAGGGCAGGTCTTGTTTCAGAGTGACTTTGCCTGGCTCAGTTGGGCACTGACAGGTCCACAGCGGCCAGGGTGGGGACAGAGACTCCAGGGTGCTCAGCAGGACCCAGCTCACCTCCTTGGCATCTGCACTGGTCCTGTCCAGGAGCAGGGAGTAGAGCACATCCTTCCCCCCGATGAAGAGCCGGTCGCGATACTCATCCAGGTAGAGGGAGCGGAAACCCAGGAAACCACGGTGACCAAAGAAGAGGACGGAGCGGTTGGTGCCTAAAAGCTCTGCCAGGAAGAGATGAAAGCATCAGCAGGAGCCATCCCAGCCCCAAGGGTTGCTCCGAGCTGCTGCTTCTGAGTATCATGCAGTTGTCCTGGAGTCAGCAGAGCCGCTCACAGCCACTCTGGACTGCAGCATGTCGCCATCCCTTCCCAGAGGCATGGACATCCCAGCCTCAACCTGGCTGGAGTGCTCTTCTCCCTGCCAGCCAAGGATGAAGCTGCAGAGCCAACAAGCAGCAAGGTCCCAAGCAGGGTTGCCACCCCCAGCAAGGTTTGGCTGAACCACCCCAGACTCCTGCTGAGGCCGTGCCACCGCGAGCTGGGCTGTGCCATCAGCCCCGGGCTGGGCTCACACAGGGCTGGGATGGTGGCGAGACCGGACATGGCGTGGGCAGAAAGCAAGGCCTGTCCCTGCTGGGTGCCAGCCAAGGACACAATAGCAGGCACACAGCCAGTGCCATGGGGAAACTGCCACACAAAGCCCGCCACTGCCACCACCACCAGAACTCACTGACAGGGACGCTTCCTCCCCAGGCACCTGGAGAGAGACACCAGCATGGGGGTACTGCATCCCTAGGATGGACATCACATCTCAAAGCAACTGGGTCTGACAGTCAAAGCCCCCAGAGCAGGCCCAAGCCTGAATCTCGTGCGATGCCAAGGGGACCCTCACAGTGACGATGAGGCAGGAGCAGTGGCTCGACTGGTTTCCGGTGGGAAATGACTTCCAGGGTCACCAAGCTGGCACAGTGGCGCCCACACAGCTGCCACAGCTGCCAGAGGGAGAGGGCCAGAGGGAATGGCTCAGCTCCATGGGGCTCTGAAAACCCATCCCGACCCCAGGCCAGGCCACTGTGACTGCCAGACGGAGAAGGAGGACAAAGCGCCATTGATGAGCACAGCTCTGTCCCCAAACACCCTCCGGCCCGGAAGACTGCCAGCCACTGCTGCTGACCCCAGGGAAACACCCAGCCCGAGCATCTCCCACATGTCCCCGTGAGAAGGGAGGTGGTGCTGGGACAAGCCCAGTTGGCACAGCTCAGGACACTGGGGTGCCAAGTCCTGCTCTTGCTGGGGGGACATTTGTCACTTCCAGCCAGGAGGTGGCCAGCGATGCAATGCCACATCCTGGTGGGAAATGTGTCTTCTAGGCCCTGCAAGGGAGACAAGGTCCATCCCCAGCAGGGGACAATAGACACCTTCACCCCATCACATACCCCATCCCTGCTCAAGGGCAGTCCCAGTGCCCGAACTGGTGATGCCAGTGGCACAGTGAATACAGCTCCAGTGGCTCCATTCTCATCGGGAAGACCCCTGTGCCTGCAAGCAGAGCTGGCTCCTGGCACTGCTGGCCCCTCCACCCAGTCTGGTACCCTCCTCCCTGTGTCCTCCCAACATCAGGTCCTCCCGTATCACCAGGTACAGCCCAGGAAAATGCTGTCGTCTCCTTCTATTCTTGCCCAGCAATAATATTTTCCCAGCTCAGAACAACATTGGCCAAGTCGTCCGGCTCCTTTTATTGTTTCAGGCAAGGCTTCCCCTTCTCCCCCAGACCTGGCGAATTCCTCCTGTGCCTCGGGTTACACTGGCTCAGGGCGCCTTCCTCTTCACCTCCCCAGGGAACAGCCCCTTGCCATGCCCCATCCATTCCTGGGACATCTTTACCCCAGGGTGGGGCTCCCGCGGGAGCCACCCCACAAGCGGGGGTCCCTCGGGAGGGACAGCAAAGAGCACAGGGCAATGCTTCCACTCCACACAACAGCAAAATGCTCTGTCCCGTCTCACATGAGCCACTGTTGGAAGTCGAAACAAAAGGAAAAAAGTGGCTTGAAGTGTGAGGCTGGGTACATGGCCATCCCTGCACCCACAGCACTGTCCTTGTCACCCCCCAAAGTCACCTCACAGCCACGCAGAGCCCAGGTCGAGGAGCTCTGCAGAAACAGCTTCAGCTCATCACGGGTTTAATTTCCGAGGCTCTAATGTTTTTAATTGAAATTTTCTTTTTTTTTTTTTTTTCTTCCCCCGGGGAGAAGGCGGTGGCAGAATTTGTTTCATGGGAAATTTCAGTTTCTGTTTCCAATTTGGAAGACGAATGGAATAATCAGCTTAAGGAAAAAAAAATCTTCCAAAGGTGGCTCATTCCCTGTGGGAGGCTGAGAGGAGCTTCCACCCCGCCCCGGGGCAGCTCCTCGCACCTGGGAAACGGCCCCGCACGGCTGGACTTTGCGCCGGAGTGGATCAGACACTGAGCCAGACCCTGAGCCCCACGATTCACCCCTGCTGAGACCTCAAATCTCCTCGCTCTGCTGCCAAACCCAACCTGAGGACACCGGATCGCATCACGGGGCAGAGCCATGAGCCATCCCGGACTCTCAGGATAAGGGGGTGGGGGGCACTGCGTGCCTCAGTTTCCCGTTCAACAGAGACGCAGCCCCTGGGGTCACCTGCTGTGCCCCAGGACAGAGCAGGGGATGCAGCCAGGCCCGGGAACCCCCAGCCCAGGCAGCAGAGAAGCAAATTTTCCCCTGGCACTGCAGCCCCCGGGGCTCTGGAAGTGCTGGGTTGCCCAGGCCTTTCCCCCTTCTGGGAAGGGGGAAGATACACATTATGTAATTTATGTTAATTTTTTTAGAGCAGGTTCATTGCTTTGAGGCCAGGAGGAGATTGGGGCGCCCCAGGCTCCGTCAAGTTTGGCAGGAGCAGCCCCTGGATTAGGTTGGCAGGGCGGGGGATGCGGCGAGCCAGAGCAGGATCACAAGGAGAGTTTTAATTAAAACCAAGCACTGCCCCCGCAGCCCCCCGAGGGGCCCCGGCACCCCA
>NW_008237878.1:2818329-2825368 GCF_000691975.1 Corvus brachyrhynchos
GGACGGCCCCATCTCCCGGGAGGACCCCGAGAACTCCGCACATCCCCAAAAGTGTCCCCTGCCAGCGGCGCTTTAGCCGTTACTGCAGTTCCCTTCCCAAGAAGTGACCCTGCCAACACCTCTGGCTCTCCCCTGAGGTTGGGGAGCAAGGGAGGGAAGCTGGGGTCCTCCAGCCTCGCACTCCTGAGGTAGGAGAGGGCACACAGACCTGCCCCGCGAGAAGGATGCTCAGCGTGGTGTGATCTCCAAGCACCAGCAAGCACACAGCTGCCAGGTCCCATCTCAGTGCCAGGCAAGCTGGGGACAGCAGGCCAGCTGGGGCAGGGAACTGAGCAGGGTCGAGGGGGGCACAGGGTGCCACACGTAGCCCTAGCACACCCACAGGGCAGGGGATGCGCTGCTGTCTGCCTGCAAAGGTGCAAAGGTGCCAACACCCTGGGCAAGGACCCCACGGTGCCCACACCACTCCCATGCCATCCTCCCCCAGGGCTGCGAGGTCAGGGGATGTGGTCGTATGAGACATCAGAGAATCCACGCCGGCCTCCCTTGGGAGCCTCATCACACAGGCAGGTGTGTCCCACATCCAAAAACCTTGGACTTCCCCCTGCACTGAATGGAGGGGAAGGAGCTGAGGAGCTGGTGGTTTCTCTCTCAGTGCTTCATCACCACCAGCCTCATCTCTTCTCCCAGCCCGGCATGGGGCAGCCTCATTATCCCCAGCCCCCCAAGGGTTCCAGCAGCTTTCTTAATTAAAACAGAGGTCAGGAGGCTGGGAGATCCCTGGCTTCCCCCCAACCTTTTGTAATGGAGCAGCTCTGCAAGTCTCCCGAGCAGTGTAAAACCACCCCAATTCGCTCAGTGGGCCCTTGGTTTCCCTAAGGAACAGCATGGCTGGGACAGATCCCACACCCTGGGGTGCTGGGGAGCCACACAGAACAAGCAAGGAGGAGATGCAGCTGATGGCAGCTCTGGCAGGTAAGCGGAGCTGCCTGCCCAGACCCGCACACTGCCTGCCCTGACCAGAGGGTCTGCAGGAGCGGCACTGCAGCAGAAGCTCTGGAGAGAGGGAGGGAAGGAGAAGGATGAACCCCAGCACCAGTCCCCTGAGGCTGATCGGGAGCAGAGGCCCCTCAGCGTGCCCGGGCAGGATCCTGCCCGCTCTGCTGTCGTGCACGCAATGAGCCCAGGGGAGGAGAAGCACCCCAGCAAACCGCACCGTGCGAGGAAATCGGCAGCGCCTGGGAGAGACCCTGCGGGCAGCGCCATCGTGGACAGACAGACAGACAGACAGACTGCTCCGCTCCAGGCTGTGCTTAGCAAGATTTATTGACAGGGAGGGTGGGCAGCACTGGCCCCAGCTCCCCCAGCAAGTGAGCAGGGAGGCAGGACGAGGCATGGGCAGGCAGAGTGGGGCACTGGCCAGCCCCTCACCGCCCAGCCAGTGCAGCCAGAGATGGCACAGGGACAGAGGGAGGCACTGACAACACCAGGAAAGGCTGGAGGCACCTGGGCATGAGGCTCTGCTGGCACTTGGCCAAGGGGGACATAACCCCCTGGGTGTCACCATCAGGCCAGCCCTGAACACAGCCAATGTGGCATGATGCCATCTGCATCCCCAGCACACTAGCAGGTATTTGCTGTGCCCAGCCCCTGCCCCTCTTTTTAAAGCCTTGGCTGTCTCTGCTTGGCACCCCCTTCCTGCCCCTTGCCAGGCACTCAGCCCTCAGCAGGCAGCGGGGGCACTGAAGCCAGGGCAGTCAGGAGGCGGGCGTAGATCTCGATGCCCCGCAGGAAGACTTGCTCATTCAGGAACTCGTTGTGGTCGTGCAGCAGCACCGGGGTGCGGTTCATGGGCGAAAAGCCAATAGCAGGGTGTCCTGCCTGGAGATGGGGAGGCACAAGGTGAGGTCAGAGCTGGCAGGGGCACCACGTGCCCCCCTTCACCTGGACACAGCTCCTGCTTGGGGCTGCAGGTCTGCTGGCATCGCACTCACCGCTCGGATGTAGCGGCTGTCAGTGGCAGCCGGGAAGATCTCGAGCTTGAGCTGCAGCTTCCTGTCAAGTGAGACCCTGTGTCAGCATGGGTGCAGGGCCAGCCAAGTCCCCTGTCCCCCTCATACCCCATGGGCAAAGAGACTGTGCCAGGACATCCCTCAGCCCTGAGGGACACTCAGTCCCATCCCTTTTGGGGGGCAACGGGGAGATGCTTTGGCATATCACAGGGCTCCCCATCCCAGCCTCTGACATGACCCCAGAGACCCCCAGGGACCACCTGGCTTCCACCAGAGGATGTCCCTCCCAGGCTTCCACCCTTCCTGGGGACACTACTTACATGTCCCTACAGACCCCGCTGAAGGCCTTCCACCACGGGTCGGACTCCTCGGTGGATGTGATGTGTTGGTCCATGCATTTCTGACAGAGGGAGAGGGCAGATGAAGGGGCAAGGAGGTGGCACTTGGCAGGGGAGGGACAGGCACGATACGCCCAGGTGGCTGAGACCCCTCACCTGGTGAAACTCATAGGTGACACCATCCCCAGCACCGCGGCACCACGTGGCCACCTGCTCCTCGAAGGCCTGGGGCAGAGACCAGAGGAGGAGTGTGAGCAGGGTATCCTCATCCCACTCTCCTGGGTGGGGCTGGCAAGGTGCCCACCTTCAGGTCCACGGTGGGTGGGATGCGGATGTCGAAGCTGGCGGCCATCTCGGAGGGCACCACGTTGAAGGAGACGCCCCCCTCCAGCATGGTCATGTTGAGCGAGGTGACGTCCCCTAGGGTCAGGCTTGAGTCGGACTTGAGCCTTGGGGGATGCAAGGGAGAGTCACTATCTGCCCCCGTGGGGAGGAGTGCTTCCCCACCCTGCCATCATGCAAAACGGGAAACTGAGGCACAGGGCAGCAGCGCCAGATCACAGCCTGGCTTGGGATCCCAAGGACCCCCTTCATGGACTGAACTAAGCCACTGCCATCCCACTGCCCATCTCCTCCTACCTCTGCTTCTCGCTCTCCCTGAAGGCCAGGAAGGAGTTGATGACTTTGTGCTGGGGAGGGAAGGGCAGCAGGTGAGGACCAGCCCCATGGGGAGGGGCCTGGCAGCCCAGGGCAGCACGGGGGGAGCACAGGGTGTACCCCCTCTCTTACCATCTTCTCAGCCGCCGTGTTGCTGATGAAGCGGGACCCATGCCCGGGGCTACCCATGCACTTCACCTTTATCCCTGCAGCAGTAGGCGTAGAGGGAAGGGTGAAGCAGAAAGCCTGGGATAGCACCAGTGCCCCAGTGCCCAGGAGAGCCAGGGACAGGGCAGTGGACACACAGATACTCACACCACGGGCTCCTCTCGCCATAGAAGACACTGAAGGTGTCAGATGGGCTGGCCAGGCCTGTGGTGGACACAGACAGGGGGTCAGTGGGGCATGGGGGTGCCATGATGTGCCCCCTCTGCTCTGTCCTGGCAGCATTTTCCCTCCAGACTGGCACCATGTGGGTCACTGCCCAGGGGAAGGATCCCCTAAGGGGGTCCCTGGAAGCATGTGGGATGCTGGTGCCTGGGGAGTGATGCCAACAGGCAGAGGAGTGTGTGCCAAGAGGAGACACATCCCTGTGCCAGCCCTATCACCACTCACCCTCATCCATGGCAAAGCCCACGTTGAGCACTTTGAACTCAGGGCGCTGCACGAACATCTCCATGCCCTTGTGTCCGCCCACCTCCTCATCTGTGGGGGAAAGCCTGGCATGGAGGAAGGCACTGGGGCATCCCCCAGCCCGCTACCCCCTAGGCCTCCTTCCATGCCAGCTTGGATGCCATCAGCACACCCGATGTCCTCAGACATGGAAACCTCTCCAGCCTTGAGCTAGGGGAGGTTGGAATCTGGAGAGCCTGGTGCCTGGCTGCCACGGGAGACTCCAGAGCACAATCCAGCTGCCAGCCCCTTCTGTACCTCCTGAGAGGGGACAGCCTGGGGACTCACCAGGCACAAAGGTGAGGTGGATGGTGCGGGCAAAAGACTTTCCCTCTGTCTTCAGCCTCCGGATGGCCTCAAGGTACCTGCAAGGGAAGGTAGTGTCTGGTCATCGTGGAGGAGAGGGGCTTGTGTGCTCTCAGCCACCTCAGGGCAGGTCAAGCGGTGGCACCTCTGGTCCCAGGGACCCTGAGGACAGTGGCATCCTGTCCTGCATCACTCAGAGACACCACCAGCACCGTGCCCACCCAGCGGGTGCAGAGCCCTCCACTCACTGGATGGAGACACACTTCATATCCTGGGCACCCCGCGCGTAGATGTTGCCTTGCGAGTCCTTAACTGCCTCGAAGGGTGGGTAGGTCCAGTGCTCCTGCAGGGAACAGCATCCATGATGGCAGAGGGGCACAGAGGGCACCAGCTCCCATCCACCCTGTCCTCCCCTCCGTGCCCTTCCCACCCCTCACCCTGTCCCAGCACCTCAAAGACAGGCACGACGTCGGTGTGGGAGTTGAGGAGGATGGAGCGCAGGCGGGGGTTTGTGCCCTGCCAGGTCAGGATCAGCACCACACGGCCCTGGCACACCTGTGGGACAAAGGTAGGATGTCACCAGGGTCCAGGATGGGGACAGAAAGGCTTGGACCAGCAGGCTGGAGCCAAAAAGCATCAGCTTAGGAAAAGTTTCTGGATGCCACCCGGCCAGTCACCCCTTTCTCCACTGGGAGAGGGAGCAGGCCTGCCTGAACCCGCACAGCCAGCCAGAGCCCGGCTGCAGGTGCCAAACCTGGCTGCAATTCAGAGGAGGGAAGACAAACCCAGCATCTTCCCCTGGTGCCCGGGAGTCTCCCAGGACAGCCAGTGCCCAGCAGGAAGGATGGCCCCAGCCAACGTGACCCTGCCAGGTCCCCAGCTAATCATAGCACAGGCAGCTGCAAAGGTCAGTGGGGAGCAGCCAGAATACTGGCTTAAGGAAGGGCTCAGGTCAGCAGAGGATTACAGGCAGAGGGGATTCACTCCTGTCCAGCTCTGGGTGCAGGCAGAGGAACATCTTGGTCACTAAGGACCCAAACACAGGTGGATAGATGGGTGGACAGACTGGAGGCTGCTCCTCAGCTTGCTCACCTCCACTTTTTGGCAGGCCAAGCCCAGGTCGGTGCCGACACGCTCCAGAAACCGGATGGCCGCATCTGGGGAAGAGTAGGGATGCTCAGAGTTACAGCGGGGTTTCTCATTGCAACCCCCCAGGGACCCCAAGGCTCTGTGGGGTTCCCAGACCGGGGAAAGAGATGACAAGAGAGGGCAGGTGCTGCAGGTCCTGGACATGAGAGGTGGCCATGAGCAGGGACAGGAGCAGCTCATCACCATCCCTTTGGGGTGAGGACTTGGGAAATATGAATAAAATAAAAATTGAAGGCGGGTAAGTTCAGGGGGAATGTTTCTCCAGTGGAGTTTTGGGAGCTCCTCACCAATAAAATGTACTTTAGTGGAAAGACATAAATGTTAACAAAAGGAGATCACTCATCCCAGAGCCAGGGCAGCATGGAAAAGGAAGCAAGGAGCACGGGACTGGAAGAAGCAAACAGCAGCTCTGAGGGCACTTGAAACGTCCCTGCCCCAGCCAAAGGCACCAGCAGAGATAAGGCGCAAAGGAGTTCACTCGTTAAAACCACCATCAAAACAGCCCCAGCACAGGACTTGGGCACCTGGGTCCAAAGATCAGAGCTGCAAAGCTGCATTGCCAGATCCCCACATGGCTCCCCATCCTGTCCCCCCATCCTCACCATAGTCAGGTTTAGGGTGGACGGTGTCAATCCTCAGGTACTCCCGGAAAAGCGTAACCGAGGGGTTCTCTGAGGCCCCTGTGCTCTTCCCGGGCTTCCCAGGTGCCATGTCTGGGACCAGGGCTGCAAAGCTCTGGGGAAAGAGCTGCAAGATGGTTAATCACCCACCGGCCCCTCCAAAGTCCGCCCTCACACTCAGTCGTCACAGAAACCGAAGGGAGATGGGGCAAAGGTCTCCCCCATGTGACTCCTGGGACACTGCCACCATGGGAGAAATCACCCCCACTTGGGTACAGAGCAGGATGGGGTGTGCCTCCCACACTGTCCTGTCTTTCTTCCCCCAACACACATGTTCCTGCCCCAAACACAGTGCCAGGACAGGCTGTGATGCCCAGGCAAGGGGTGAAATCCAGGGAAGGGCTACCTGGGAGGAAAGGGGGGCAACTAGGTGGGGGAATATGAAGAAGGGTAGAGGGGAAGAGGGGTGTGTCAAGTAGGGAGACAGGTAGCTGGGATTAGCCAGGGGTTAGAGGTTTGGGGGAATGCTGGGGGATGCAGGCAGGGAAGGCGGGATGCTGGTGTAAGGGGGTCCAGGTAGGGAGAAGGGAACTACTGCCTGGCTAAGGGGATGAAGGAGAGCTGCAAGGAAAGGCTCTGAGGGTGCAGGGAAATGGGGGTGGTGAAGGGGGATTGAGTGTTAACAGAGGACAGAGGTACTGGGGGACCACATTAGGGTGCCAGGGTACTGTGGGAGCTGTTTGAGGGGTGCTGGAGGAGCAGGAGGATGTGGGGTACTTAGGGGCACATGGGGGTTCAGGAGGAGGGGTGAAGGGGAGCACGGGGGGGTGTATGGGAGCAGGGGCTGCAGAGAGGCTATGAGGGGTGCAGTGGGACTGTGGTTAGGGGTGCAGGGGTGCCGTGGCTGGAGGTGCAAAGGGGCACAGGTCGGGTACAGGGGTACCATGGCTGGCGTGCAGGAAGCGGGCACAGCGGGGTGCAGGGGTACCGCAGCTGGGATGCAGGGACACCACGGTTAGAGTTGTGGGCAGGGGAGGGTCCCGCGGGTAGGGCTGCAGGGCTACTGTGGTTAGGGGTACAGGGTGAAGCAGAGGGCAGGCAGGGCACCGTGGTTAGGGCTGCAGCACTTGCGTTATTGGGGTGCAGGTGCAGCACGGGCAGAAGGGCAGAGGGGTGCTGGATACTGTGGTTAGGAGTGCACGGGGTGCAAGATACCACGGTTAGGGGTGCAGAACGGTGCGGCAAGGGGGTGCAAGGGGGTAGACGAGGGGTGCAAGGGGGGGGT
>NW_008237878.1:2825630-2827032 GCF_000691975.1 Corvus brachyrhynchos
CTTGGGGACACACGCAGAAAGCAGAGCAGCATCAGTTTATTGATCTCGTGACAGACGACACCCTGTCCTGCCAGCAAGGGACACCGCCAGTCCCCACCCCCGCCACCCTGGGGGTACCCCAAGAGGGAACAGCACCCCTCATGCCAGCTCTCTGTGTCTCCCAATCCCTTGGACGCCTTCTGCTTGGCAGGGAGGAGGCAGCGCTCACTTCAGCTGGTGCAGGAAGCCCAGCAGGGCCCGGTGGAAGTCCTCTGGCTTGTCCAGGTAGCAGGCATGGCCAGCACCGGGCAGCACGGCCACACGGTGCTTAGGGAGGTGCTGGAGGTTCTGCAGGGCCTGGGGAGCCAGGCTTGTGTCACGGTCACCATACAGGATCAGGGTGGGCGTCTTGGTAAGGGGAGAGAGAAAACAAGAGCAGCTGTCAGAGGGGTAAATGGCCACCACGCTCCCCCTGGACTGTCACCGCAGGGGGCTGCAAAGCTGAGGGGAGGCAGGTGCCAGCACCCTCATGAGCTGGGGGACACAGGTCCCCCTCACTCACCCCAAAACAGTGCCACCCTCCACATCACCCTGCAGCCAGCTGGCTCACAAGGCTCACCAATACCCAGGACAGCCCCCAAGAGCCCAACAACCCACCTGGACCCCCTGGTACTGCTCAGCAGTGTAGTCCTTGGTGCCCACAGGTGCAATGGGCACGAAGCCGGCCAGCCGGTCCCCATGTGCCAGGAGGAAGGGCAGGGCAAAGCGGCCGCTCATGGAGGGGCTGACGAGAACAGGCCTCTGCATGCCCAGCTCCTGGAGGACATGGTCCAGGAAAGTCCTCCGGCCTTGTGCCGTCACCACCATCTCCACTGGGGGCGAATCCCCATAGCCTGGTATGGGGAAGAGGGCATAGGGTGGTCAGGGGGCACTGTGCAGCCTGCAATGGTCTCTCCTCACCAGGGTTCAATGGCTTGTCAAAAAATGGACACTTGCTGAAGCCCCAGGGTTGTACAGTCGCAGCCATCAATGGCCCAGGACAGTGACAAATCCCGAGCACACTGCCCCAGGAATCACCAGTAGCCATCCAGAGCCCTCCCTAAAGAGATCCAGAGCCCAGCAGCGACTAAGATGAGGGACTGGAGCTGCCCAAAGTGATCAGCTAAGCACAGTGCCATGGTCCTACCAGGCAGATCTATTGCGACCACACGGTAGCCTTCTCCAGCGAGCAGTGCCAGCGTGCCCAAGGCCTCCCACGTCTTGGAGGTGAATGCCTGGCCGTGCAGGAAGAGGACATCGGGCCTGCGTGGGGGAAGACAGGTGGGAAGGGGTCCAGGAAGGCTGCCATGCCTGCAGCGTCCAGCGACCACGGGGGCTGGTGAACACCGACCCCAGGGCCTGCCACCCCCCATGCCGGCGGGCT
>NW_008237878.1:2827867-2829850 GCF_000691975.1 Corvus brachyrhynchos
CCCCGTGCACGGAGCAGCAGGTAAGGGCTGCAGGCCCGGGAGCCCACCTGGCACATCAGTGACCCCGCTGGTGCCACCACAGTGAAGGTGATGCCGGTGTGACCTCTCATAGCTCTCCTGCCTTCCTGCCACTGCCAGGCCTCAACAGCAGCAGAAGGTCTGTCAGCCCTTCTGTTCCCACGTGTCACCCCACTGAACAGCCCCCCGGCCCTCAGGCATGGCCACCCCGCGGATCACTGAGAGCACTGTCACAGTGCAAGGACAGACCCTCTTCTACCGCCAAGCTGAGCCAGCCCAGGCAGTGCCCAAGCTGACAGTGCTGCTGCTGCATGGCATCCGCTTCTCCTCCGAAACCTGGCTGCAGGTGGGGACGCTCGCCACACTGGCCGAGAACGGCTACCGAGCCGTGGCCATCGACCTGCCGGGTAAGGTGTGGTGAGCACAGCCCTAGAGTCAGGTGGGGTAGTCACCGGTTTGTGGTGCCAGGATGGCAACCCTGGTGTCGTGGTGTGCTGGCTTCTCCCAGTCACTGAGGTGGTGTGGAGCCTGACAGGGCCACTTCTGTCTCCCACAATTCAGGGCTGGGGCGCTCGAAGGATGCCGTCGCACCAGCGCCCGTGGGCCAGCCAGCACCAGCAGCGTTCCTGAAGGCAGTTTTGGAGGCTCTGGGCCTGGGTCCAGCTGTGGTGATCAGCCCATCGCTCAGTGGCATGTACTCGCTGCCCTTCCTCTTAGAGCACAGCCACCTGTTCAAGGCCTATGTACCTGTGGCACCCATCTGCACTGAGAAATTCACGGCGGAGCAGTATGCCCAAATCAAAGTACGGCCTGGAAGGACACTGGGGAGGTCAGGGAACTGGGAGGGGATGGTGAAGAGGGGACCCGGGTACTGGGGCTGGGCAGGGGAAAGGCCAAGCGGGCCAGAAACCCTGTTGCCACTGAAAAAGGGGAATGTGGTGATGAAGGAATGTAAATGTGAGGTAGTGGGAGGGAAAGAGGGGACAATTGGAGACCCAGGAGTCTGAGCTTCAGTTTCCCTTTGTCATACTGGGTGGGGGAGAAGGGCAAGTGTCTCCCCTCCAGGGTGTCCCTGGCCAGGAGGAGTGAGGGCCTGGGTGACACTTGCAGGCTCAGGGTGCGTTCCCCCTCTGCAGACCCCCACGCTGATCGTGTACGGGGACCAGGACGCGGAGCTGGGGCAGACCAGCCTGAACAACCTGCGGCACCTCGCTGAGCACCAGGTGCTGATGCTGCAGGGTGCAGGACACGCCTGCTACCTGGACAAACCCAATGAGTGGCACCATGGACTCCTGGCCTTCCTGCAGCAGCTGAAATGAACAGGATGGGACCTGGGCAGGGGGATGTGGCCAGCCCACCCACCCCTCTGCCTGCACATGCACCCTTGTGCCAACCCAGGTGCTCGGCTGGCACTCACACTGTACTGGCCCACACCAGCACCCACCTCTCTCGAGACCAAATAAAACCCCAGGCTCTGCCACTGCTTTCCTGCCACCTTCATCCTGCTACTTTTCCACCTTTCCCACCTCCTTCCCTCATGCCCACCTCCATGGCTGCTGTCCCACACAGGTCTGAGGGGTGACAGCAGGGAAGATGCAGCCTCTGAGGGATGGTACATTTGGGACTTGTGGGTGGGTGAGTGCCAGCCTTGCTGGAGCCCACCCATCACTTCTGACAGGACCCCCATGAACCTCAGATGGTGCTGAGGGAGGCCCAGGGCTGTGTTCAGGGACGGGTAGGTCCCTCAAGGTAGTGACAGCCACGTCCCCAGCCTCCTCTTCATCCTCCTCTTCCTCCTCCCACCCCTCCTGGCACACACCCAAGTCCAGGGTAATCCACAGGGGCTTAAAAGGGAACTGCCAGCCCCGGCAGGCTCCTGCCCACGGCAGCATCCACCCAGCACCCTGCTGAGGTGGGGGGCAATTTACCCAACACGAACAGATGAGGGGGCGGGTGGGGAGGCCT
>NW_008237878.1:2830258-2830777 GCF_000691975.1 Corvus brachyrhynchos
GGAGCTGGTCCCTGCCCTGGCAGTACGGCAGGACCCCTGTCTGGAGCATCCCTGTACCCCCAGATGGCTCAGGTCCCCTGTTGCTGTCCCAACCCCCCCATGCAGGGGTGCCTCCTGCCCTTCCAGGCGCTACCTCACAGCAGCAGCCCGGGGTGCCAGCAGGCCCTGGGGTGCCAGCTGCCCCATCCCTGCCCGCTCCGGTGTCCTTGAGCCCTCGAGCCCTGCCAGCTGATCGGCTTCCAGGAAAAAAAACCACGCAATTACAAAGAGGGGCGATGTGTGAGCCAAAGGGAGGGGGGCCGGGGGGGCCAGGAATGTCCCCAGCGGTGGCAGATGGCCTTACCCAGGGTGCATTGTTCCTTTTAGTGTCTCTTAGCCGCTGTAATAGGATCCCGGAGGGAGGGATGTGGGAGATGGGAAGAGCGAGGGGGGCCCCGGCGTGGACCGGGGTGGGGGCCGGGGCTGCCAGCTTGGCCCTGGCCTGTCAAGCGGCTCATTGTTCCTGCCCCGGGCGTCACT
>NW_008237878.1:2831550-2845223 GCF_000691975.1 Corvus brachyrhynchos
ACACGGCCCCAGCCCCAACACGGGTGCTTTGTTTCAAAGCTGCTTGGCATCGCCCAGCTCGCCGGGAGCCAGCGGTGCCGCAGCCGCCCACCCGGGCCTGGACACGCAGTAATTGTCCTCCTCCCAGGGGCACTGGCCGCCCACGGCCACCCGGGAACAGGGTCCGGGGGGGGTGCTCTGGGAAGGGACAGGGTGCAGCGGCATCAGTCAATGGGCATCATGCTGTGGTTTGGTTGGGGTGGTCCCAATCAGGGAGCTTGCCTCAGTTTCCCCTGGGGTTTTGCACATGGGCAGGGGGAAGGAAGGAGGAGAAAGAAGGTGGTTTGCATAGCCTGTGAGATCACCCAGGCCACCTCTGCTCTCCCCACTCCAGCAAGCGTCTGCAAACAGAATCCTATCCTACAGCCATGCTCCACACACCTTGCCGCTTTCCCCTGTACCCATCCAGTTCCTGGCTTTACGTGAGACAGACTGAAGGCAGCTCAGGCAGACACACAGCAGCGGGTCCCTTTTGGGGGTGCAGGGTGCCCGTGGGGTGCCATGGGGCCGTGTGAACCTCCCCTGCCAGAGCAGGGCACAGTGCTGCCCCTGCCTCAGTTTCCCCATTTCCCAGCTGTAGGATTTTCAAGCTGCAGATCTGGGGGTGGGGGGCTAGCTGGGGCATCCCCCCTGTCTGAAGACCACCATGTCCCACAGGCTCATCTCGCCCTCCCGCCATGGCATCGCCGGACGGAGCCAGTGGCATGGGCGGCAGTCCCGAGGAGACGGAGCTCAGCATCACCCTGACCCTCCGCATGCTCATGCACGGCAAGGTAATGGCAGGGGGCTCAGTGCCACTGGGGGGGTCAGTGATGCCTGGGGTGAGGGGCCATGTTGGAGCTCCAGCTCCTCACCATGCCCTGTTTTCTTCCCCTGCTCCCAGTCTCTCCTGGGAATAGCATTCCCAGAAGGATTTCTTTCCCCATCCTAGGCCAGGGAGGGGCACATTCCCATGGCCCAGTGTCACCCAGTGTCCCTAGGGCAAGGTCTGCCTGTTGCCAGGCTGTGGGCAGAGGAGGGATGTGGCAGGCAGGGAGCTGCCTGCTGACAGTGCCTCTCTTGTCTGCCTTTTCAGGAGATCGGCAGCATCATCGGCAAGGTAAGATTTGGGGTCCTGTGTGTTGCCAGCCCTTGGCTCCCCTGGACCTGACCACCCACCCTGTTCCTTTACCTGCAGAAAGGAGAGACTGTTAAGAGGATACGAGAGCAGGTAAGGGCATGCTGATGGGCTGCCAGGTCCTGCTGCCTGTTGGGCCTATACCTGGTGGCTCCCATGTGCCTGGCCCCCTAAATCCCAGGTGGAACCAGGGAAAACAAAGCGGCACCCCAGGGAAAGTTGCCTGGGGCAGGTGGGAAGGGGAAGGCTCAGGCTTGAAGGCATCAATCTTCCCCTATGAGGCTACCCCTGGGAGAAGTAATGAAGCACAGGGCTTGTGACATCCCTAATGGGGTGTGACACTGTCCCCAGAGCAGCGCACGCATCACTATCTCGGAAGGGTCCTGCCCTGAGCGCATCACCACGATCACCGGCTCCACCGATGCCGTCTTCCGCGCTGTCTCCATGATCGCCTTCAAGCTGGAGGAGGTAGACAGCCCTCCTACGTCCCCGCCAGGTGCCCCCACACCTGCGGGATCCTGGGGGTCTGACGCTGCAACCCACATCCCTCACAGGACCTGGGAGCAGGGGGCGATGGGGTGTCAGCAGGCAGAGCACCCGTGACCCTGCGCCTCGTCATCCCGGCCAGCCAATGCGGTTCCCTCATCGGCAAGGCGGGAGCTAAGATCCGGGAGATCCGGGAGGTGAGGCTGAGGGCAGCCTGGATGTGGGATCCCCTTCTTCCCCTGGAGGCACAGAGCCCTGGGTTTGGGGGCTGCCACAGTCCCGCAGGGGCTGGGGGAGGTGATGCAGGAGAGGGAGCACCACCCTGCAGGTCCTGCAATGGTCCCTGGGGGCTCAGGAGGGGGACAGGGGAGGTGTGAGGTGCTGAGCCCTGGCAGGGAGTGGTTGGAGGACGCCAGCATCTCTCTTTGCTTCCTGCAGAGCACAGGGGCACAGGTGCAGGTGGCTGGTGACTTGCTGCCCAACTCCACTGAACGGGCTGTCACCGTCTCGGGGGTGCCAGACACCATCATCCAGTGTGTGAGGCAGATCTGCGCTGTCATCCTGGAGGTACCCGCCAAGCCCCATGCCCAGCCCAGGGGGCATCTGCTACCCACCTCCCCCTCCCCAAGGCTTCCCATGCCCATCTGGACCCAAACACCAGGGTCCCCCTGTGTGGAAACCCATAGGAGCACCATGCCTTCATGGTGCTGGGGGCTATGCCCAGCTTGCTGGAGGCATAAAGGGGCAGAGGGTCCTTGGGGCTACAGGGGCATTCAGCTTCATCTCTCATCTCCTCCACCTCCTTCCTTCTGTCTCCAGTCGCCTCCGAAGGGGGCCACCATACCCTACCACCCTGGTCTCTCCCTGGGCACCATCCTGCTCTCTGGCAATCAGGTAAGAGGCCACAGCATCTCCAAGGGCATGAGGTGGCCAGGGGGGCAGCCTCTGACAGCAAGGGGAAACTCTGGTGGGCTCAGGGTAGTCTCTCTGTCCCAGGGGGGAGTGACCTGAGACAATGGTCCCCACCTGGCTCCCCACTGATGCCCCTTTTTTCTCTCCCCAGGGCTTCTCCATGCAGGGCCAGTACAGTGGGGTCTCTCCTGCAGAGGTGAGTCTGTCCCTGTAGCAACGGGGTCTGTGCCCACCAGGATGGGTGCTGCTGGTAATGCCTGTCTTGGGAGGCACTGGGGCACAGGGGACCCTCTGCCATCACCCCTAACACCACCTTCCTCCTCTTTGCACTGCCTGGGCAGGTGACAAAGCTGCAGCAGCTGTCAGGGCACGCGCTTCCCTTTGCCCCCCTGGGCCATGCACCCACCATGATGCCAGGTGAGCATCTCCCATGCTCCCCCCAAGGCTGGGGGTGTGGGTGCCTCTCCTGATCCACCCTGACACCTGGCCCTGATGAAGGGGTTTCCATCCTCTGCACCCTTCCCAGTCCCAGCCCCCCCAAGCCGCACCCCCTCCCCCCCGCGCCCGTCGCCCCCCCCCCCCAGCACAACCCTGTCATTGTTTTCCTGGGGTCCCTGCACCCACCAGTGGTCCCCAGTCCTGCAGTGAGAGAGCACCAGCACCAAATTATGACTTGTCTATGTCCTGTCCTCCCTGCCTCTCCCCAGGGATCCTCCAGTTTTGTCCCCAGAGCCGCTGACCACCCCAGTATGAGGCTGGGGTAGGGGCACAGAGTTACTGGAGACCTGCCCCCCCCATTGCTAACATCCCTGTCTCTCTCTCCAGGTCTGGATGCCAGCTCCCAGAGCAGCTCCCAGGAGTTCCTGGTGCCCAATGACGTATGTATTGGTCTGGGAATGACAAGGGGGACCACAGCTTGTCCCCACCCATGTGTCCCATCCCAGAGGCACTTTGCAGAGGCCAGCACCCACTGGCCCACACAGTGGAGGCTCTGCCAGAGCTTAGGAGCAGGAGGGAGTAACTGGGGCAGAAGAAAAGGGAAACTGAAACACAGGGCAGGGGGAAAGGGTTTGGCCAATGCCAAGGAATGGCCTTGACATGTGGCACAATGCCAGCTAGAGGGACTTGAGTGAGACCAAAAGTAAGGTTTGCCCAAGGAAAGCAGTGACCTGCCCTCCCAGCACCTTCCACAGTTTCACCAACCCTCTGAGGTGTAGGATGTGTCCGGGTGAACCCCTGGGAGCTCCCTGCTTGGCAAGACTGCTCTGGCTGCTTCTGGCTCACCCCATCCCTGCCCCTTCAGCTCATCGGCTGCATCATCGGCCGGCACGGCAGCAAGATCAGCGAGATCAGGCAGATGTCGGGCGCCCATATCAAGATTGGCAACCAGACCGAGGGCTCCAGTGAGCGGCATGTGACCATCACAGGGACCCCTGTCAGCATCACCCTGGCTCAGTACCTCATCACAGCCTGGTAGGTGTCAGCCTGGGAGGGACTCATGCTGGGTGCTAGTGCGGGGTGGCACTTCTCCAGCACTCCAAGGCAGCTTTTGGAGGATACCCCCACCACAGCATCCTCAGGAAGGATGAGCGGGGTGGTGCTTTGAGATCCTGCGGCGGTAGGTGCAGGACCCGAGACCCACCAGATTTGAGCCCCAGCTTTTTAATCCTGCTCAGTGGGATACCCAGGATGTGCCATGGAGACATGTGCCAGAAAGGATGGGGCACGTGCTTCCTGCACCCTCACGTGGTGGGAGAACCACTCTGTCACCATGGTACTCACCATCATCCTTCTCTCTTGCTTCCCCAGCTTAGAGACGGCTAAATCTACCTCCCAGGTGCCACCAGGCCCTGGCTCCATGGACCTCGGCATGGGCTTCTCCCAGCCCCTTGCCCCAGGCTCCGGTGCAGCACTTCCCGCCGTTGCCCCAGCCCCCCCAGCCCTGCTGGGCACCCCCTACGCCATCTCCCTCTCCAACTTCATTGGCCTGAAGCCGGTGTCCTTCCTGGCACTGTCCCCATCCTCCATGGCAGGTCCCAATGGCGGCACCACCACTTACACGACCAAGATCTCGGCAGCCAACGGCACCAAGAAAGCTGACCGGCAGAAGTTCTCGCCCCACTGATCCCCACTGGTGGGTGGGTCAGGGGGTCCAGGGTGCTCCTCAGTAGCAAGGACACCTTCCCATCACCCACCCTGACCTCAGCCTCTGCCAGGTGCCCCATGTCCCCCACCCCAGGGAAGGGAAGGGTCTTCCTGGTGGTGATGCCCGCTGGAGGAAGGGGCTGTTTCATTGCCTGCTGCTCGTCCCAGCAGCGCTGTGCCCCCCTCCCTGATTTTCTGCACAGAGACCATGTGTCCTGGTAATGGGTGGGAGCCTATCCCTGCCGGCCTAGGGTCCCTCCTCCCAGTGCCCTGTGCTGGTGTGGGACCCCTGCCTCCTGCTCCTCACCCTGCCTGCCCTGCCATCCTGCTCACGCCCACACTCCATCTGGCACCCAAAAGCCAGGTCCCACTGGATGAGGACTGCCTGGCCTCTCCAGGAGTCCCCCCTCCACTGGCTCTGGTGGGGGGCCCTTGCTGGGCCACCCTGGGGCAATCGCCTCCCAGCAACCCCATCCAAGAGCCAGTCCCTGCTGGCTTGGAAATGCTGTATATATATGAGTCTATATTTTTTCCTCCTTTGTAACTTATCAATGGTTTAATAAAAAGATAAAATTTACAAGAAAATAACAATAACAACAAAAATAATAATAATATTCCCCACCCTGGATAGAGACTTCCCCCAAAGCAGGGGTGGCCCCAGCTCCTGGGTACTTGGGTGGTGGCTGGAAGGGCATCCCTGTGTCTAGGAGGGGATGCTGGCCTTCAGCCCCATCTCTCTGGGGGTCTTCCTGGAGCCCCTCCCTGCCACAGGGAAGTTAGAGAGGCCATAGGGCAGTTTTCCCTCAGGCCTACAGTTATTACTGGAGAAGGGACATCTCCAACCCGCCATGCCAACACCATCCCTGGGACCTTTGTGGGTGGGCTGGGGGTGATGTACCCCCGCAGCCTTCCCCAAAACGGTCCAGTCCTCTTTCTAGCACTGGGGACCCCATGAGAGTGTCCCCAAGCCCTTCAAAAGCAATGAGACTGAAGTGGAACAGCAGCTCCTGATCCCATCTGCCCAGCTGCTGCTGCCCCCACACAGCCACCCCCCACCAGCCTGTGTCACCATGTCCACCCCAGTGTGCCCTTGGCCAGCAGCCCGGTTTGGCTGGCACGTGGCACTGCTGGCCGGGCTTCAGCTGGGCAGCTGTGTCCATAAACAGCCTGGCATGGACCCCCGGACAGCCAGTTCCCCCCCAGGGGGGTGATCACTGCCAGCTAAGGGGGACAGAGGGCATGGCCAGGCATGGCCATGGGCATTGCATGCTGCCATGCCAGCAGGACAAACAGTGACACAGCCAGAGCCAGCCCTGTGAGTGTGTCCTCCTGATCAGTGTTATAGGGAGCAGGAGCTCCTCCACACAGACATTAGTTTTGGGTTAAACAGTCAAGGATGGAGGTCTTCATGCCTGCCATCCAGGCTCAGCAGGGGGCTCGGGGCCCTGGTGTTACTGGTGTTAGTGGCATTAGCTGGAACATTGCTCCTGGGTAGAATGCAAGGGACATCTGCTCTTTCCCACTGGCCAGGAGAGCTCCCAGCAGGGCAGTGGAGATGGAGGTGTCCCTGCCCCTGTGCAGGAGCCCCTTAGCATTCCATGTCTTGAGGAGAGCCCATCCATGGAACTGGGCTGTGCTGGTGGAGCCGGAGACAATTCCAGCCTGCAGAAGAGAGATGTGACTTCCCCAGATCTGCTACCTTCTCCTTGCCTTCTTCCACCACAACCATGACTGCTACCTTCTCCTTGCCTGTTGGCATGGGGAACAGGGTGTGAAGGGAAAGAACCAAAATGGAGAAGAGCCACAGAGAAACACAGAGACAAACCATCTTCCAGCACAAGCTCAGAGAAGAGGTAAAACCTGAACAAGGACTCCCCCAAATCCAAGAGATTGGGTCCAAGCAGGTCTGACAGGTCCCTGGCAGGTCTCCTGCCCAGCACAGTGGAACAGAGCCTCCTTCTCAGCTGCTCTCTTCAGGAACTTGACCTGGGGTGGGGAAGCCCGCTGTGGTCTGGTCCAGCCTGTTCCTGGGGCTGGGGCTGATGCAGCTGGTGTGGGTCTCCAGTGTGCAAGTTGCTCTCTGGAGGAACTGCAAGAAGTTTTCCTGAACAGAAGCCTCTGAGATGGAAAGACAGAGCTCCTGACCCAGTGGACGGTTAAGACAGCTGCGCCGGAGCCGGGCCAGCTCCTCACGGATTTGGCGGGTCCGCAACCCGTAGAAGAAAGGATTAATGGCAAAGGAGGAGTAGGCAATCCAGGTGACCACCATCTCCCCATGCCCACCACCCAGAGTGCCAACAGTGACAGAGGAGTGCAAGTGGAAAGCAAAGAAAGGCAGCCAGCAGCACAAGAACTGTCCCACAATGAGGACCAAGGTGAGGATGGCCTTGTTGCTTCCCAGAAGGCGATCTGGGATCAGCCTGGGCAGCATCAGGATCCTGGCAGTGAGGATGGTCACTTGGCTGGCGATGGAATCACATCGGTGTCTGGGTGCAACTGCCTGTGCCGGCACAGGCGCCTGCTGCAGGGATGCAGTCCGGGCCACGCGGTAGATGCTGGAGTAGACAGCAAGGATAATGATGGTGGGCAGAATGAAGCAGGTGATGCTGAAGAGGATCACAAAAACCTTCTTGTGGGCCCCGGGGCTCCAGTAGACTGTGCAGCGGCTGGCGCTGGTGGCCCCATTACCGTGAGGCCATGCCACCAGTGCCAAGACAGTGATGAGAACAGACTTGACCCAAATGAAAATCACTCCAGCCACTGCCAGCCTGATGGTCATCTTGACCTCATACCTCAAGGGGTGGACGATGTAGTAGTACCGCTCCACACTGATGATAGAGATGGTGAGAATGGAGGCACTGATGAAGCAGATATTCAGGAATATCACGGCCTTGCACTCAGCAATGCTGTAGATCACCCTGTTGAAGCAGGAGGAGCTGGAGATGATCCCCAGGGGCATGAGGAAAATGGCTGAGAGGAGATTGACCACACAGAGGTGGCAGACGAAGATGAACTTCCTGAAAAGGGGTGTTTTGAGGATGATGACCATCACCACGATGTTTGCCACCAGGGCGGTGAGGGTGAGCAGGATCATGCAGAAGAGGCCCACCACCTCCTGGGCAATGGAGTGCTTGGGGATGGAGAGCAGCTCTAGGCTGTCCGTGGTGTTTGACCCCGTCTGGCTTGCCATCCCCCTCCAGGGCTAAGCCAGCAGTTCTGGTGCCTGGGCAGCAAGGGCTCTTCTCCTGTGTCCCAGAGAGGGTAACCCCACCACAACCATGGCTGCTACCTTCTCCTTGCCTGTTGGGATGGGGAGCAGGGTGTGAAGGGAAAGAACCAAAATGGAGAAGAGCCACAGAGAAACACAGAGACAACCAGCACACCTCTAAGGTGCTGGAGGAGGGAGAGGTAGCCAGAGAAGTCATAGCACCCTGGCTGTCCCACAGCTGGCACCCAGGCTGTCCACAAGCTGGCCAGGGATAGCATTGCTAGAACCTGTGGGCACCCATGCCAGCCTGACACCCCGTCCCCCTCTCCAATGGCACCAGTATGTCCCAAGGAGGGACAGCACAACTTGCCTGTCCCAACCCTCTTGCTCTGGCCACAGGGGAACCTGGGGTGGATGGGATTCAGCGCACCTTTGCTCCTGGGGAGATGGGTGATGCTCCTCTCCTCACTGGGGTCCCTCTTGCTGGTGTTGCTCCCGCAGCAGAACCGGGGCTGCCGGCCCTGTGTGAGGCCACGCTCCCCCTTCCCCGCTCCCGTCACCCGCTCGTCATCCTGTTTGCCTGCAGCCCGCCAGCTGCGGATGGCACCAGCTGTCACTCCCAGCGCTGCCTGCGCTGCCTGCACCCGTGGCAGTCCCACGGGGACAGCTGCTGGGTCCTAGCAGCCGGCAGGGGCTCAGGAAGGGGGGACCGGGGTCCCTGAGCCCTGTGCCCCCCAAGAATGGCCACCCACTCCAACAGGCCTGGTCCTTCCAGAGGAACAGCTCAGCCCTCAGGTCCCTGGGGTTCAAGGGACAGAGCTACAGGCAGGTCTGCAGCAAATCATCTCCACTAGCACATGGATACTCATGGGGCATCGGGGTAACACAGCTGCGAGTTGCCCTTCCCTGGCAGCCTGAGCACCCGAACAAGGGGCACACGTGAGCACAGAGAAGGGCTTGGCATGGGTGCCAGGCTGAGGCAGGACAGCAGGCATGGCACTAGAGGGAGGTCAGGTGTCAGGAACCAGACGGGCACTCACCCTCAGGATGGATGGATTAATTCCTCCATGCCCACGCAGGGCAGCAGATCTGGCTCATCCTCTGTAGCTCTGATGCCACGGGGTGGGCATGAGCCATGTGCCTTGCTAACGTGACAAGAGCAGCTGGCTCTCAAAGACACCAGCTTTCATCTGAAGGCTTTGGCCCCTCCAGAGCCACCCGTGCCATCCCTTCAGCGACCCACTGACACCCTTCCCTATAACACACCTGCCTTGCTGGGCAGGAAAGCGAGAGCACTGCTCGATGCAAGGCACGGTGCTTTTATTCACAGCCAAAGCAAGCTCCGTCCCCATGCCAGCCTGTCCCTCGCCAAGCCCCAGGTGGGGTGGCCGGAGTGTCCAGATCGCTGTGCTCTGGGCTGATGGGTGTCACCAGCTGGTGCTGGCCCAGGGCCACGGTGCTCCCAGGCACCCTCAGAAGTGGAGCTGGACAAGGTAGCGGATCCGGCACTGGCTTTCCTGGTAGATGAGGTACTCGCTCTGGCTGAAGGAGGAGTCCTTGTAGGCAGGCATGGGGATGGGCTTGCCCTGGCACACCAGCACCTTCTTGCCATCCAGCAGCACCTCCTCATCCTGTGCAGGATCTGGGCCAGAAGGCACCCCACCACCACATCAAACCTGAGATCTGGCCTCTCTCCCCCCATGCCCTGTGCCCACCACAGGCCCACAGCTACCACACCGCTCCTGCCCCAGGCTCACCTGGCTCTGTCTGGCCACAGGCCAGGACACTGTCATAGCCAGCAGGTGGCTGACACAGCGTGGGGTCATCGCAGGTGATGCGATAGGGCTTGCCCAGGGCCACCTCCGTCAGGAACATGATGCCAACCTTCTTAGATGTACAGCCCACTGCCATGGGAGAAAGGGATGGGGATGATAGCACCATCCCTGGTGTTCCCATCTGGTTGTGCCCAGGCCATGCTGGGACACAGGGACCAGTCGTGGGCTTGGCATGCCCACAGCTGCCTGGCAGGGGGTATGCAAAGGCAGCCAGGCTCACACAGACCCTGTGGGCATCATGAGCAGCCCTGCCCATCCCAGGACCCTCACCATAGCAGGCTGATTTGCTGTTCTCAGAGGCGAAGTAGATGCCCTTGCCCACGCGCCCGCCCGAGTGGGGCATGATGCGCAGCCCACTCTTCAGGATGGCTGCCACCACTGCCACGTTGGTGCCATGCCAAAGCAGGCGCCGGTGCTCCAGGAGATCATGGGCCTTGAAACGCTCATCCTGGAGAGATGCAGAGCTAAGGGCTCTCCACAGAGGGAGACATGGGTGCCCAGGGGTGGAATACTGCCACCCACCTACCCAGTCCAGCCCCAGTGCCTGGCTGGAGGGGCAGGAGATGGGGTGCCTGTTTGGCCCTGGCCAGCTGGGCTGAATCCCCTCCTGGATGGAGAAGCCCTAAAGCAATCCTGGGGTGCAACCATGGCTTCCCCACTGTGACATGGGGAAAATCACCTTCTCCTCACCTCACCATCTCGGGCCACCTGCCAGATGTTGAGGATGCGGAGTTTGTGCCCAGTCTGCGTCACGTAGGTTTGGATCAGCTGCCAAGGGGGAGGCAAAAAAGCTGTGTCATTCCAGGCAGCCATCCCAGCAATGCCCACGGTCCCCCTGAGACATTAGGAACCTTTGGGGTGCCCACAGGCCTGACATAATTGCTTCCCATTATGGGACACTGTGGCATAAGAAGCACCTGGTATTCCCGGGAAGCTGGGTCCAGCAGGGAAAGCTGGCAGCAGAGCAGGGCGTAATCCTGATCCAGTGGATGAGCGACTTCTTTCTCCTCCTCCTCCTCCTCCTCCTTCACTTTCTGTGCCTGCAGGCTCTGTGCCACCTCAATGTCGGCCAGCACCTGGCAGGGACAGAGCAGGGACATCCTCACCGCCAGTACTGGGCACTGTGCCGGGGGACCAGGGCAAGCCCAGCCTCCTGCCAGCAGCTCCTGCCCCACTGAGAAGGGATGCCACCCACTATGTGCTCTGGCATCTCACCAACAGCATGTCCTTCTTGGCACGCAGCAGGTCAGGGGAGTTGATGGGGGGTGGCCGTGCCCGTCCAAAGTTGTGTGGCACGATGGTGTAGAAGCGTGAGGAGAGCTCCTCCAGGCGTGCGGCCTGGGGGGGCTGCTCCCTCAGCGCTGCCTCCAGCTCCTCCAGTGCCTCAAAGCCCCTCGCGATCTGGTGCTTGCTCAGCTTCCCCAAAGGCATCTTCTTCACGTCTACAGGGGAGGACAAGGTGAACCCATCCACCCCACTTGCCCCACAGCTACTTCCAAGAACGTCCAGTATCACTATGGGCAAGTGTGGGCAACCAGCATGAGGTGTCCACAGTCCCATCAGGTGCCAGGATATCAGAGGGGATGCTCTAAAATCCATCAGCAACTCTGCTCCGTTCTCCTCCCCCCCAGACTGAGCCCACGCCACCCATCAATCCCTTGCCTCCTACCGATATTCATGGTCTGCATGGCATCCCGAAACATGTCACTGCTGAAGATGAGGGATACCAGGTCCTGTGTGGCTCTGTCCAAGGTGCAGGGCAGCACCCGCTGCTTGCAGACCTTGTCCCCATCCACAGCATCCACCTGCAGACACCCCACATCAGCTGCGAGCCTGTGAGAGGCTGTGGGAGCACAGCACCAGCGCTGCCCATCTCTGTGAGGAGAGCCTGGTCCCGGGGCAGCAGAGCAACAGGCAGGTGCTGCCTCCACTTTCCATGGCCACTGCCACCCAGAAGGCCATGTTTCTCATTCAAGATGCCCTTCCATTCCATTTTAACCCATTAGCCCCAAATCTCTGCCTTCAAGCTGTTCCAGCACGCACCCAGACTCCCCTCAAAACCCATCCCATCCTGCTGACCCTCTTGGATGTCGTGGTGTTCAGTGGACCAGGAGTGCGATGAGGACCATCCCACCACGGTGACACCCTGGGTGCCCGCAGTACTCACCCTGAGGGCAACCTCCACCTCCTGCCTAGCCCCTGGCTGCACCTCGATGAGCGTGTACTTCCCCGGCTGGGCAATGAAGTTCTCCCTTGTTGCCCAGCTGTTCTTGGTCTTCTCCCGAAACTTCTTCTCAAAGTCCTTCTTGGCAGCTTCCAGGGAGGCACAGGGTATGAGCTTGGACTGGCCCACCTCTCCCTAGCAGTGGACAGCAGCGGTCAGGACCTCCCCTGCATCCCTGCTCCACCAGCCCCATGCCAGTGGAAGCAGGCAGGAACCAGGAGGGCTGTGATAGCAAGGCTGTGGGGCAGTGAGCAGGAACATGCTGAGCCACCAGCTCAGGAAGACACCCCAGGACTCCTTGCTGGGCTGTCACACTCATATTCACTGCAGTGACAGGTGCCATGTGCCCCAGCCAGGCTGACCATGTTATGTGGGGGCAAGTCCTTGAAGCCCCCCCATTAAAGGGCTATAGCAGGACAGGTGGTTGCTCGCTTTGGGACCAGGGAAAAAGGATGGGGACCACCAGGTTCACCCTCAGCTTTTGGGGTTCCGAAGGCAGGGTGGGGACAGCTGAGGAGCAGGGGATGAGCAGTGCCAGGGTGGACTCACCACGCGGCCCCAGCGGTTCCAGACACTGTAGGCACCATCACACTCAAGGAGCTGGATGATGTAGAACTTGTTGTTGTTGGCACTGATGTTGGTCTGGTTCAGGGTGCAGTCATAGTCCTCATAGACCTATAGCGAGTGACACGGCCTGGGCTGGCACCTGGGCAGTGTTTGGGGAAGGAGAGGGTCCAGAAATGTCCCAGTGGGAACACATGGGGGTCTGCAAGGAAAATTGGGGCTGACCCTGTGTCAACAGGGCAGGGGCTGCTCTGGGACACCCCAAACCCTCCCACCCACACCCTCCCATCAACACCCTCCCATCCCTGCCCCTCTGGGTACCTCAGCCCTGCTCTCACCCGGGCGTCCGGTGCCGTGCTCAGGGGGCACAGCCTATCAATGGTGGCAGGGGGCTTCTCCTTGGGAGCAGTTTTCAGGGCTGCCAAGGTGGAGCTCCAGGTGCCGTCCTCGTCTTCCCCTTTTGCCTTCTTTTCCCTGCTGTCTGGCTGCTTCGAGGAGGATGCCTGGCGCTTGGAAGCCATGACTGAGTCCCCACCCCCTGCCGTGGGGTCAGTGCAGCCTTAATCCCCCAGAAAAATCCTTGGAGATAGCAGAGGGAGAGGTGAGAGATGCCGAGCTGCCCTTCCGGGAAAGTCCTGTGGGCTGGGTCCTGCTTTCCCTGTGCCTTCAGCCGACAGCAGGGCTGGAGGAGGGGATGGGATCTCTGCCCACAAACTGTCTGAGTGTTGTCCCTCTGTTCCGAGTGGGTGGAAGAGCCTCTCAGCACCCTTCAGCCCTTGAGGGACCCCAAGTGGAAAGAACCCAGTGACGCAGAGCCAAGGAGGAGCACAGGGGAGCTCAGCTGCTTGCACAGCAAACTTGGGTCAGAAGAGCTGGAAGAGGACAAGGGACTGCCAGCCCCCACCTCCCCTCACTAGGAACCCCCAATCCACAGGAGTGTGTCCCCAAGGCTCGCCCAGGTCTGTGCCCCCGAGGCTTTGCAGGAGAGGAAACAACATGACGACACCCCCCAAACATGCAATGCCACCTCCCCAGTCCCTCTCAGGACCAGTGAAGTGCCTTGATTTGGGCATGGGGGGGCTCAGACAGCCCCCATCTGCTATGCCCCCTGCCAGTCCCAGATGAAGAGGGGGTGCTGGGGGC
>NW_008237878.1:2858762-2859815 GCF_000691975.1 Corvus brachyrhynchos
TGCCTGTACTGCTGCTGCTGCCTGTGCTGCCTGTAACTCCCTGTACCAACTGTACTGCCTGTGCTGCCTGTAACTCCCTGTACCGACTGTACTGCCTGTCTGCCTGTCTGCCTGCGCTGCTTGTGCTACCTGTGCTGCCTGTTCTGACTGTACTGCCTTCTGCTACTGCCTGCTCTGCCCAGCAGTCCCTGGATGAGGTGTGACCCTGACACCACCCTGCCCTCCAGCCAGCCCCACTCCGCCACTCTCTGAAACTAAGAAAACTGATTTGAAAGTGTTAAAGATGGCACTGTTTTGTGTGTTAAATGTCTTTTCTTGGGTCCCAAGCAAACACTCAGGGCTGAGGGTCAGGCAGGGAGGAGGTCCTGACTGCATCCCTGGCATTTGAACGTGGTTTGAAGGGTTCTCAGCAACGTCTGCCTGCTCCTGCCGGCACCGAGGAGTGTGGGTCCGGGCAGGAGTAGTTGTGCAGGAGTGGAGACTGATGCTGGTGCCATGGGAAGGGGGCAGAGTTGCCCTTTGTGCTGGCAACACAGAGAGGACAATGTTGCTGGGGCCAAAGTCTTGGTGGTTTTGTAGCTCATGGGCTTGGCCACGTGAGCCCAAGCAGTGCAGGTGGGGGTACAGCCCCACGTCCTTCCCTGGGGGCAGAAGCAATTCAGTTTTACTGAGGCAGGTGCTCCCCAAAAGGATGGCAGGCCACCACAGCTATTTAGCTATTGACAGGCTGGAGGAGCTGGGGTTGTTCAGTCTGGAGAAGATAAGACTCCATGGGAAGCTTAGAGCCCCTTCCGGTCCCTAAAGGGGCTCCAAGTCGGCGGAGAGGGACTTTGGATGAGGCACGTAGCGATAGGACAAAGGATAATGGCTTTAAACTGACACCAGTTTTAGATTGGACATAAGAAAGAAATGCCCTGTGGCGAGGCACTGGCACACGTTTCACAGAGCAGTTGCGGCTGCCCCATCCCTGGCAGTGTCCAGGGTCAAGCTGGACGGGGGTCTGAGCATCCCGGTCCCATAAGTGAGGGAGGCAGGACCGCACGTTAACAGCGG
>NW_008237878.1:2860566-2883723 GCF_000691975.1 Corvus brachyrhynchos
CTCTGCGGGGTGGAGGGCACCGGGAGCGCTGCCCGAGGCCGTGGGGCCCAGCCCCGGGCAGCGGCCGGTGTCCGTGCCGCCGTCCGTTCGTGTGGCACTGTGGGGACGCGCTGCAGGGAATCGCGGTGGCTAATCCTGGGCGCTGGCTTCCAGAGGGAGCGGGAGCGCAGGAACAGCGACAAATCAGAGGACGGATACCATTCCGATGGGGACTACGGAGAGCACGACTACAGGAACGATATTAACGATGAAAAAGAAAGCAAGACCATCATGTTGCGTGGGCTCCCCATCACGGTTACAGAGAACGATGTGAGTAGCCGGGCAGGGCTGTGCCTGCCTTGCCCCCGGGCAGGGCCGTGCCGGAGCGGCTGGGGTCCTTTTTTTGAGCGCTGCATCATGGTGGCCCGTCTCCAGCGCCGTCGCGCTGCCATTTTGAGTCCTGAAAGCATTTAAACTCTCAGTGTTAAGTAACAGAGGTCAGTTCAATGTTAACCAGTCCTTTTCAAACGGAACAGCCCATGAATATTTGTTTTTTCACGCGTGTTTGGATGCTTTCCCTAAGAGTGGATTTTAAACTACCTGCTCTTTCCTGCTTTTCTGTATGAGGGGGAGGAGGCAGATTTTTTTTTTTGCTGCTTCTCCCCCGTTGCTGGGGGAGGGGAGGGGGACAGAGACAATGAGGTGGCACTCACCAGTTTTTCTGGTCTTTATCGAGGCCAGAACTTGTGACCGATGGGGTCACACACAGTCACCGAGCTCCTTAGCCGAGCACAGCCCTGCACAAAGCTGCTTTGTGTGGGCACAGCTGTGGGAGTCAAAATGGCTGCTGCCGAGCTCACAGAGCAAGTACTGACGAGCTTGGTACTTGCTTGTCTAATTTCTTTAATAAAAAGATGTTGAAGCGTTAAAGTTTTTTTTTCTTTATGATAATTTTTTAGGGTTTTTTTCTTGCTGGGTTATTTTGGTTACCAAGCTATAAGCCCACAACTGTTACTTGAGGGGTAAAAGCTGAGCTGTCCCAGTTTGTTTTCGGTCAGACTCTGCCTCTGCCCCCGATGTGTTTATGCATTAATTGCTAGCACAGAGAATACTTTTGCACCATTTCTACAATGGATAGTTTTTCCTTTTTTTTTTTCTTTTGGTCATTTGTTACCCTCCTGATATTGAGGGTTCCTAATCACAATATGTTGCTCTAATATTTTCATGAGTGTTTGAAATCAAGTATAGGTTCCTGCATACAAATGAAACAGCCCAGTCAGACATCGCTTAGAACACTTTAGAACAGTTCTTGTTTCTGAGATAGTGATATTGTAGCTCTACAGTTGTGCAATTACTGTAACATAATTTATATGAATGTTTAATTCTGGATGCAGCATGTAGATAATGCATTTTGGAAATTACAGTTGAATTCTTAAGTTAACAGTACTTCTGGTTGTGTACACCATTTACTTTTTTTTAATACATTTTTTATAAGATAAATCTACTTTCATTGCTGATATTATTCCCAGTCATCATATAAATGGACAGCTTTAGATAAATTGTGATTCTGCTGAGCAGCCCTGTTGCATGTAGTGTAGTTTGAATTCTATGAAAGCTGCTGAAAAACCTTTTGTTTTCTGCTCTAGAATTAAAAAATTGGTTAGTGTTTATTTTTCCTCCATGCCCCTCTGCACAGTGACTTATGTTGCCTGTGCTGCAGCCTAAGCAGCTTTGTTACAGCTCAAGAACTGATGTCTCTTCAGCTTTTTCTTTGATGACATGTTCTTCACAAATCTACTTTATCCTGAAAAACCGATGGGGATCTGTGAGAGGATGAGATTCTTAGCATGAGGCTTAGGAATACATTCATCATGGAGCCTTGCAGTGCAGGCTTCTTGTTTTTCATTGCTAGGAGTGAAGGGTATTTAGACATGCAGGGCGAGGGATACCAGCAGAGTTCTTTTTAAAAACTTGGGGTCATGCACAGTCTTTGCCAAATACTGTCCAGATAATCTCAGAACACAAGACCATAGGGATTCAGATTCTGGATGATGCACTGTCCTGAGTGAGGATTACAGTTAGTTTAGCGTGTAGCAAAAGATTATGTGGACTTGGATGCTCATCATTCGCATGTTGGGTTCTCAGTAAACATTTTCTTTGTCCCTGAGATAGTGTTGAAAACACTGTTTTGTGTATCTCTTGCATGGTACTGCAAGGTAGGTTACTTCTGTGACCTCTGTTATTTCCCACCAAGTTATGAAAATTTTAACTGTTGGATCAAAATCTCCTGCAGATTCGCGAGCTTATTGAGTCCTTTGAAGGTCCTCAGCCTGCAGACGTGAGGCTGATGAAAAGAAAGACAGGTGAGAGCTCTTAATCCAGTTTTTGACATCGCCTTCCTCTTCCCCAGCCCAAAAGAGTATCCAGAATTGTCCCCAAACTGCAAGCACATGCAATAAAAAAACCCAAAAAACCTGAAAGGTTTGCCATGGCTAAGGAATGTGGCTTTTTGGAAGACTTAGATAGCTGGTCAACATGTTAAAAGAAGTCTGTCTACAGGGGGTTTTGTTAACAGGTGTTGGTAAGTAATAATAGTATAAACCCATTTAATAGTATGTAGTCTGTTGCATGGTTACCCTTAAACATGGATTCAAATCGAGTGAAATGTAGCCAGTTAAGGCAGCTTGGTTCCTTGCCATGGCAAAATAACGAGCAGATCCCAGCAGTTGACGTCGCATTTGTAAAGCTGCTTTGTCATGAAGTAATGAAGCAGTTGGAGAGAGATTCGCCTGTTTTAAAGGAACTGACTAACACAAGTATCCCGTCTATATCTGAATGCTGTCTCTAGGTGTAAGCCGTGGTTTCGCCTTCGTGGAGTTTTATCACTTTCAAGATGCTACCAGCTGGATGGAAGCCAATCAGGTTGCTTCACTCACCAAGTCTAGATATTCCTGAAAATGGAACAAGTCTGTACAGTTTAACAAAGAAAAAAAAAAAAAAGAAAAAATAGAGGTGGAAGGAGTGGTTTGTTCCATAACAGTGATTTAAAAGAATAAAAGCTTTGTATATATTAAAATTTGTAACATACAAGGTAAAACTAGGAGAAAAAGTTCTACTTTAGTAAAAGGTGCCATTGTTTTAAATGACTTGGTTTCCATTTAATTGGCTCACGAAGATTCGGTTAGTAGTTGTTAGAGAATCCTAGCTTATTTCCACTTAACGTTTCATTCTCTGTTGTCAGAGAAAACACCACATCTCTGTGATACATTGGTATTAACCCTGAAAGAGAAGTGTCAGTTCTTGGCACTAATCTGTTACCCTGGTTTAAGGGGGGGTGAACTGGCTCTTCTAGAGGAAAAAGCACGTTCATTGCAAATAAATTAGGCAGAGAGTGAGTTCTCACATCTGTTAGGCTCTGTATTTTGGCTTTTTTGTTACTATGCCTTGATAAGGAGCCAAAATGCAGTAAGAATCCTCTGGTTTGTTTTCCCATGAGATTTTCCTGTAGCACTGCAAACAATTTCACTTGCTTTCGCTACTTTTTTGAGTATTCATGACCTATTTTAACAACAGAACTTAAAAATACTCTCAAAGTGAGCAAATGCATCAAATCACTGACTTTTCTTGCACCTGAATATTTGATGCAGTGGTCCCATGACAGCATAATTGCTGTTTTTCTGGTCTCTTCATGTTACAATAAAGAAATGGCACCATAAATAGGATTCATGGCAGTTCCAGCAGATGGAATTTGTCATACACCTTGTGCTGGAATAGTGTTTGGTATGTCCCACGCTCTGGGTGATTTCCCCAGCCAGAGAGCAGCTTTCAAATTCTGTTTTCCTGACATGCTGCTCAGTTAGGGCAGGTGGCTGCAGGGGAAAGACTAATATCAAGAAACGAATGCTGAGCATATTTTCAGAAATTGATTGTTTTAATATATACAAAGCTGTACTGATGCATATTATTGAAATATATTCAAATTCACTCCATTAACCAGCCACCTTAGTAGTAGGGAAAACATAGCCTGTCCCCAGCAGCCGGGTTGCTGACTGTTAGATGACAGAATGATGTATTGCAGCTATGCCAGCAGCCTTGTTTCTATGTGTGCACATCCAGTGAGTGCTGGGCCCTCCAACCCTCCCTCCTGCCGGTAGGAGCAATGGCTTTGCCCTATTTAGTTGTGCAGAATGTGAGAGCCTTGTTCATGCTACGTGCTAGATCTGTGTCAGACCCTGTTATCGGAAAAGCCACTGGTCCTGACACTGTGGTACCTCTGCAGAAAGCCAACCTGCCATAAAAATGGTTCTGCCATTGCAGTGTCTGGGGTGTGGCCTCTAATACGCACTTCCTCAGATGTGCTTCCACCTGTTTGACCAAAATATGTTGATAGCCATATTTTGAAAGGTCATTCTGCATACCCACGCTTGGCAAAGCGTGAGGCTAAGAGTCAAGGCTTCTTAATAGCTGTAAATTCCTAACTCCTCTGAAGTCAGAGGACGTGCTGAAAGCATTATGAACTTTTCCTACCCCTGGAGAAGCTTCACGTGCAGTCTAGTTACTCATTTTGGAGAGCTCCTGCCTGAATGAAGAACACAAACCTCTTGTGCAGGCTTCCAATTGAACTGATGCAATAGTCAAATGAAACCACTCTTGAGTTACGTTTCCGTTGATGGCACTTGTAATCCAGCCTTCAAGAAGTCTAAGCAGGGTCCCTTTGGGAGGAATTACTGTATTTTCAAGGGGACACTTCTGAAGTGTGCTTGGAAAAGTAAATTCAAATGCGGTTAAAAAGTGTGGGGTGTTTGGAGTAGGGGATGAAGTGAAGCAGTCACCTAAGGACATGTTTAAAAAGTTGCTCAGTGCTATACCAGAAGTGAATAGAAATGTGGGGGCAAAGAGACTCCTAAAAATGTGTTAATCTGAATGCAGCAGATTAGGACTCTGTCTCCTTCGAGACACTTCCTGGTTCCATGTCAGCGTTTAGTGTTTGCCAGCTTTTTCAACACTCCCTGATTCCGTTTATCTTTGCTCCACATCCCATTCTCTTACTGCCCTCGTCCTCCTCTCTGCAGGATTGGATGGGCAGGGTGTAGGTGGCGGTGGTTGTCCTCCACATCCTCCCCATATGTTGTCCATTTAATTCAGGAGCACTGATTCCTCCGAAGGGTGCTCTGCCATGGGAAAATGGACATGTGTGTCTTGATACAGGAATAATTGAAACCATTTTTTTTGCAGAAAAAGCTGGTGATTCAGGGGAAGCAGATTGCAATGCACTACAGCAACCCAAGGCCTAAATTTGAGGACTGGCTCTGCAACAAGGTACAACACGTGTTTTTATGGGAGAGTTTGTCTTGGCTCTAGAGCTCTCCACTTGCTCAGTCGTTGAAAGAAAGTGACACCTGAATCAAACCTGCTCTTGTTCCCCATAAAGTTAAATTATTCTCCAGCATGTGCTCCCTTTTAGCATTGTGCTTCTTGTAGTAGTCACTGTGCCTGGGATTGTAAGCTTAAGACCACACAGTTAACTAACTTGGGATGACTAGGGAGAAAGTAGCTGGGATGTTCTGAAAAGCAGCTGTGGTGCAAATAAGGGTGGCTTTCAATGTTCTGGAGATGTAGGGTTTAGCTTTGTTGTGTTACTTTGTGTGAATGTCTGGGTTTTTTTGGTATACAGCAAATGCAGCGTTATTAAAATTATCCAAGTTCTTACCAGGCTTCTTTTGTTTGTCACAGTGCTGCCTTTACAACTTCAGAAGGAGGCTAAAATGCTTCCGCTGTGGAGCGGACAAATTCGGTATGTTACCATGATCTCTCTTACGTTTGGTTTTGTGGGAAGCTTTCTGGTCTGTTTAGGCAGCAGAGTTCTGTGTAGGTTCTAGACTGACTTATGAAATACTGAGCTTTAAGTGAACAAGCCATGTCCTGACTGAAATATTTTCTCTTCTTACGAAGATTCAGAACAGGAGGTACCACCTGGAGCAGCAGAAGCCGTTCAGTCTGTGGATTATTACTGTGATAGTAAGTGATCTTTGACTTATTCTAGAATGTGAAATGTAAACATGGGTACTAAAAATCCTTCCCGTACCTCAGCCTCCCAGCTGAAGGACTTGAAACACTCTGCAAAGCCATGGTGTGCACTGCTAATGTCGTACTTTTTCTCCTCAGCCATCATTCTCCGAAACATTGCTCCTCACACAGTAGTGGAATCCATCATGACTGCCTTGTCTCCGTATGCATCTCTGGCAGTCAATAATATTCGTCTTATCAAAGACAAGCAGACTCAGCAGAACAGAGGCTTTGCATTTGTGCAGCTGTCTTCTGCCATGGTGAGGACCTTACTGGTGTTCTGGAGAGAAACAGCTGGTTAACCTCCTTCTCTCACTGCAGCACTTAGAGCCCTGAGCTGTCTGAAGGACTGGCCCCCTTCAAGGAATGTTGGTGTGGATACAGTGTGTTAAAGCTGATGATAGGTAGCTGCAGTTTGAAAGAACGTGGTGGGATGTTGGAAGCACATTGAAAAGCTATTTTTGTAGCAGAGTGCTGTTCTGGATTGCAGCTTAGCTTTGTGCTTGGATTGCAGAAATAATGGTGTGGGGTTGTACTTCGTTGACAGATTGTAAGATCTGGGGCATACGGTGTGGGAGCAGGTGCATGGAATTAGGCTTCTTCCACCTTGAAAAGAGAGGAGGAGGCAGATGTTGCTCTTCTCAGCAGCATCCAGTGGGAGGGTGTAGGGACAAGAGAAAAATATTCTCAGGGATACATAAGGATGGGACAATAGGCAACAGCCATAAATTGAAATACAGGAGATGGCAGTGAGGTACAATGAAAGCCTCCTAAGGTTCAGGGAGGTCTTATGCTGGCATGGGGTCCCTGAAGGGCAGTGAATTTCTGTTCCTGGAGGTGGATGTGACACTGAGGGATGTGGTGTAGTGGTGGACTTGGCAATGCTGGGTTAACAGTTGGACTCGATGATTTTCAAGATCCTTTCCAGCCTAAATGGTTCCGTGAGTCTGTACACCAGACTCGAGCAGCGGTGTGATTTGTTTGGACCTGCTTTAGTCAGCAGAAAGCAGGTGGTTAGATTAAACCAGGTGCCTGATCTCAGTTTTTGCTGGTGTCCTGTTTGGAGTAATTTGGATCTTGATAAAGCTAAGATTTTTGGAACATATTTAATATTTAGTGACCCAGGGAAATGCTCAGTATTTTCACATGGGCTGTTATAGGTCTCACTGTACTCTTCTGCATGCGTGTAATATGAGGAGGTGGAGGTGTTTTTACATCTCTAGCTCTTTTCAGTGGCTGTACATGAAAAGGTGGAATTTGGGGAACTTCTGAATCCCCCTCAGTAAACTGCCTTTCATAATAATGAGTATTTTTTGTTGTAGGATGCTTCTCAACTGCTACAGATTTTACAAAGTCTTCAGCCACCGTTAAAAATTGATGGCAAAACAATTGGTGTTGACTTTGCAAAGAGTGCCAGAAAGTGAGTTGTGATAGCAGTCAATTGCACTTTTGGTTTTTGCTTTTTTTTTTATTTACACACCCACCCCTTCCCTTTATATTGGATGGTTTCTTCGTGTCACCCAGACTTGTACTAAGCTGATTCTAACTCCAAAGTTTTGCTTCCCTTAAGTCACTCATGTTGCATGCATCCTGCTCCTCACTGTGTATGAGAGGAGTGAAAGCAGTGTTCCCCAGACCCCTGTTTCCAGTCCTCTGAAGATAACACCATAACTGCTTGTGTGCACAGCACATTTGTTTCCTTGGAGACCTCCTGACTTGTTACTGGCTCTACAACAATGAACCTGAAGTTCCTTTACTTGCCAAGCAGTGTTTTGACTTGTTCATTACATCACAAATGTTCTGTAACTGCCAAGAAATCCATGTGTGAGGGGCAGACTCCACCTCCTTGCATGGGAGACACTTGAGAAAAAAGCAATACTTACTCAGGTGCCTGATTTTTGTGATTGCAGAGACCTGCTTCTTCCAGATGGTAACAGAGTCAGCGCCTTCTCTGTGGCAAGCACAGCCATTGCTGCAGCTCAGTGGTCATCCACTCAGGTATGATTTGGAGACTGTTCCTCATAGTCTTGCTTTCCTGAAAATTAAAATGCAGCCCGTGTAATTGCCCTGCTGGCCCCTTGCTTGGTTGAACTGTTTAATCGTAGATCCAGCTATGACACGTCCACTCCACAATCAGTTTGGAGCCTAGGCAGTGGGATGCATGAAATTCTTTAATAAGGTAGTTGAGCTCTCCCTGACAAAAATTACCCTCTTGAATTTCAGCCACAGACTGGAGAGGGCAGCACCCTTGACTACAGCTACCTCCAGTCAGGACAGGATGGATACTCACAGTATGCTCAGGTTAGTAGGAGAGATCGTGCTCTAACCAGTTGTCATAAATTTGGGTATGCAAATTATTCACCTTGTGTTGTCATTCATTTCCCTTTGCAGTATTCCCAGGATTATCAACAGTACTACCAAAATCAAGGAGGAGTGTTGGACACAGACACAGCTACCATATCAGGTAGTGCTTCCTGCATCTGAGAAGCAGTTGTTTGTAATGATAATTTTGCAGTAGTGATAGTATTTTGCCTCAGCCTTTTATGTTATTTTGCTGTGTAAAAGAAGACTTGGTTCATTTTGCTCTCAGGATGTCTGAATTAGTAGAGAACTGTAACACATTTGTTGAAGTGGAACCTCTTGTGCAAGATTAGAGAGAAGCCTCAGTTTCAGACTATTGACAAAGGCCTTGAACTTAGGAGAGCTGTGTAAGCAGCTCTAGCAAATGTTCAGCACTAACAGCTGTAGAGGCCAGGAATTGCTGATTTTGGGAGCAGAATATTGCCTCCTGAAAAGGAAACTACTCCTTGTCTGGGTAGAAGATACCCACTGTGTATATATCTCCTGTTGAACGTTTATTGCCTTGTTTGACTGCTGGAGCTGGAACTAGTAGCTGAAACTATAAACAAAGTAATTTTAGCTCTAGGATGCAGAACTGTTTTACAAATTAGTTGGCTTATGCATTGCTGCTCTCTTTTGGCAGGAGCTCCGGTCACTACCACCACAGCAGCAGTTGTGTCCCAGAGTCCTCAGCTGTATAATCAGCAGACAAACTCACCTGACTCTCCGGTAATTACAGCGCTGATGAGCCCTTGCTTTCAAAGCCTGGGATATGTGGCTTAGCTGTAGCCTTTGCTTTTTAAAGTGGGTGGTACGGCAAAGCTTCTGAGTGTCCATGGGTTAGTCACAGTGCTTGTGCTCATAAGTCACCTGCCGTTTCTTCTCTGTGCTGGTTTTGTTCCTTGCTAAAGGTGAGTGCCAAGCGTGCTGGTGAGGAGGAGTTAGCTGTCGTACGCGTGGGGTGCGCTGCTCACGCCTTGGCTCGCTGTCCTTGTTTTCTTGGTGACAGATTTTCTAATTGAGGTTTGTGGTTTGGGTTTTTTTCAGACACAATCAGCACCACCTACCACTAGCACTCAGGCACAGGCGGCTCCTCCGACTGGCGTGGTGCCTGGAACCAAGTACGGTAAGTGCTCGGGAGCTGCTCTTGGGGACAGGTTTCTGTCACTGTAGCAAGAGAGACTCGGCTTTGGCCAAGTGCTCCATGACCGTGTCATGGTGAAGCTGCTCCTGGAGAGTGTTGGCTGCACGGGTGATTAAGAGCCCTTTACAGACGTGTCTGCCGTCGTGGCTGCTATAATCTCCGAATTTTACCTGAAATGTAGAAAGATACCTGTCTGAATTCGTCTGGAACGACCATGTCCCACACTTTAATTTTTTTACAGCTGTCCCTGATACTTCCACCTACCAATATGATGAATCTTCAGGATATTATTATGATCCTATAACAGGGCTCTACTATGATCCTAATTCCCAGGTAAACACAAGTTCTTCCCACATGTCTTAACTGTTAAGGTCCATTAGTTCCTTATCTCTCATCATACGAGTGACATTTGAAGTGCACGACATACCAAATGTTGCAGATAACTCAGCGCTGTGTGTAGGGCTGGGACTTGATTTCCCTCTGGTATAGCCCTGCATTTTTCTCTCCTTTTCCTTAATTTTCCTCCACGTTTGGCCCATATAGGATTAGCACTTGTCACAGCCACTGTAACTGAGCTATTTCGTTGCGGAGTGCCCAGCAAAGTGCACCCAGCTCTGGGCTCTGGTGGGTCGTCTCTTGGGAGAAGCAAAAGATGCTCCATAGTGCTGTTGGGCAGAACTGCCTGTGTGTGGGGACAGAGGCTTCAGCCACTTTCTGCCTTTTGACTCCTCTGTGGAGTCTGCAAAACTTGTTTGGACTCTACAAAACGCCTTCCCGTGTGGTGCAGTAGTGTGAATCAGCTTGCTTGGGTTCTCCCGTGGACACTGAGCTCCTGTGAGGTGTTTAACTGTCTGCCTCTCCTTCCCTCTGGCAGTATTACTACAATGCCTTAACCCAGCAGTACCTGTACTGGGATGGCGAAAAGGAGACCTACATGCCTGCAGCAGAAGGCGTCACGTACCAACAGACGGCTACCACAACCACCACCAAAGAAGTGAAAGAGAAGAAAGAGAAGCCTAAAAGTAAAACAGCCCAACAGGTAACAGAATGGGATCATAACTGGGATAAAGTCTTCTCTGTGGAATGGGATAGTATTTCTCCTTTTTCATGACAAAGGAAATCCTAGGTTATTCAGTGGGGGTGCATGCGTTCAGTTTGCAGGCATTGTGGGGGGCTGAGGAGAGGCGGAGTTGGCAAGGCTGCAGTGCAGAAATAAGCTCTGCATAGGAGGAGTGCTTATGGAATCCTGCCAGGATCAGTGGGAGTATAACTGAGCCGTCACTTAGAGGATTAGCTTGATAAGAAGGGTTTGTACAGTAAAAGCAGCAAGCTGTGTTATCTTTGAACACCGTATACAGGGAAACAGCTGCACTACATCCAGTGTCCCGTGGTTTAAAAATAAAAGGTAGTGGGTTGACTTGTTCTGAAGCTGCATGTGAGATTGAGTACATGTCATAAGAGATTGATAGCTTTGAGAGGAGCTGTGTGAGCAAACTACTCTGCATTTCAGATTGCTAAAGACATGGAGCGCTGGGCAAAGAGTTTGAACAAGCAGAAAGAGAACTTCAAGAATAGCTTCCAGCCACTGAGTACCAGGGAGGAGGAGCGGAAGGAGTCAGCAGCTGCAGATGCAGGCTTTGCCCTCTTTGAGAAAAAGGTGAAGGTGCTGGCAGTGGTGTGAGGTGGGGGGTCGTGTGACAGAGCTCCCTGCTCACGGCATTCTTGTCTCATCCAGGGAGCTCTGTCTGAGCGACAGCAGATCCTGCCAGAGGTGTTGAAAAACGGGGATGATGAAAATCCACTAAAGGTGAGTATGGTAGAGGAGCTCCAGCCAGTACTTGCTTTCCAACTTGGATTCCCATGGTATCACCTGTAAAAAGTGGTGCTGGTGGTTGCAGTGGTGTGGTACAAGTGCAGTAGGCTGGGTGACTCAGATACACAGAGGACAGCTGTGATTCTTTCTAGCCTCAAGCTCAGTTTGGGTTTTGAGGTTTCTACATAGGCTGTACTTAAAAGTATTGTTTGGCTAGTGGGAGCTGTCTTGCAGCCACTGTGGTATGTATTTCTTTTGAGTTGCAGTGCTGTTGAAGTGTGGGCCCAGTACTTAATAGAACAAGGACCCTTGCAACAGAGGTGGCAGAGAAGGCTGAAATACTGAACTCCTTTGTTTTAGTCTTCACTGCCAAGGCCAGCCATTAGGAATCCCTGACCCTGGGGAACATGAGTAAAAGAAGTGGTACTGTGAGGGTGACTGAGCACTGGAAAGGTTTCCTAGAGAGGCTGTGGAGTCTCCTTCCCTGGAGATACTCAGAGGTCATCATGACACAGTCCTGAGCAGTATGTGCTAGTGGGGGACCCTGTTTAAGCAGGGAGGTTGGACTGGATGACCTGCTGTGGTCCCATCCACCCTCAAGTATTCTGTGATTTCATCCTTAGTAGTGGGAGCGTGCTGTTCCTCCTGTGACACACATCTGCAGCCTGTGTTCCCTCTTTGTGCTGTCTGAACTGTGGTGGCACTGTTGCAGTCCCCTTCATGCTCTCTTGCCTTTTCAGCGCGGCCTTGTGGCTGCCTACAGTGGTGACAGCGATAACGATGAGGACTTACTGGAAAGAATGGAGAATGAGGAGGAGAAGCTGACTGACTGGAAGAAGATGGCTTGTCTGCTGTGTAGAAGGCAGTTCCCAAACAAAGATGCTCTTATTCGACACCAACAGCTGTCTGACTTGCACAAGGTAGTTACACTGTGTGGTGAGGAAAATACTTGGTTGTCATAATTCAGTGCGTAAAGCAAAGCCACGAGGCATGTTGCTGTATGGAAAACTATTTCTCTTAAAGTGAAAATCTGCAAGTGAATTGTTGCTCTCCCAAAAGTCAGCTACTTAAGAAGAGCTGTTGTGCATTTCATGTTAAAGGGAATCTTTCTCCTTGTTTCAGCAAAACATGGATATCTATAGGAGATCAAAGCTTTCTGAGCAGGAACTTGAAGCCTTGGAGCTGCGTGAGAGAGAGGTCAGTGTTGAGATTGAGCAGATGAGTAGCTAATGGAAAACCTGCACAGGTGATCTGTTGAGCTCTCCTTATCCTGACGCACGTCACTTGAGATAATCCCTGTAAGCCAACCGCTTTTCCAGTCAAGGTTCAGAGCTGCCGTGTTACATGGAGGGAAGTGTCCCATATCCCAGAGCTATGGCTTAACAGGGAAGGCTCATTCCATCTCTAGCTCAGGGCTGCCACTAGAAACCTGCAAGTCTCTTCCTGCCCCAGTGCTGGTTCAGATGGTGCTCCAGGGAACTTGGGTCTGCGGCTCTGCTCTTGGTGGTGTTAGTATTAGTGGGCTGCAGTCTACAGCGTTTATCTGACTCCCATAGCTCAAAGATGAACAAAAGTGTCTTGAAATCCATGCTAACTGTAGTTGCTTTGTGCAGATGAAATACAGAGACAGAGCAGCTGAGAGGCGGGAAAAGTACGGCATCCCTGAGCCCCCGGAGCCCAAGCGCAAGAAGGTCTACGATGCAGGCACAGTGTACGTATCTGAAAGCTCCTCAGCAGCTGCCTCAATGCACCGTGAGCAGTGTGGGTAACTTGTTAACTCACCTCTTCTTCCCACAGCAATTACGAGCAGCCCACCAAAGATGGCCTTGACAACAGTAATATAGGGAACAAGATGCTGCAGGCCATGGGCTGGAGGGAAGGTTCAGGCTTGGGAAGAAAATGCCAGGGCATCACAGCACCCATTGAGGTAAGTGAAGAGGAGTTGTCTCCTTGAGGAGATTTGGTGCCTTTGTTTTTTTCGTTTTTAACCACAAGCACTTGCTGCTGAAGAGCTCTGAAGGAATAAACTGCCAGCCACAGCAAAGCTGCCTCTGTTTATGTTGGCTCCTGCTCATGTTTGTCCCATCGGATGCTGAAGCAGAGGCAGGGCCATGCCTTCCTCCCTTTGGTACTTGACTGCTGAGGTGCTGTGGCCCCAGTCCCTTAGGGGTGGCTGCCCTCCCTCCAGTCACTGCGTTTCCTGGCTTTGCCTGTGCTCCAGGTTGTGCTGTGCAGTCAAAGTGGGGTCAGAGTAGAGTGAAGCCAGTGAGGGTGTGGTGTTAGGTATACTCCAGCCTCTTGCTGTCTGTGGTGGTATTTATGGCTGTAGGGATCCCCAGGGAAGCTTGGGAAACTGGCTGGATTGATGGGATTTCTGGTTGTGCCATCATGGTGGTCTGGCCACTCGCTGCAGAGCTGAAGTGTGTCTCTCTTCCCTTGCAGGCCCAAGTACGAATGAGAGGAGCTGGCTTGGGAGCCAAGGGCAGCTCCTACGGTGTCTCCACAGCAGATTCGTACAAAGATGCGGTGCGGAAAGCCATGTTCGCTCGCTTCACGGAGATGGAGTAACCCCTCTGGCCTGCAAAGCACTTCGTTGTTAGCAAGAACTGACTGTTAAACTCGGTAGCCTTGGTGACCTGGCTGTATCCTGGTTTTGGTTTAGAGTTGACCATTTCATTCCCTTGGACGTTGTTCCCTGCTCAGCATGTAACAAACACTTCCATGAGCAGATTGTTTGAACTGACCCAACTTCATGCTGGAGAGCTCCTGGTTTCGACCAAAGGGGGATGGCTGATCTTTGTATGGTCGTGTATATAGTGTAATGTATTCCGTGTTTTAGCCTGTTGTCCGGGTGCTGCTCTTGCCCTCTGGAGCAGCAGCAGGACCTGTTAGCTGTGCTTTCAAACTGTCTCTGCTCTCCTTTTGTTGTATTGTCTGTCTGGGTTTTTTTGAGAATTTTCCTGTACATTTTGTATGATACATCTTTGTATAGACTTTTTGAAGACTTTGATTCTAGTTGCCAATTTGGCTCATTTCCAAATGAAATACATCCAAAAATTACCCTATTTCTGTTTCTCGGTGGGTGAATGAAGAATTAAGTTGCCAGTGCTACTTGTCCTTTCTGTCATTCTGCTTCTTCCTTGATGAGACTTCATCCTCGAGTCTCTGTTCTGTGCAGCTCTTCACTCGCCTCCCTCCTTTCATCCCTGTGCTGTGCGTTGTTCTCAGCATCTTTCTCACAGCTCCAGTGTGGATGGTGGCTGGTGGAGCATCAGATCTCTCTGTAGCCCTTCTTGCTGTAGGAGCAGGAGAGTCTGTGCTTGCCCAGGCCCCCCTGGGTGTTAGGTGCTGGTCCTGTGGTGGGCAGGGGGCTGGCAGGGAGTGGGGTGACGTGTGGCACCTCTGGGAAGGTTTGTGTGCTCCACCTTGGCTTCTGGCACACCTCGATGCTGTGGGGGGCTGTGGCCAGCTGGGTGAGGGGAGGACGGGGTTCACCAGGGGTGTCTGCAGCTGTCCTGTTGCTGCCTTTCTGTTCCTCTGCCTGTGCTGTGCCTTGTTCACATTCCTCTTCCCAAGAGCCAAGATGAGCAGAGTGGGTCTCAGCCCTGAGCTCTGCCTTTGCTGATGCTGTTAGCTGTGGGTCTTGCTCAGCTTCCACACAAAGCTGAGCCAGCAGTGGGCTTTCCTACTGTCCAGGTGGGCATAGGAAGGGGTAGAATGAAGCAGGGCAGCTTCACCACTCGTGCTTGGGGCAGAGTCCTTCTGGGGGTCAAGGCCAGCACCCTGTGGCTGCTTTTTGGAGCGGGTGGATCCTGCTTTGCAGGCTGCTGCAGCTGTACTTGTGTCCCTATTGCACGGTCAGGCCCCTGCCTGATTTTTTTAGGGGTGCCTGGCTTGGGGTTAGCCACGGTGGGGAATCCCCCCCACCTCTGCCTCAGGACCGGGGCTGCAGGGCTTGGGGTCCCTGCTGGAGTCCCCGGGCCGTTCCACCAGGTGGCAGGCGTGGCCCGGCTGTGACAGCTTGTGGAATATTTCATCTATGCAGGACTGCCGAGCGTCGCCGGGGCCCCAGGGCTTCATCCTAGCGTGTGACATTCCCTCTTCGGCTCCACAGAGGAAGCCGAGTGGCTTGAAACAACCTAGAAGTGCTAGCTCCCTGCCGCAGCTTCCCCCGAGGGTGATGGCAGAGAAGGCAGGCCTGGTGCACTGCGACAGTGCCCCAGGCCTGCGGCAGCCTCCCCCCACTCCCCTCCCGTGTGTCCCGGCTGGCGACACAGCGAAGTGCTTTGCTGCTCTGGGCTGTAAATGGGGGGTCTGTTTCCCAGCAGGTGGGTTCAAGGGATCGATAAAGTGCATTTGTGTAGCTCAGCTTCTTCCCAGCCCAATCGATCCCTGTCCCAGTGCATCCTCCTGATGAGGGGTGATGCTGCGGGCACGGGGGGAGGGCCTGCAGTGGGCACAGCACGGTGGTCTGTCAGGTTCGCTCCCTCCTTGCTGCAGCAAAATGCTGCCCCAGTGCCAAGAGCTGAGCCAGCCCCAGCTGGTACCTCCTGCAGAGCAGTTGCAGTGGGGAGCCAGCAGCATTCCATGGGGGCACAGGGAGCTGCTTGTGGGGATAACTGCTAGAATGGGGCGCCCAAAGCAGGGTCCTCTGCTGGGGCAAGGCTTTAATGGGGTCCTGGGCTTGCAGCCACCCCCTTTTGGTTAGATGGGTTAAAGCCCCCCTTCCTGGGTTAAGGCACTGCTGCTGGGTGCCCAGGGAACAGGAGAAGCTGGGGGGGTTGCATGCAGCTCCACCACTTCCAGGCATGCCCCCGAACCCCATGCCAAGCGCTGGAGCGGGGCATGGAGGCACCGCTGCCTGCCAGCACCCGCGCCTCCAATTTAGGCAGCACAGCGCGGCTGTTCGTGACTGAATGCACCATGGCCCACAGCCTTCAGAGGGACGTGGTGTCCCTGCTTCCCCGGGGACCGACCTCTGTGGGGGCGGGAGGAGAAGCCGTGGGATGGGGCCAGCCCCAGAAGTGTGCAGTGACGAGGCAGGATCCCCCTCGGAGCAAGGGGGGGAGCTGCCTTGGGCATGGCTTGCAGGGCTGCCAGTGCGCCAATCCCTCTGCAGCTGAGCCTGAGCCTGATGCAAGGTGCCCCAAAAAGGTGCCAGGCTGCAGCCAAAGTGCTGGGGGGCTGAAGCTGGTCCCACCAGGAATGCAGAAGGACACAGAACCCTGGAGACAGGCTTGTGTAGCTGGGCAGTGCAGGAGGAGGTGAAGAGCAGTCTCTGGATGGGCAGAGCTTCGCTGCACTCCTATGCTTTTGTTTCCCTATCGCTGAACAGCCACAAGGTTTCTCTGTGGCTGACAATGGAAAAGTAAAGACACTAAGCCCCAGAGCACGTGGAGACCCCAGGCTAGGGGTAAAGGGGGGATCCCCAGAGGGACCCTGTGCCCTTTGCCATGGGCAATAGGTACATGAGAGCAGGACTTCAGCCAGGGGCTCCTTCTAGGCACAGGGCAACTGCAGGATGACTTCTAGGACCTTGGCTCCTACAGGGTTGCAGCTCCCTCCAGCACCTACAATATGCAGCCCCTGTTGCTGTAGTTTTAAAGTTTGGGATTTTTCTGGCTGGCTTTCAGCATTATTAATATTAAAACTCCCAAGCCTGCTATGCCCTGGCTTTGGAGAATTGTGAGCTCCTGCTTGCTAATTTGAGGCGAGGAAACCAGCCAAATCATCAGTGTGAACAGCTTTCCTCCTGAGTATTCCTTAATTGCTGGAGTTACCAACCCATGACAGAGCTCAAAATTCTGCATGGCCAGCCCCAGGCCTGCCTTGCTCTCTTGCACGGTCACTGAAATGCCTCTGGCAGGTAGGAACACATCCTTGTGCCACTGGTTGGGGCTGCCAGAGGCCCCAGGACTCTGTGTGGGTTGGGTTGGCCTTCCTACATTCCCCTTGCCAAAAAGCCTCCCATGCCCAGCAGGACAGGCGTGGAGAGAACTGTGACTTGGGACCACCTTGGCTATGCACATGCTGAGTGCTGGCCAAAGCCAGGCACCCACAGCTCCACGGCGTTTGGATCCTGATGCCAAAAGGGGATCTGAAGTGGGAGGTGGTGTTTGCTGCCATGGGAGAGCCTGGGGCGGGGGGCACAGGCAACGTGTGTGAGGTTATGCACCTGTGTGTGCTCATGCTCCCTCCTGTGCCATTCCCCACTGCCACTGGGGATTTAACAAGGCTGCTTCCCCTTCTCTTCCCCACCATCTTGGTCCATCCTCTCCTGATCTACTAAATCTGTCCTAACTGGAATTACCCTGGAACAGCTGTCCTTATTTTACCCAACTGCCCCACAGCCACGTGGCTCTGGCTTCAGCCATGGGGCTGTGGTGGGAGAATGGGCAGGGCACAGGTGCAGCATCCTGCCAGCACACCATGGGTACTGCTGTGGCACCCTGGCAGCGTGGCTGTTCGGGATGCTCAAAGAGCAGGAAGAGGACAGCTGAGGGGACGGGTGTTGGCACCTTGCTCCAGGCGCTCAGTTATACCAGCACCCTCTCCTGCCCCTTGGCATGGAACCCCTGTGGACCTGGACCAGTGGCCATGTCATCCTGGACATCCTTCCTCCCCAGCCCCACAGTACCAGGGTGGGTGAGGAAGGGGAGGTGTGTTCCTTATCCTGTGGCTGCTCTACTTAGATGCTGCTTTGACTGAGAGCCCGGTTCTGGCTTGGGAACTGCATGGTCCAGATTTCTCTGCTGGGGCAGAAAAAAAAGACGGTTTTAATTGACTCGCCATCTGCAGCAACGTGGACACAATTTGCAGCCCTGGAGGATGGAGTGGGGGGGGGCTCTGTTGTTGTTGGAAGAAAACAAAAACAGATGGGGGCTGGGATCCTGGGGCCTGGGACCTGTGGCTACATCCAGCATGCTCACACTCTCCTGGGCCCTTGGGCATCTTCCAACGCCAGGCTCTCCCAGGGGAGATGCTCCAGCCTTGCAGAAATGCTGGAACAGGCAGATTTGGAGGGTAAAGAAACGGTTTTCCCAGCAGAGACTCTTCCCTGCCTCCGGCAGTGAGCCGTCGATCACCAGCCAGGCAGCCCCGCGCTGGGCTGGAGGCTGCGCAGAGCCCGGGGCAGTGGAGCCAAGCCCGGGGGGGAGAGGACGAGGGGGTTGGGCGGTGGGACCGAGGGGCTGGGGGCAGGCCAGTGTCAGCCTTGCTGCAGGCAGGGCCCTGGGGTTCCAGGGAGTGAGCCAGAGCCTGGCAATGGGGAAAACCTGAGCCCCCGTGGGGCATCCACAGGCCCCTGGCCCCACAGAACCCGGCGAGGTGAGCAGCTCAAGCCCTTTGCCTGGTATGGGAGTGGGGCAGGGGAACAGCTCACCATCTCCTCCGGGAGGGACTTGGATAGGAGACGATTTCATGTCAAAAACGTTTTCACAGGAATTTGTCACCACCTACAAAAATCTCTTTACCTTCACCCCTTTTTTTCCCCTTTAGCAGTAACCAGACCCATGGGGTGCGTGCATGCAGGTGCAGTTGAGAAACAGAGACGGGGGCTTTTTTGCTCCAGTTCCTAAGAAAAATTTATTTGGTGCTTGTTCCCCTCCTCCAAAGCCTGGTTTGGGGAGAGAAACTGCTTCCTGCAGCACGAAAATCCAGGCAAGAGAGGGACTCCATTTTTCCCAGAACATCCCTCTGCGGTCCTCTCAGGACCCTGTCCTGGGCACCCCAAAGCATCTGTCGTCTCTGGAAGCTGCTCAAAACCCACCGCCCCCCAGCCCCATCCGTCTCCCCGGCGGGATGTGCCCGCAGCATCATTAGCGCTCGTCTAGTCGCCGCCGCGGCGGTTTGAACCTATTTGAAATGCACTTGAAAAGGGTGGATTTGATGGGAGGAATGTGACGGGTTTTTGTTCTCCGAGCCCCCCGGTTGAAGCTCTGCGTAATGAAGAGCTGTGACTTTCACTCGGGTTATTTTGGGATGGACTACTTTTTTTTCCGAGCTGGTGGAAGACCATCAAAGCGGCGCTTTGAAAAATGTCCCAGTGTATAAATAACTCTGCTGAGAGCAGAATAACGCGGGCTCCCGCGCGCGGCGCGCCGAGGCAGACGGCATCTGCCGTGCGACGTTGCATTATAAAAAGGAATTATTCATCCCTTCCTCTAATTAACTGGGTACAGCTCACCCGCGCAGGAGCGATGGCCCAGCATGGGGAGCACTCCCGGCCATGCCAGCAGAGTGGATGCTGCTCCCGGGGTCCCTCCATGTGTCCCCCCAGGCCCGCACGCCTCCCAGCACTGGCAGCGGGTGGGAGCAGCAGGCTGGTGCTGCCCTGCCATGGTGGAACAACGGGGTGGGCGAGCTGGTGTGGGAAAACCCGAATGTCTGCAGGACTCGCTGTCGCTAGAAAACACCTGATCTGCTGCCTCGGTATCCCGCCCACCGAAATCCAAGCAAAGGGAGCAGGATGGGGGGCGAGTCCATGGTACCCTGCTAGCTCACAGCTTCCAAGGCTGTGTTTTTTGGTGCCTTTGGGTCTTGCTGGGGGCTGTGAGTGTTGCATGGGGCATCCCCTGAAAAACAGCCAAAGGAGCCATATGGATCTGACAGAGACTCAGAGATTCACAGTTCAGTCACACCCAAGGGTGGGTTTTCAGGAGATACTGGAGGGATAGCACCAGCAAAGGGAGCCCCGTGTCCCCCACGCCAGAGGGAAGTGGCCATGGTGGCAGCAGCCAGGCAGGCTCAACACCGCGGCTGTGCCCTGGCAAGGACACAGTGCTTGGCACCTCCCGGGAGGGAGACTAATTTTAGGAGTGCTCCGGAGGGGCTATTTTGGACCCTTTGCTCTGTGTGAGTCACCTGCTATTTTTCAACCCCACTGGGGCTATTTCCGTGTCAGAGTGATTTACACGGACTGGGACAATGCTGCTGGCACTCGCCGGGGGTCTTGGAGCCCAAAGCCATGCTGGGTGCACAACCCACTCCCCAAACAGAGTGCAGAGAGGTCCCGAGGCTGCCTGCTGGGGCTCCCAGCAACTCCTGCAGTGCCAGGGATGCTTACAGCAGGGTGGACCTACCTGGAGCCCATCCCACCACCCTGCCACCTTCTCAGAGGACTGCATGGTTGGGCTTGGAGCTTCTCAGTCCTCTTCCTCCATTGTTTCCTGGGAGAGATGGATGGGGAGAGGTTGGAAATGGTGGTGGAGTAGTGATGCAGCTGGTGGCTATGGGGAGAGAGACATCTCTGTGTTGAGTGCTCGGGGCTGAACATCCCTGCTCCCCAGCACCCTGGGCTCCTCCCTCCCCAAAACCTGCTGCTTCGGAGCCCGCCAGGCAAAAACCTGGCTGTTTCGGGGTTGTCAGAGCAACGTGATGCACCTTTCAGTTACCACGGCAACCTCAGCGAGAAGTTTTTAAAATTCAGGCAAGGTAATTTCTCCTCGCACTGCGATTTCGTTATCGCTTGGCTTGCCATTCCCCAGGGAAGCGGCGTCCTGCCTCGCTCCTCCGCCAGCAAGGTGGGATCTCGGAGATAAGAAATGCGGAGCTGTGAGGAGGGGGAGTGAGCGGGTGCTCTCCCTGCACCCCGTTAACAGGTCTGGCCCCAGAGACGTGGGCTGGTAATTAATGAGCAGGGGGGGGGCCGCAAGTGATGAGCAACCTGATCTTAGGGAGAGCAGAGAGATGGGCAGGAGGAGGAATGAAGGCAAGGGTGGATGGGGAGGTGGGTTGACAGGGCAGAAGAAGGAGCTGATGAAGGCAAGGGTTGATGGCTGGTGGATAGATGGGGGAGCAGAAGAGATGAAGACAAGGATAGATGGTGGGGTGGATGCCCGGGTGAGTCATGACAGGGTACCCTGCTAGCACCCTGCTATGCCTGTATGGGTGGGTGGATGGATATCTCCAGCTACCAGCCAGATGATGGACAAAGAAACCATCCTGGGGTGGGTCACAGGCCCTGTGTAACCCCTGGCTGTTACAGACTCTACAGCAGTTCGCACTGCTGCCCCATCATTTCTTCCCGTAGGGAGTAGAGCTGCTGTTCTCTATCATCCCTTCATCTCCCAGCCCTCAACACACCGTAGGTCTCTCTTGTGCTGCCCCAGACCCTGTAGGAGTAGGAAGGGGATCCTGTAGCATTGGCAAAGCCTTGACAACCTTGTCCAACCCAGCCCCCCTCCTGCTCACCCCAGTCCAGAGGAGAAACCCAGGACTAATATTGTGGTTTGGAGGGTCAGCGAAGCCGTAGGGTTGAAGGTCCGCTTTGTGAAGGGAGGGAGAGGCCGGTGCAAACACAGGGCTGCTTGTTCTCTGCCTGCACTGCCCCATGGGCTGCATGGCTGCCGAGGAGCACACGGGCCTGAGGAGCACGCTGGCCCCAGCCCATATGTTGTTTATCATGAAGAGCTAACAAGCTTAATTCAGGATGTGTCTGTGATAAGGTTATCAACTCGTAAACACTCAGGTGCCCCTGACAGGAGCCCAGCAGTTACTGACTGAGCCCCTCATCAAGGAGCGGAGCCAATCTGCTCAGGAGGATGCTCACTCCGGTTCATTCTGCCTGCGGCACGGGTGACTGGGGCAGGGCACGCAGGGCTGCGCTGATGGGAGGCAGGAGGCTAAAGGCAGAGGGCTGGATTCTGCTCCAGCTGGATCCCTTCCTGCCTTCAGGACAGGCTCTTGCTCCACCATTAGGTTTCCGAGTGAACACCTACTGGAAGGAACAGAACAACACATTCCCAGCCCTCCAGGTGGAGATGCCCATAGGAACAGCCAGGTTCCAAGGGGGGATCTACGGACACGTCTTGTGAGGACATGGCCCCTCAGGGAGAGGCATGGCCAGCAAGAGAGCCGAAGAGGGAGGCGGAGTGTGGGAGCTCCTGGCTACGAAGGTGGTGAAGGCTCCTTTCCAGCTCTCTGAGTTTCTCTAGCGAGAATCTGACAGCCCTGAGCAAGGCTCCCCGTCCTTGTGGGCTGTTGGCACAGTCTCACCATGCTGCTGGGAGCCGGCTGTTCCGTCCCCTCTGCTGCATGTTCACTCTAGAACCTAATGGTGGGAGCTGAGGGGGCAGCTTGACAGCCAGCGCATCGTCACGCTGTGCGAGTGTGCATCAGCAGGGACGTCTTCCAGGTGGAAGGTGCTGTGGACATGATGCAAACAGGGCTGTAGACAAGCCACCAGCTCCAGGGCTTGGTATCCATTGCCAGCCCTATCCTGCAAGGTGTGGCAGAATCATTCCTCCATGCAGGCAACAGCAATTCCCACTCCCTGGCTGCTTTTGCTAATGGAGCTGGCCCTGGGCGAGGGCTGCAGCACGTGGGATGCTCATCTTCAGCCATCTTTCCCGGGGACTCAGGCTGTCACTGTCCCCTGCGGGGGTTGCCATCAGCCCGGGGGGACAAGGCAGCTTCTTGTCACCGGTACCTGCTGCAGTGTCTTCCTTAATGACGAGCTCCACTCGTCTGTCCTCTCAATCAACTCTGCTGTGCCGGCTCATTAGGCTGCGCACGCTGAGCAACGCTGCAGCAGAAGGGATGCTGCAGTCTCACGGGCGTGCAGTGCCCGCTCAGAGGTGCACAGAGAGGTCTCTGTGTCTCCCCACAGACGCACTGGCCCCTGCTCACACACATGTGCTGGCACAGTACACATGTGTGCCTGGACACTGCTGACCGCGTGTGTTCCAGCGACACCCGCACCGCCCACCGCCCGCTCCCCCGCTCTGCCCGCTGACTGCAGCAACTGAAGGCAGTGGAAAGTTTTGCCGGGAAAGCGCGTGGAGCGGCTGTCTCTGGACTGGGGCTTTGCCAGGGT
>NW_008237878.1:2884104-2890014 GCF_000691975.1 Corvus brachyrhynchos
CCCTCTGCCAAACGCCTCCCCTCCCTCAGGTCTCCTCTGGGGAGGAGAGGTGGATGCCTGGGCGGTGGGAGGAGGGGGGAAGTCTGTCCAGACAGCCCCCCAGCCGGGAGGTACTCTGCTCCCTCCCTGCAGCCGAGTACCACCAGGATGCTTTCCTGAGAGCAGCCGTGCCCCAAGCTCCCTGCTGCCCGGCGGGGCCATCTTCGTCGCCACGGGGTAAATCCGAGCTCTAGGGAAGGCTGAGGAATTTCTATCCTGGCCACCTGGGGCTCACCCCGTCCCGCTCCGGCAGCCCTTTCCCCTCCGTCAGCGCCTGCCATGTGTGTCCCGCTGCCGCCGCCTCCTCCTGCCTAATCCCCCGCTCCATAAATCACACCCCCCCCCTGCCCCGACCTGCCCTGCGGGTCTGGGGTCTGCCAACTTGTTTGAAGTAGCCAAGGCATCCTCTGAATGGGTTGCCCCCAGCCCTCCAAGCCACGAAGCCCCCCCCCAGCTCAAGCAGCACTATCGGGAGCACCCTGTGTCGGTGTCTCCCCACTTCAGTAGCAGCAGCAGCAGCAACTCTGTCACCTCTCTGTTTCTCACACCTCCATCCCAGGGCGCCAGTAAATCCCCTGACCCGCAGCTGCCCTGGAAATTTTTCCTACTGTCTGTCTCCTGCCTTCTCAACAATTTTGACTCCACGGTAGATTCCCCCGGCTCTCAGTGTCCCATCCTGCTGCGTTGCAGCAGCCCAGCCTGCCTCCTCCCTCTCAGCGCCCGCCCTCAGCCCTGCAGGACGCCCAAGGATCGGTCCTGGCTGGGAGTCCTGGCTCCGGCATCCCGCTGCAGGGTCACCATCTCCGGAGGGGAGCCCGCGGCTGGTCATTACCCCCACGCCGAGACATCCTGCTGCAACATTCCCGTGCTTGAGGGGGAGAGGAAGGGGGGCGGGAAGAAATAGTAAGCCAGTTTTGAAGTCTGTCACCTTCCTGCATAGCTGGACGAGTTTTAAGATTGCAATCCCGGGAGCTGGGAAATGTGTTTTCTCTGAATTTGTGGCAGGTTTGTAGCTCAGGTGAACGCTCCCGGCTCTGGGTGATTCATCCCAATTTAATTTCCCAGCTGGCTTTGGCACCGCTCGGTGCCTCTCAACCCCTGACAGCACCTCCCCAAAACATCGAGCACCCGGGGTGTTTTTCTCCTCCATCCGTTCCGTGGTTGGAGCGGGATATTGGGTACATCACATCCTTCCTTCTCCACGGCCGCCCACCTCCCTCCCACGCTCCAGCCTGGAGCTGCCGGGCTGCCCCCGGCTGCTTTGATCCCTGCCCCGCGGGGTCATCCCCCCGCGGGGTGCCTGGACATCCCGCCCCCGCCTGATGGGCATCCCTGGGTATCTCCCAGCTCCCTGGGAAGCAACCGGGACAGATGGATCTGTGTCTGGCCCCTTCGCTGAGTGTTGTGTCACACCAAGTCCTGAGCAGGCTCTACCTTCAAACTTTGCTGCCTCCCAAGTATGCCCTTAGCACACTGGGGGCAAAGCCCCGACCCTCAGCCTGAGCAAAGGGGACCTTCTGGGGCAGGACCCCTCCCAAAAGGTGGTGGGGAGCACCTGCATTCCCCTTCAGTGGCTTTTCCAGCCCGGCCTGGCGCTAACCTTCGGTGCAGCAGCAGCTCCCCCCACCCGCCCTCCCTGGTGGGTTGCATATTTTTAGCTGACAAAGACAAGGGGGAAAAAAAAAAGAGAGAGAGAGAGAGAGAAGAGAAACAAAGAGGAAAAAGGCTCCTTTTTTGTGGGGTTTTGAAAAAAATGGAAATTACCCTGCAGAGGAGGGGAGAAGGGCCAGGGGGTTTCAAAGCATCTTCTTCTCCCTCGAAGTGATACGGAGAAGATGCTCCAGGCCATGTGGCCTTTAGTGGCTTTGAAGTTCAGGCGGCAGCTGGGGAGGGACGTGGTGAAGGGCAAGGCAGGGAGACAGCTTCCCACGAGGCACGTGCCGGCATTGGCGTCGGCATCGGCTGCCTGGGCCTCCCTTGACCCTCGGCTGGAGCCTGACCTTGGAGAGGTGGTAGCCCCGCAGCAAGGAGCCAGCCCTGGGGCAATGGAGCTGTGGAAGTGCTGAGAAGTGGTCCCGGGTGCAGGGAGCAATGGGATTCAGATCCTGCATCCCCTTCTTGTTGCGCCTGCCGGTTGCCACGGCGACCCGGGAGCAGGAGCATCATTTCCACGGGATTTTGCTGGGAAAGGGAGAGGCAGGTTGTGCTTCTGGGAGAAGGGTGGGGAGTCAGGATGGGGCTCTCCCAATTCCCTCAGTCTCCATAGAGAACCCTTCCACCAGTATTCCCACCACAAACCCAGTCTGGACTGGGCTGACCATCCTTCCTCCACCCCAGCGGGATATTGGCGTTGGCTGGGCCATGCCAGGCTGTGACTGTCCATCCATCTGTCCTTGCTGGAATGAGGCAGCCACCATTGGACACATCCCAGCGAAGGATCTTGGAGCTGAGCAATGGCTGAGTCACAAAGCCAAAAATCCTCTCCATGCTTGGTGCTCTTTTATCCCTGTGAGCTGAGCCAGCTCCCGGACCAACTTCTTCGGGAGGACCCACGTGCATGGACGTGTCCCAGTTTCTTCCAGCCCTTGAGCCATTCCAGCTGCCTCTGTCCTGTCCTTTCCAGCTCCTCTGTGCACACCAATGCCCACAGCTGTACCACTGACCCACTTACGTGGCACACTGGCACGTCAGGGCTGTGCCACAGAGCTGCTGGCCCCCACCCTCTGCCCACATTGCCTTCCCATGTCATGAAAGCCCCTGGACACCTCAGAAAACTGGGAAGTTATCTTAAAACCATTGAGTTGTTCAATTGTCCTTTTCACACAGGCAACATCAAGCATTTCCCTATATTTGTGGGGGCTGGAAATGGCTCCAGACAGCAGTGAAGGGCAGTCCAGAGACTCTGGATGCTGACTGATGCAGCCCTTGCCCTGAAGATAATGTTCCTTCTGGCCCAGTGACTTGGCTCCTGGTGCCACCTCCTGCATGGCCACTTCAGCCATAGGACAGTGATCCCAGTCATGACCCCAGCCTCTCCCTAAAACAGGAAAAGGATCTTGTAGCCTCCCAAGATTCTGGTATTCATAAATTTGGTGTGCATGGGGATGTGTTGGAGGGAACACAGTCACATGGTGACACATCCCTACCACCTTGTGCACACCCCTGTGCCCCAGTGTCCCTCTACACCAGCCTGCCAGGCACAGGGAACTGCATGAGGTGCCCAGAGCATGCCATGGCAAAGTGGGGGCATTGGCACTGGCTCCCTGGCAGCCACAGCCACCAGTCCAGGTCTGTTTTCCATTGGCACAGCTCCTGCCCATTTCCATGGCGGCATGTGGGGTCCCACACCATGCTGTGGTCCCACGTGCATGTGAGCCAGAGGGCACCAGGAGTCCTCAGTCCCCGGCCAGGCATGGGCACCACCATGCTCCTGCTGCTGCAGAACCCAGGCCTGTGCTGGTGGGGCCAGGCTGAAGGATGGGTGAGATGGGGCCGGCTTCACACAAAGGCAGGTGATGGCTTCACACAAAGGCAGGTGATGGCTTCTTTCTCTGGAGCACGGAGAGCTGCAAGGATGGCTGACCTCAGCACTGCAGCTAGGAATGGGCATCCCACTTGTCCCTCTGGCTCAGAAACCATCATGGGGGCAGAGCAGGATGGGTCCCCATGGTCAGGTTTGGTGCAGGCAGCACCAGCCATCCCCTGCCCATGGTTCTGGGCAGGGCTGATGTGTCGGCACTGTCATTCCACACCTCCTGGATTGCAGCTGGGAAGTGAAAAGCCTCAGTCCTGGGGGCAGTGCTGACTTCAGCAGTTCCCATTTCAGGAGTCTCAGCCCCTCCCAGCCCCACGTCCACCAGTACATCACACTGCAGACACTACCAGGGCACTCATCTCCCCTCCCTCACGATCCCCTGTTGTGCCTGGGGACCCCCAGCAGGACCTGACCCCACCTTTCCAGGCGCCTATCGACCGCCAAGCGCCTCACTGCCATCAGCAGAAGCAGCTCTTCAAACGCCTTTGCCGTCGGCGCTGGGCTGGACATCGATCCGTCACCACCGCTCATGTCCTCACTGCACCCCTTTCCTGGCAGAGCTCCGGCCGGGCTGTCCCTGCCCGAGAGACTGCTCTTCCCAGTGTCTGTCCTGCCCACGGTCCCTCAGCCCCCTGCCCCGTGGCCCTGCTGCCAGCTGGTGCTGCCCTCCTGCCTCAGTTTCCCCACCAGCAGAGCACAGGGCTTGGTGACCCTGCGGGCAGCACCACCTCAGCACCCGGGCTGGGGGCAGCTCTGCCAGGTGCAAGGCACACCTGGATGGCCAAATCTGCTCATAACAGGCTCAGTTTGTCCCCGTGTCACCCTCGGCACGCCCACTGGGTGCCTCTGCTTGTCCTCTCGCCTCACCGGGACCTCACTCTGCCCCTCTGGGTCAGACCCTCTGCTGCTGCCAGGGGACCCACGGGGGCACCCGCTCCGGCACAACCCCCCGTTGGCTTTCCCAGCTCGTCACGGTGCAAGGCGGAGGAGATGACATCCCTGCTCCTGCCAAGACAAACACGGCGCCTTCCAAACACGCAGGGCTTGGCAAGCCCACGCCTCGGCCATCGATCACCGAGCCCGCCGTGCTCCAGCCCACGACAGCCCATCCGCGGAGCAGAGCAGGGGAGAAACAGCGGGGGGCTTGGGGGGGTCTCAGCAGCCCCCCCCCCGCCTCTCCCAGCACTGCCAGCTGAAGGGTGGAGCATCCACGTTCGTGCCCTGCCTGGGTCTGGGGGCTTGCCCTGGGCTCCTCGTGCCCACAGGGTGCTGGGCAATGTCGGGGAGTCGGTTCCCACTCCTTGGCATGCAGAGAGTGCCCGGGGCAGGGACAGCTCGTCCCTGGGGTGGCTGTGCCGAAGGGTGCCCTGCGGCTGCTGGCTTAGCCCCAGGCAGAAAGTTGGCCAGAGCCAGCTCCAGGCTCTTACAATAATAAACCGTGCTCAGGCAAGCATTTGTCACTGGGCTGGAGCGGGAAAGGACCAGATATCCCAAACATCTGGGGGAGGGAGCGTGGGAGGCAGAGGGCAATCAGGGAGGTCTTGGAGGGGCCAGAGAGGGTCTGTCCTCTCCACAGTGTCCTAGGATGGTGGCAGCAGAGCGTGGCATCACCACGTCAGCCCTTCCAGAGGGCTTAATTCAGCCTGGAGGGGCAAATCCTGCTCCTCCCTCGCATCCCATCCCCTGCAGCGGTTCCTGAGCTGGGAGCTGCTCAGGTTTCCGTGCGAAGCTGGTGTTTCTGAGAGCTGTAGCGGGGGGGTACAGGCAGCTGGTGGGGACTGGGGGATGGAGGCTGTTCTCGTGGCATTACCAGGCTAAGCCAGACTGGAAGCGGAGTCTGTGGCACTGCTGTCTCCGTGCACCGGGGTGTACGGACCTCAGCAGCCACCCCGGGGGGGGTCCCAGGGCCACTGTGCCCTCCTGCCCCCTTTACTGGCCCACGTCTGCAGGGGAGATCTGCAGCTGGAGCTCTCCTCCAGCCTGGGGCACCCCCCAGCATTGCTTCCTACAGCGGGGGGGGGAAGGGCAGAGGGCTGCGATGGGTCAGGGGAGGCCCAGCCCCTCACCTCTCACCCCTCTGCCTCCCCTCCAGCCCTCGCACCATCCCTGCCCTGCAGTACAGCTCCTCTCTTCCCCCACCCTGCATCCACCATTCCCTGCAACCCCCTGCCTGTATCCCCCAGACCCTGCATCCCCTTGCACTTCCCAGCCCCGGCTCCCAGCTCTCCTGCGCTGCCCACTCGGTGGGTGCCCAGGATGGTGCCAGGCTGCGGGCACCCTGGGGCCCTGGGTGGCCATTCTCGCTGCCCAGCCGGCCCTGGGGGCCCTGGCCGGAC
>NW_008237878.1:2890231-2893220 GCF_000691975.1 Corvus brachyrhynchos
ATGCCTGCCAGCCCGGCAGGGGATGGCAGCAGCGCCCGGGAGGTGACACCGAGGGCACCCGGGGTGCTGGGGGACACTTTGGTACTGGGGCACGGCCCAAAGGGCTGAGCAGGTCCTCAGGTCCTTGCAGGCTCCCTGGGGTGCGTGGCAGTGCGCTGGTCCCCAGTCAGAGGGGCCACCAAATCTGGTGCAGGCATCTCTGCGCTGCTTCGCCGCCAGCACTGCCCAGCTCCCTCCCGGCACCGTCGGACTCCCTGGGAATACCCACCCTGATGCCTGCTGGCATCCCCAGGCTGGGGCAGGCAAGACGGGGACCCCTGGCCCCGAGGAGGAGGCGTGAGACGACAGGCAGGTGGGGGACAGATGGCCAGAGCATGAAGCTGGCACGGGCTGAGCCGAGGCATCCGAGAGCTGCCGGGGGGCCTCTGGCACCGCCACGCAGCAGGGCCAAGAAGGAGAGGGGACAGGCTGGGAATGGGGGGAATGGACACAGAAACAGGGATGAGGACAAGGATAGGGATGAGAATGGAAATTGGGACAGGAAAAGGGATGGGAATGGGGACAGCACTGGGGATGGGAATGAGGACAGGAATTGTGGTGAGGACAGGAAAAGGGACAAAGCTGGGAATGAGGACAGGGATACGGATGGGAATGGGGACAGGAAAAGGGACAGAAATGAGAATGGGAACAGGTATAGGGATGAGAATGGGGCGAGGGGATTGAGATAAAGATGGGGATGGGGACAGGAATTGGGGCAGGAACAGGAACGAAGACAGGGATAGGGTGCTGGGTAGGTGGCAAGTATCCACCCCAGGCCCGAGGAGGAAAAAAGCAGCTTGCAGGAGCTGGAACAGGCAGGCAGTCACCCTCAACCATGGCATGGATGTGGCCACGTCAGCATTTCCCATCCCCGGTGTTGGGGGAAGAGCTCCTGGAGAGGGGAAGGGTCCGAGGGTCAATGCACGAACAGAGGATGCAGTGACCCACCCCTCACAGAGGCTTGGAAGTGTAAAGAAGCTGGGGGCCAATTAACCTCACTGGCTAATTAGGACAGGAAGCCACAGGCTTAAACTGCAGCAGGGGAGAAGGAAGTTACGGGAAGGCTGATTTATAACTACGGGGACTTGGGAGAGCTAATGGCTCAGTTCTGGGTTAATGATACACCGGGAGGTCCAGGACCCTTTCCGTGCCAGCAAGCCATGGATCATGGGGATGAGAGGGGATAGTGGGGACCCAGCTGCTCCTTTGGGGGTCTCCAGGACACCCACACCTGTTCTGGGGGCCAGGTCTTGGGGGGGTGGCCTGGGGCAGGGCTGGGCACTCCCTCTCCTGCCTGGCATCACCCCAACGCAGCTTGAGGGAGCAGCTGCAGCCCCCCCAGCGTCAGGCAGGTAGTGGAGGGGAGCTGAGAGCAGCCTCTGGCTGTGGCTGCCCCAGTTTAATTCGCTGCCAAATGTGTGTCACCACCCCCAGAACTGAAACCGGAGGCTGCACCGGAGCCCAGTGGCCCTGGAGTGCCTGGGGGGGCCGGGTGACCTGCCACCACCACAGCCCGGTGTGCTGATTTGCGGACACAGGGGACAAGGTGCCCCAAAGCATCACCCAGCTCACCAGCTGCCAGGAGAGAAAGTGAGACTGGAAATTCAGGACAGCCTTTGTGTTTGGACCAGATCACGAGAGACTGGGGCTCCGAGGGGAAAATAAAACCTCTCCTTAGAAATTCTTTTATCCCAGGGAGCTCCCGCGTATCGTGTTTCGGGCCATTTATTTGTGCTGCTGGCTGAGGCCATTGCTGCTGCCCTCCCGCACACAGAGCGGCTGGTGATGAGAATCCGGCGACAAACTCCTCATTTTTCAGAGGAAGACAGAGGAGATGTATGAGGGTGAAGGACGGCGCCAGCTTATTTCTGTGGAGCCATCCCTGGAAAAAGAAGAGGCAGCAGGGGACAGATCACAGTGGGGCTGGGGGCAGACACCCTCTCTGCCCCCTTCTCAAGCACCAGCAGTGCCTGGGTGTCAGGGTGACCCTGCCTGGGTAGAAACCCTGCCTTGTAAACCTTCCCTTCTTCCCGTGGGGTAACTGGGGGAATGGAGGGGCACTGGGACAGGGCAGGGGTCTGTGCTCAGGGGAGGGATTTTTCCAGTGGCAATGTCTGCTTGTGGGTGGCTACTGCTCTCCATTCCCTGGACCTTGTGCCGGGATGCCTTGTCTCCCCCTGCCCTGCTCCTGCCCAGGGAGCCTGGCTCAGAGAAACATGATGGGTCTTAGATCAGGGCACCTTCCCCTCCAGCACCCCTTGTTGTGGTTTTTCAGCATCCTTAACTGCTTGTTACCCCATTTGGGAGCAGGTTAAAAGGAGAGGCTGAAAATCTGTGGACGGGACCTCTGACGCCAAGGAGGAATGTCCTGTTGGGACTGGGGGGCATGGGGCCAAGCTCTGTGGTGCTTGCAGGGGGTTGGACCCATATCTGGGTGAGGAAGCCCTGGCAGAGGCTGCCAGCTTGGCAGAAACGGAGCAGGGGAACTGAAACACGTGCCTGGCATTTGGGGGACTCCAAGGTGTCCCCTTCAGGCAGGAAGGACCAGAGCAGAGCCACGGAGCTCAATTGCACAGCACCTGCCAGTGATTGCCTTGGGTGTGCAGTGGGGACGGTGCTGGGCAGGGATCACCGGTGCAGGGGGAGAATGGTCCCAGAAAGGGATACCCAGGAACCAGCAGATCCTGGAGCAGAGGGACGCCAGGGCATGCGTACTGAGCTGGGATCACCCAGGTGCCAACAGGTCCCAGGGCCGCGGGATGCAGGGATGCAACCAGAGCGGGCAGGGGTCACCTGCCTGCCCTGGGCTGAGGGCCGGGGGTCACCAGCGGGGGTACCCGGGGTGGGGGCGGCAGAATGAGCAAGGTGGGGCCAGGGACGGCGCCCCACTCGCAGCATTTGGAGATGCCGTTTGTGGGAGACGGTTTCTCACCGGAGCCGGAGCTCTCAC
>NW_008237878.1:2894064-2902203 GCF_000691975.1 Corvus brachyrhynchos
CCGGAGCCCGCCCCGGTGGGACGCCGAACCCCGATGAGACGTCGAGCCCCGGCAGGACCCCGCGCCCCGGCGGGCTGGGGGTGCGCGGAGAACGCCCGGGCGGGGGGCGCAGGGGACAGCCGGCGCTCCCTGGGGACAGGCCAGGCGTACCAGAGCGCAAAGTTGTGCAAAGTTATTTCCTGGGTGCGCGGGGCCGCGGTGGACATTTAGCGTTATTATATTATGTTATGTTCTTTTTTCCCCCTATTTTTCCCCCCTTCCCACTGATGGCATCGCGCGCCGTGGCCGGAGGTGGGCCAGGCTCCCCTCCCACTGCCTATCCTGCCTCTATTGCTTTTCCCTCCCAAAACGTTTCCTGCTCTCTCCCGAGGCCACGGGGAGCAGGCGTGCAGGCAGCCCTACCCCTGAGTCCCCCCGGGGTACTCCCGAGGCATCCCCTCAGCCCTCTTTGGGGGTTCGATCCCCAAAAGGAGCCCCTGTTCCAGACGAGAAAACCTTTCCCTAATTGCTTGGGCTCGGCGGCGCTGGGTTGACCAGCCCGGGGAAGGGGGGATGAAGCCGAGCGGGATTTTGATCTTCCTGCGGCAGCACAAGCAATGGCCAAACTTTAATTGCTAAAAAACCCCTCCAAGCCCAGACAGCCCGAGGGCTGGAGGGCAGGAATGTGGCCGCTCTCCCCTGGAGTTCTCAGTTTCCCCGGAGTGCAGATGACCCTGGAAATGGAGATTTCCTGGCCAAGGTGCACTCCAGCGGCCCGTTTCCCTTTTTGCTTCCTTGGAATTTGCCTTTCCCAGCCGGGTCTGGGTACCCCCCACTCACCGCCGGCCCTTTCCCCTCTCCTCGCCCTGCGCTTGCTGCGTTCCCCTCCTCTCCCTCTTTTCCTTTGTTTGCCATCTCGCTCCCTGTCTCTGACGCGTACGCCGCTCCATCCAAATGCAATAGTAGGATTTGCCAGAATTATTTCCTAAAGCTGCCGGGGAGAGGGGGGAGGTTTGGATGGAGGGGGGTTATTTAACTGCAACCAACTGGAGTTTTGGCTGGTGGAGGAATTGGGGGTGCAGGCTGTCCCGGCCTGGCGCTGATGGGAAGGGCAGAGCCTGGGAATGGGTGGGAGAAGGGGGAAGGCAGCCTGAAAAGGGATCGAACACCAGTACAATGGAACAGAGCTGGGTGTGCTTAGGGGCAGAGGAGCAAACTGAAATATTTACTGACCCCAAAGGCAAGAAGGAGAAAAAAACCCGCAGCCCCAGGGAGCAGCAGTGCCACCACACTCGGGGTCTTGCCCTGCAGCTGGTGACATTGCTGCTGCCCTTGCCCTGCTCGGGGCTGGGGCTGGTGGTGTGGGTACTGTGCACTGCAGGAGAGGCCAGCCAGACCACCCGGGTGGGGTGCGGGATTGCCCCCCTTGCAGCTCAGCATCAATTTCCGGGGTGCTCCAAAGGATTCCCGGCCATCCGTCCCGCTCCTTGGGTGTGCCTGTGCCCTGTGAGGCTGTGTGGTGGCAGCTGGCAGAGCCCCGGAGGGCATGCCTTCATGAGGGTGTCACGCTGGGGACCCCAATTCCCACAGAACTGACCCCCTTTGGCCGGGCTGGCTGGACACTCCCCGCATGCCTGAGCCCAGCCGTGTACCGTGGCACAGTGCGTCCCACCCAGGCACGCCGCTCCCTGGGGACATGAGGGGCTTCCCACCGCGGGCCTCCTCCCAAATCCTGCCTGAAGCACTCTGGAGACCCCCAGGAGGGTGCTGCCTCGGGAGAGGGGCCTGACCCAGAGGACGGTGCGTCCAGGAGGGGCAGGGGGGTGCGCGGGGGGCGCTGTGCACTGTGCTGTGCCGGGGTGCGTGTGTGGCTTGCTGGAGGCAGCTTGGCGGACTCTGCTCAGTGCCGGAGCCCCAGGGAGTCCAGCTGCCTGGCACACAGGCAGGGCTTTTTTTTTTTTCCCCTCTTCTTTTTCTTCCTCTTTTATTTATGAAAAAAAAATCCCTTTTTTTTTTTTTTTGTACGTTCTTGGAATAATGAAGTCCAGATTTCCTTCATGTTGGAAAGATTTGATCCCAGCTCTGCTTGCTGTGGCTTTGCTGGGGGCTGGGAGGAGAGGTGGGGAGGCGAGGGTTGGCAGTGGGACCCCTCTGGGTGCTGGGGCAGGGGGAGCCAGCCCAGAGGGGGGCTGGGGATGCTGCAGCTGAGGGGAGGTGTGAGGAGGGATGGAGGGATGCTCCTCACCTGGCCAAGGCTGGCTGGCTGGGGTGGAGGAGGGTGCTGCAGCAGCTCTGCCACGCTTGCCTCGCCCTGTGTGCTTGGCTGGGCACCCAAGGAGGTGAGGCTGTGGCCCCCCGATTCGTGCCCCCCACCCCCCAGTCTGCAGAGCGGAGTTCAGCCTCCCGGGGCTGGCTTCCAGTCCTCCCCAGAGGATGCTGCGTGCCAGCGGGTGATGGAGAGCAGGATGTGGGGTTTGTACCCCTCGGGGGGGTGGCGGGTGCAGCGAACTGACATCCCTCCCACGTGTGCCCTCCTTGGCAGGCTCGGCTCCCCCAGACTCCCCTCGATCTCGGCGCCAAGGCGCGTGCCCACCATGCCCGTGGTCGGTGTCCTCCTCTGGGCCACCCTGCTGACTCTGGGCTGGCGGGCTGCCCATCCCAAGGACCACAGCTTCGCTACCCCCAGGGTCCAGCTCTCCTTCAAAGGTAAGAGTCTGGTTGTTGGAGTGGGGGCAGGGTGGGACCCCAAGATGGAGGAAACCACGGGCACCCCAGTTCAGGCTCCTCCTCCTCCTCCTCGCTCGGGGGGGCATCAGGAATCTGCACCCTCAGAAATCCCCATGGGAATCCATATTCAGGTGTGGCTGAGCTCCCAGTCTGCACCAGCACACGCAGTCTTGGGGGGCTGGTAGCCTGCTTAGTCCCCCCAGTATGCTTCCTGTTGTGGGTGGGTGGCTCCCTCCATCTGGCAGAGCTGGGTGCTGAGGTGCGGGAAGCCCCTCCGGCAGCACCCCGATTCCAGACAGCAGCTTGACGCCGCCCCGACCCCCCCAGCTGGTATTAACGCCTGGGAGCTGGCAGGGAGCCGGGAGAGGCAGGAGGGGAGGGTGCTGGGTGGGGGGGAAGGGGCTTAACCCTTTCGTACCGGGGCTGTTTAGCCCACCCAGCCACTCTAGGAGCTGTGGGGGGACCCCTGGGTCAGCTTTGGGGTGCCCATAGGTGGAGGGGTTTGTCCTGAGCTCCTGTTTTGAGGCTGCTGAGCGGGGCAGGCTGGGGCTGATGAGGCAGGTCCAAGGGCTGCAAACCTTGAGGAGCGGAATGGAAATTGTCCCTGCTGGGCGCTTGCCTGCTTGGTTGTGTGTCAGGAGGTGACAGACACGAGGAGTCTCATGTCTGCCTCCCCTTGGGGTCCGTGGGAGAGCTGGGGCTGTGCTGCCTATGCTGTCCCACCGTGGCTTTGCCCTCTGGTCGCCTACTGAACCTGCAAGCCCACGGACGTGGGGGCAGAACTGATGGTGAGCACAGCAGAGGCAGGCAGGAGGGGCCGGGGGGCTGACAGCAAACGCAGTAGAGAAGCAGCAGCAGCCACGGGTGTTACAGGCTGGTCTTGACAGAAAAAATGGCTGGTATGAAGAGTCTGGGGACAAGTCCAGGCTGGAAAGCAGTGAGCAAGTTCCTCCCCAAAGGCAGGCGCCACTTTCCTCTCCAAACAGCGTTTTTGGAGGGTTTTGGGGGCTGCTGGGGCACTTCAGCTGCTGTATGGATTCTTCCCCACCCTGGCTTAAAACACCTTTTCCTCACAGCTGTGGGGAGCGGAGGCTCCAGTAAGGTCCCACCTGGACCCGCTGCCCACGGCTATGGCGTGCACTAGGAGTGAGATTAATTCTGGATAGGCATGGTTAAGCTTGCTGTGCCACAGGTTCGGGGCTGGTTTGGGGTTGGTTTTTTTTGGCCCCAGCTGGTTGGGGCAATGGTTCCTGGCTGTGCTCAGGATCTCCAGTTGTCCTCCCTCCTGCCTGAGGTGGTGTGGAGGGGCTCCCCCTGCCCTCGCTGCCTAGAGAGGGGATTTGCGGTGGGAGGAGGGCTGATTTGCACTGGCACATGGAGAAGAAATGCCAGTGGTGTGCTGGATCCAAGCACATCGGGATAAGGGAGGGTTGCCACTCGCCTCTTTCCTGCCTGCACTCTGACAAGGGTGGCAGTGGTGGAGAATTTTCCCGGGGTCTTCCTCGAGGGCCAGCTGGGGGGCCACACACCAAACTGCTGGTGAGCAGCTTCCTGAGCTGATAATCTGCCCACAGCCTCCCTGAAGCCATAGGACCATGAGTGACAGTGACAGTGGCACTTCATGGATGGTCCAGCCCCTTCTCTTGCCTGGACAGGCAGGGATAATACCCAAAAGCCCAGCCCCAAATCCCCCAGTGCAACTGCAGACAGTGGGGTTGAGTGTGATCTGTCTGGGCTGGGGGACACTGGTGTGATGAGTTGGGCTGGGCTCTGCTGTCAGGGATGGCTGTGGTGCCACAGGGGACCAGGTGGCCGTTTGTGCAGCCACAGCTGCTGGGGTTGGGGTGCGGGTCTCCACCACAGCATCCTTCTGGCTAAAGCATCCCGGTGCCAGGGTGGGATCAAGGTGGCCTTGTGGCCAGGGTGCTGGGGAAGGAGCCGCCATGTCCCCAAGTGTGTCCCCCGGCGCCTTGCCTGGCCAGGCCTGGAGCCCTGCCAGCTGTGGGAGCGTCTCTGGGTTTGTTTGCCTTTGCTTGTTATCGCGCGCCAGAGGTTTGTCGCAGCTCCCCGGGGCCTGCGACATCCTCTACGGAGCCCCGGCGTCTCTGAGTGCATTAAAAAAAATACATCCATAAAATACTGAAGTGATAGGAAAGGGGTGGGAACTGAGCTGTGCCCTGGTGCAGGGTGATGGGCCGGCCAGGGTCAGTCCTCCCCCCATCCCGTCACCCCTGTGGTCTCTTTACGTCTGTCCTCCTCTCAAGGCTTTCCTGTCCGTGTGTCGGCAGGGGGGGGGGGGCCAGCATGGAAAGAACAGTGCTGGGAGCGGCTCCGGCACAGCTCCCTTTTGCCAACAGCTCTTCCCAGATCCCAGCCCAGTGCCGGCCAGAAATAGGGTGGATATTTTTAATCATCTCCGTGCTAACAATTCACTCGCTCCCCACACTGCTGTACACATCCTGCAGCCCCCTCTCCTCTGGGCCTTCCTCTGGGCCGGGGGCTCGGGCACCAGAGAGGCTGGCCCATTCCCCACGAGGATGCAGGAGGTGATGATGATGATGATGATAGTGATTCATCCCTCCGTGTCCTGCTCCCCGTCCAGCGTGGGAAAAGCATGTGGGAAGGAAGGGTGGGCTCTCACCCCGCATCACGGCGGGAAGCCCTCGAGGTCAGGGCTCTCCATGGGGCTTCCAAACGAGAGCTGCTCCCCACAGTGAGGGGAACAGCCGTGCTGGCACCTCTCGGAAAAGCTGTGGCTGAGGTCCAGCCGGGGGCAGCCCTGGCAGGGAGGGGCTGGGTGAGAGGCAGGGCAGTTCCTGAAGGGGAAAAAAATTACTTTAAAAAGAATGAATCAAGCGTGGAGTCTCCTCTGGGCTCCACTGCCAGCCCGCTGCGTGGCCTGCCCCTGCGTGCCTTGTGCCTCAGTTTCCCTTCCCACCCCGCTGGCATCTCTGCTGGTGGCCAGGGGATATCAGCACACTTGATCCGGGCCAGGGGGTGGCAGATGGCTGGAGAGGAGCCTGGACAGGGGACCATGTCCCGGGGGCCGCCCAGGCGCCCTCCTAAGCTGCTACAGCTGTGGGCACTGCTTGGTGACAGCAGGATGGGATAAACACAGGGGGGTACAGGGCGTGCAAGCAGGGCCAAGGGCTTAGGGGCAGCCAGTGCTGGGAACGTGCTGGGAGCACTGGCACTGTTGGTCCCCACCCTGGCATGAGTACCCCATGCTGCTCCTCAGACCCTGTAAAGGTCAGGGGGATGCCATAGTCCCCTTTCCCGTGCGCTGGGGGCGGGGACATGGGGCTGAACCCTGTGACCCCTAAGAGGATTTCCTTGGCTGGGACAGTGGGGGGCTGCGGCAGGGCCCCTCCACCCGCTGGGACCGGCTGCTGCTGGGGCTGAGCTCCCTGGCTCCGGCTGTGAAGCTCTATAATCTCCTTAAACCCTCCCCCCCCAAAAAAACCCTGTGCGATTTCAGCCCCCCCAAGTCTATATTTAATAAGCTAGTTATCACTCAAATTAACAATGCTTCTTATGGAACAGCATGGCCCTTCCCGGGGTCCTGGCACGGGTGTTCTCCCCACTCCAGTGCCGCTTGGGCACAGAGCAAAGGGCCTGGAGCAGCCTCAGTTTCCACCCGGCACCGTGCCTTCCCCTCGGGGCTGCGGAAGGAAATAATGTCCAAAAATCAAACAAAAAAGCCCAAAGAGCAGTGGGTTGGGGCACCGCAGCTCAGCACTCTGCTTTTGGGGTGATTAAAGTCCTTCTTTCTGAAGCCAGGCTCGTTCCTGAAGGGGATTTCATGTTGCTGGAGCATCCCCTGACCCAGCCAAGAGCCTGGTCACCACTGCGGAGTGATGCTCGGTGGGAACAGGGTCCCCCCTGCCAGCGCTGCTGGATGTTGGGGCACATCCACCCATCAGCGCTTGGGGCGGGCTGGCCGGGGGATGAATCAGCGGTTTCCGCTGAAAAAATGTGGGTTTTCTGTTTTTTTTTTTTTTTTTTTGGCTTGCGCCCAACCGGCCGGGCTGTGATGGCTGCAGGGAGCACCCGGCCGGCACTTCTTTCATCCCGAGGGATTTGACCCGGGCGGCTGCAGCACCTGTCCCCTGCCGGCACGGGGCGATGCTCCAGGGGGGCTGGAGATGATCGGGGGTGGAAGGCAGCAAGCGGGAACAGGAGTCATTTCATCTCCCAAGCCCCTGCAAGGCAGCTTCGGTTTCCTCCCACCTGTGAATCGGTTAAATGGGAAAAGAGCTTGGCTGGGGGCCACGGAAACTCTCTTATTACATGTAATTAGCTTAATTACATCATAAATAACCCATCAAGGGGTAGCGGAGTGACGCTCAAACAAATAAGCAATTCTGCTTTCATCGGACGACCCACCCAGCTCTTTGATCAGCCCCAATAACAACAAATGCTTTAACCACGAGAGGGGACGCATCCAGCCCCCTATCCCTCTCCCGGCATTGCTCCCCATCCTGCCCCTCTGACGCGTACCCAAAAAGCTGCATCTCAAATTTCAAGGAGGGGAAAAAATGAGTAGGGAACATAATCAGAATTTGGGGCACGCTTCTAAATTTGTGGGATAAAACGCTGCAGGATGGAGATGGGATTTATCCCTGCTGTGCCAGGCTCCCTTGGGATCAGTGCTGGGCTTCTCCATCGGCATTTAAAGTGAATTCATTCTCCCCCATGCAAAGAAAGGGCTCCCGAAAGGCGCTGGCTCCGCCAGCCGGGGGGGGCGGGGGGGCGGGAGTGCGGTTATTGAATATAAACACGCCGTGTAATTTACATGCTAATTATGTTGAATGCGCTACAAGCCCATAATTAGAATCTAATTAGGTGAGAGCGCCTGTAATTGGTTTTGGGGAATGCAGTGATGGTGCACCTGGGGAGGTGACCCGCTCGGGTCGTAATGGCATTAACTCTTCGTGCTGGTGCCCTGGTGATGTTTGGGGGTGTCGGGAGGATTTGGGGGGCTGGGGTGGAGTGAGGAGTCCCTCGGGGTGCTCGGTTTATCGAGAACCCCCAAAATCTCTCTCTGGCTTTGGAGATCAGCACTGGTCTCCGTGCCAATGGGTGTTAAATAGGGACCACTCACCCCTGCCCGATGGGGGCCAGTGGTGACAGCCAGCAAGGGTGGCACTGTGGACAGCTGCCGAAGTTGGGAATGCAGCCCGAAATTGGCATTGTAGGGGGAATTTGGCTTTGCAGAGCATGCAGTCGGGCGGGGGTGCCGTGGGTAGAGCAGGGCATCGCGCCTTGTTGTCAGCCCTGGGGCTCCTGGCCGCCGGCATCACTCGAGGGCGCGGGGTAATTACAGCTCAACGCCCAAGGACACAAAACGATTGCGGGCAGGAGAGTCCCAGGGGGCTCGGTGGGGGCTCCGCGGAATGTTGTGAGGCGACGGTCCCCAGGGAGGCCACCCTG
>NW_008237878.1:2902413-2903140 GCF_000691975.1 Corvus brachyrhynchos
CCCGCCATCCTCTTTGGAGAGGGCGTTACGGGGCAGTGGGTCCGTCACCGCCCTGCTTTGGGAGTGCCCCCTCTGATCGCTGGGCCGTGGGGGGCTGAATGGAGCCCCCGGCGGGGGGCCAAGGCCCTTTGTGCTACTGGTCCTGTCCCCTGCCAAGCCCTGGAGACGCCCATCCTAATGGATGTGGGATATTTGGGGCTGTCACTGACATGGAACCCTCCACCACCAGTGTCCTGGAGCTCCAGGATCCCGGGGCTGTTGGTGCTGGCATCCCCAGGCTGGGCAGGGATGGCAGATGAAGGATTGTCCTGGCATGGGGGCTCCTGTCCAGTTGAAGTGCCATCCCTTTCTCTGCCTGCTCCAGGTGTCTCTGTCCTGGGTGGGAAGCCTGGGCACACGACTCCATCATTGGCAGCCGTGGACGAGCTCTTCTGCTGTGCCTGTGCCACCCACTGCCAGAGCCACCCTGCCCTCTCCTGGCTCCCGAGCTCGGTCCCCACCGACACCAGCATGGCACTGAGGGAAGCACCAGCACGCACACACGGTGTGGGGCACACACCCGCACACACACGGGGTATGGGCCCGTGGGGCAGCATCAGGACATGGGACAGGCAGGGACCAGACCCAGTGTGCCACGGCACAGGCGGGGATTGCTGCAGGACAGGCTGGGACGCCATGGGTGGCATGTGAGCAACAGGGAGCATCTGGAGCCCAGATGGGCCAGGCA